>NC_081766.1:7572414-8172414 GCF_963082965.1 Carassius carassius
GGAAGGATACCTGCCCACAGCCTGCTTCACTACGGTACTCATGCACACAAACATGTACGATGCACAAATGATAAACTACATAGCACACATGCTGCATTTTTCACTTCAAAACCATGTGTGTTCCCTTGTGGAAAAAGTACACTGTAGCATACTTTTAAAAAGAATGTTCATTCTGGAAATAATAAAGCTACTTCAATATAATATACTTTGGTGCAAACTGTAATATTAATCGCATGTTATTTGCAATTAAATGAAAACGTATAATAGTTAAAATTTATATTAAATGCAACTATTTGATCTTAAGAGTGTATTTATGGACTCACATAAGTAGGACTTGTTTAATTATGTATTTTTTTCAAATACTTCTGTTGTCTTTTTGTAATATGGTTAAAGTGTGCACACTACACTACAGTTAAATATATAATGACCTATCATAAAACTAATGTATATATGTATATATATATATATATATATATATATATATATAGAAGCAGGAGTCATTGAGGCCCTCTGTGACTCAGGCATCGCAGAGCTTTACACAAACATCAGCTAAAGATCGAATTGGCTGCTCTGGGTGAGTATTTATGATGTTGTGTAACTCTGATTTGTTTTTGTCGTGTTTTGTGTTCACTGGTGTTTGTATTTCTAGAGGGCGTTCTCTGAAACTGCTGCGGCGAGCATCTCTGTCAGGAGTGCCAGGTTCACCTCGGTTGCTTCAGCGGCTGCTCTCTCGTCGACGTAGTGACGGACATGCTGTACGTTCGATCGGCTCCATCAATCCTGCATTTCATCCTGACTGATGCATCCAACCCTAGAGCTCCAGCTTTCTCCTTAAATGGATCACAGAACAGCAGAAACTAGGACAAGTCTGACACCAAAGTTCAGTCTGTATGCAACTCCTTCAGATTTGGAGATAAAACAGAATTTGGTGTCCTGATTAGGATTTGGGGCCTCTGTAACTTCGTAGCCAGTTCCGAGCACTGAAACTGCAACTGGTGTCAAGAATCTTTACCATTACTGCCCCGTGTAAATATGTGAATACTGAAAAGAAAAAAAAAAAAATGTATAGCCTGAATGCACTGTAAGTCACTTTGGATAAAAGCGTCTGCTAAATGCATAAATGTAAATATTGTGATTTTGATCCGAAATTTCACACTCTTCTTCACCTATGAATGTATTTAATATGTACATGTTTTGACTAATAATACAGAAAGACTACAATGATAAATTGTGATTAGTTTATGTGTAAGTATGTGTGTGTGTGTGTGTGTGTGTGTGTGTGTGTGTGTGTGTGTGTGTGTGTGTGTATATATATATATATATATATGCAATTTTTATTTTATAATGCTAGTGTTGCCAAAGTTAATACCAACCCAAAAAAGTATAAATATAAAATTATTTTACACAATCTATAAAAACACACAGAGAAAACGCACTTGCAGAAAACCATTTACAATGGAAGTATTAACGTATTATGTAGTGTATGTACGTTTTTGTACGATTTTCCATTTTTCCTTTTTTTTTATTTGACCTTGAATTTTTTTTATTCTGCATATTACATAAAAATGATACAATGTAATTTCAACCACACCTCAGATCATAACTCACCACAAAGTATCTAAACTAAACTCAATTATTATTATTTATTATTTGTCATTTTCGATGGTATGGATACTGTTAAATGATGGTGTTTACCTTTGATACTCTTTCATTTTTATGGACTTTTTAGCATGTATTTTGAGGACGTTGGCACATAGCTCTGACTGCTGCAAAATGTAATGAAATTATAAGTCATTTTGTAATTCACAGGCTATAATGATCATCACTTCATCAGGCTTAACTAGGAGAAAAATATAAACTCTAATTTGGTAATACGTTACAATTAGGTTTAATTTGTGAATACATTATGTATTATGAACTAACAATGAACAATTTCATTCAACTTCAGAATTTATGAAACTGAAAAACATGTACTATTGTACACATTTGTTCATAATAGATTAATGTTACAGTTGTTTTTCAACCAAAAATATGAAACATTTATTAGTATACACTCAGCAGGTTGTGGCTAGTAATATTTAATTTTTTAAAGTAATTTTTTTTTTCAGCAAGGTTTCATTAAATTAATCAAAAAATACATTAAAGGCATTTATAATGTTACATAAGATTACAAATAAATAAAATTTTCTTTTCATTAAAGATCAGATTTTTTTCTCTTTTTTTTTTGCATTAAGTGGCACAACTGTTTTCAGCATTGATAAGAAATGTTTCTTGAGCACCAAATCATATAAAAATGATTTCTAAAGGATCATGTGACACTGAAAACTAGACCAATGATGCTGAAAATTCAGCTTTTTCATAATGGATAAATCTAAAATGTAAAAATGCAATACAATAGAAAAGTTATTTAACATCGTAATATAGTATTAAAATATCACCATTATTAATATATACATATATACCAAAGGAGACGACTTTCAAAAATCGCACTGACCTCAAATTTTTGAACAGTAGTTTATGTTATTTAACATCAATCAAGATTGAATATATTGTTCATTATTTCATGTTTTCATTAACTTAAATGTTAACATATAAAAACCCATATAGTAAAGTAATACCACATATTTATATTGATGTGGTCTACTCTATAGTGACCCATTAGAGATAATACAAAACTGCATTAGAAAGTGATTCAAAAAACAGCAGCCACATCGTTTCATACATATGGAATAACTTTATTGTTATTAGGCGAAAAAGTAATCAAGCATGCAAACAGCTTTTATTGAAAAACAGAGGAGAAACAATCCAGAAGGAAGGGGGAGGGGGGACATATTCAATATCTGTACAGATGAAAGTATAATACAATATATACCACTATTGTACACTGGAATACAATATATCAGGAGGGCAGGAGTCACAGCAAAACAACCTGCGCTTGAGTCAGTTACATGAAGCAGTCAAACATTTCATTTGTGCTGCTCTTCACACCAACAATATCAATTATGTTCTAGAGCTAATAAACACACCCACACAGAAAAGTGCTCTGGTATAGATGTTGCCAACTTAAAAATGAAAACTCAATCTTTTAAAATCAAAAGCTCATAAAGCCTCCATCATCATCATGCTTCACTTGGCCTTCACTTGACCAAAGTTAGGCCTCGTTCCAATAGTCCAGTTTATCATTTTCAGAACCAATCCTCTGTCATACAGAAGTGTGGCACGCACAAACACTGCAGATCAGAGCTGGGGAGGGTATCTCATTAAGGCTGATAACAACAGGTTTGGCCACCTGTTTTTTTTGGCAATGGCGGGTTAAATGCAACAGCTCAGCAAAGTTTCAACAGATACGAGTTCAACACAATCTCTAGGATTTTCCATCCGTTTTATCCTCTACCCAGTGACCGAAGCACAAAGCTCAACACCTCTATTTATGTTTAACTTTTTTTTGGTTTATATGAATCAGTTGCCAAGGTGACAAGAAAAATCTGTCTAGAACAGAATATGGATATCTCAAAAGAAAACTCTTAAACCGTCCTTGACACACATTGCCCTATACTTCAGCATATTAGTATGGCCTAACACACAGGTAACATTATTACTACAGCGCTGAACTTCGACTATCCTGAAAATATCACCCACTCTGCTACTTTCTGTTCAGAATTTACCAGAGTCTACATTACATTTCGATCCTAAGTAAACATCTATGAATTGTCTTGTACTGAACAGTGTTTTAAGAAGACAGGACATGCAAAATGTTACAATAAAACCAAATGATGAGTCTGAACGACTCTGAGCCACACCAAAGGCAACACTGACAATTTCAAAGGACAATCTGAGATGTCTCAGATGTCCAGATACTCCATGCTGGCCTGCTGAGCTCTAAGAGCGTAGTGGGATGATTAAGTAAAAGTGAAATGCTGCTGGAACTATTTTCCAGGCTTTTACCACGTAGTGTTCTTTGGATAGACAGCAATGAATTGTGGGTAACACAGGTTAGAGAAGCAACGTAGACAAAGACGGTCATATCACTGAATTGATACCTGTTTGTTCCATGTGCCAGAGGTGTGTTGAGGACATAAACATATGATCAAGGAGACCCTGTTACTTACTAAGTGCAGACAGATGCAGGGCTGAAGTTTAGACTCAGTGAGACAGTCAGTGTTTCAAATTGGATTGTGAATCATTAAGTTGGTAAGAAAGCCATGAACCCAGCAATGAGGGTCAAAGTGCACTTTGATTATTTAAGTACTATGTGGATACTAGCAAAGCTCAAGGTTGATCTTTAAGGGATATTTCAACCAAAAATGAAAATTGTCAACATTTACTCACCCTCATACCATTATGTACGACTTTTTTCTTTTGCAAAACACACACACAAAAAAAAAACGACTTTCGGGTCCAGTGTTATTTTGGACCCCATTGACTTTCATTATATGGACAGAAACATTCCAAAGATCGTCTGTGTTCCCAGAAAAAAGTAAGGCATTGGTTTGGAATGACATGACAGTGAGTAAATGAATAACAGTATGTTCAATTTTAGTTGATCTCTATAAATTAGTGTGCACCATGTATATATTTTAGGTGAATGACACTCAATTTCTGTAATAAACACTCCAAATTTGACATTTTAAGACTTTGATAATATTTAAGGAATGCGTTTCACACTCATACGATGCTTGGTGCATATGTAAATTGGCTGCACCATTATTTGTTAGTTGAATCACAGTGTGTGTGTGTGTGTGTGTGTGCGTGTGTTATGCCAGGAAGCTCACTCTGCTATATGGGTTGTGAAGTATCAAGACTGGTCCATGGGTTCAAAGGTGGTGGGAGGCTCCGCACCATGACTTTCCATATCCTCCTGTTTGTCAGGAGCCTCTTCTTCCTTCGCATCCTGCTTTGCTGCAGCATGCTGGCACAAGTGTTTGTCCATGGATGCCTGTATGCTTGAGACCATCTCCTGCAAACGCTGCCGTTGGGCCTCGATCACGGCGGGCTCCAGCCCTAAACCGCGCCCCTCACGTAAAGTGAGCATGCCCGGGGCCACACGCACCAACTCCTCCCCTGACAACGTTAACCCTTCACCTTGAACGCTGCCGCTGAGATCCACGCCGCTGCTGTGCTGCCGCCTGATTGGTGGGTGTTCAGGAGGGGCGGAACCCAACGAGTGACCTTTGCCCTGGAAGGCCGTGACGTTCTGCTCTTTCCTGCGCACAGCACCACCGGCGCCCAGTCGCAAGCCGTGTGCGGGGCTTCCCTCACGGCTACGGGAGGCTGCATCTGAGCAGAGCTGGGAAAGGGCCTCCTGGACGAGCTCTTCCACATCAGGGCCCACTGGAAAATGGCCGGCTGTGTCCACACACAGCTCCAAACGCTCCTCTGCAGCATTGAACACAAACGTTTTACCCAACAAATGAGGCAGTGTGCAGTGCTTCCCGTCCAACAGACCTTAACACAGAAATACAGTTCATTAGATTCTCTAATGTTCTCAAAAATGTTTACAATACTCCTAAAAAAACATAATATGTATTGCAATTTATTAGCATTTTTGTGGAATAGCAATGGCAAAAAATAAAACAAAAGGACAAAAAACTAAAACAGTAATAAAATATCTTTTTGGCTTGGAAGACAGATCATATATTTGTCAAATCAAACAAACTAATAAACAAAAACTTTTAACGTTTAAAGGAAAATAAACCTGAATAAGAAATACTTCAGATTCTAAAAACTAATTCTATGTCACATTAAATATATTTGTGACGATGACAAGTTGAAGCACAAGATCATTTCATGCTGGAAAACATGATCATCAGATTTTAAACAAACCTGAGGAGTTCATGCAGCTTGAGTCCCGCTGTCATTAAACAATTACTTTTATCCAAAGCAACTTAAACTGCAATCAAGGTACACATTCAATTTTTTTTTACCGTTCTTGCTCTCCCTGGGAATCAAACCTGCAACCTTGCAATTGTTAGCACCATACTCTACTGCTTGAGCTACAGTAAAGCAGAAAGAGGGACAAACCTATTACTAAAATATTCTGAAATGTGTTAACTTTTAATTTCACCTTCGCACTTAAATTGTTATGCAGATAGTATAATTTCTAAAGAAAAATAAAATAAAATTATATTATATTAAATAAAAAAAATCGTCATTTAAAACTTAAAAAAATGCAGCTTTTCACTACTTTTCTCTGACTACTGGGCATGTACAGACCATCTAAATTTTTTTTTTTTTTTACTCCAGTGCATTGCCTTTATCAGCCAGTGGCAGAACAAACAAAAGTATGGATTAACAGAGGACCGCTTCCACACCACAAACCATGAAACTTATTCTGTATTTTTAAGAAAACAAAACCTGTTCTGAATAAGAACCGGTTCTCAAACCCTCCACTCAAAATACAGTGTTACTGCAAATGCTTTTGGCAAGACATATAGTCTTTGTCATGCCAAGCACAATTTGGAATTTTGAAAACTCAATTCAAATTGTGTCAGAAAGTAATAAAAAGACAGATTACCCATGTCTTTCTTCACAATATTGTAGAAGACTCCTCCTTGTTGGAACAGGTGAGGCAGTTTCTTGGCATATGTCCAGATATCTTCACCTGAGAGAAACCGAACAGGAGAGAGGAGAAGAGAAAAACATTAAATAGACAGGCCTCACACACACATTTAGTATGACACAGTATTCTCATAAAGCAGATCTATAACAGGACGGTGCGTCTTACCCATAAGTGCTGCAAGGAGACACAGTGATGACATCTCGAGGTCAATGTTGTCTTGAAGTTCCCTGCTATTGGTGCGGCTGAGTCGTGGGTCAGAGTGAGTGTGCGTTTGAGGCATGTGCGTCTGGGTCATGTGGGTTTCGGGAGAACTCTCTTTCAGCGCTTCCACAGAGATGCGGTCGCCATGCTGAAGCGCCACGGGCTGGTTCTGGTCCTCGGGACGCGGCGGGGGCAGCTCTTTGGGTGGGAAGCCATGTCGGATGCACAGCTCTCCGGACGACAAGTTGAAGACCTGGATGATGGAATTCTGGAGCTCACCGTAGGTGGTGTGCGGTTGCAGCGTAAGCATGGCCTGCCGCCCATCGCTGGTTGTTACACGGATTTTCTTCTCTCCGCTGGTGGGTGGCACTTTGGTGGGTGTGGGAGGTGCAGAGGATGATGAAGAAGAAGGAAATGACAAGCGAGAATCCTGTTGGCGCAAGCGGTCTGTGCTGCGGCGCTGGGACAGGGCCGCCTGCTCGCTGATGCTGTGCTGCAAGACCCTCTCGGTTTTGCTCATCACCAGCTCCTCTTTATGCAGGGTTTTGCCCTTCTGTCCAGTCAGGATGATTTTAGTAGGAGGGTGAGTGGCAGATTCACTCCCGTCTCTCCCGTCCTGCACATGAGCACCTTCGATGGCCACTGGATTGTATTCGTCTTGGCTCCTCTTGGCGGTGTGATGCAAAATGGTGTTCACCACTTTTTGGACCAGAATCTCACTGCCGAACTCACCGGGGAAGTGTTTTGTGACGAGTCGCATCGTTACATCATAAACATTGCTGTTGAGAGTCTGATCCATTTCGTACTGGAACCAATAAACTGTCTCACGCACCACACGGCCGCCCCACTCCAGAGTGATGGGAAAAGCTTCAGGAAGATTGTCGTACTCCTTGCCCTCCCAGAAGTGTTTGAACCCGCAGCCGCACTTCCCACCCTCTGAGCGAGTATTGGTACGGTCTCCATCCAAATAGACCACAGAGCCGTCGCCACAAACGCGCCGCACTGAAGTTCCGTGACACCAGGTGCAGGCAGTGAGTGTGCTGAGTTTGTAGTCGGGCACCAGCACATCTTTTTCTGGGTTATAGGAACAAACCAAACTATTTAAAGGAAAGCTGTAGTTCTTGTCAGCTCGCAGCGTCCCGTGAGTCGACTTGGCCAAGTTGTAGAGTTTCCCTCCCGGTATGAGCCACTCTGCTGGCACGTGGAGCTCCGAAAGGGCATTGCAGACAAGGCAGCGGTGGAGACGACCCTCCTGAACGGATTTCTTAGCCGCTTCAGTCACCTCCTCTGGCTGCACGCCGATCACTCCAGTGCGTCGATATATGTACTGGTGGACGTCGGCAACTAGAGCAGGGTGGATGCTGTGCTTGTCCATGAAGACATCCTCCATTACGCCTACGAGCCGCAGCAAGTACTTCTCCTGCAGGCTCCTGTCGCCGCCGATCAAACAGCTTCCACTGGAGTCCAAACTCACGTATTTGTGAATCAGCTCTTGAGGAACACCCCAAGCTTTTGGGAGAAGTGCAGCATTTAAACGGGGCAAAGGCAAGCCCTTGATGCCCACTAGGGGTAGATAGTGATTTCTGCCAGAGCTACTCCAGGCGATGCAGATGGGCTTGTTCAGAGTGCCATCTTTTCCTCGGCACTGCTCCTCTGGAACCAGGCCTGGCAAGAAGGTGGCAGAGTAATCGCCTGAGCTGCGCATACCGCTCAGTGAGTCCAACAGGATTATGGGTCTGTGCAGTACATTTGCCAGGCCAAAAATGTGAATATTCCTAAGGCCCAATGGAACACCTTCTGGAGGGATAAACAATGGGTCACACTCATTAATAATGTCTTCCCATTCTGCAGCATCTATAAAGTCCTGGAAAAGGGCTTTGTAGCGGTCTATGTTCTGTTTGAAATTGAGCTTCAGGTTTTCTCGAAGGGCATGCCAGAAGAGTTCACGTCCAACTAATGCCCTGGACACGGCATGGACCAGGCAGTGTCCGTCTCCGTCCACATGCACAGGAATAAGACACTCTCTATTTAAGTTTGCTTTCTTGATCTCCTCCAAAGTGTCATGCAGGTAGATTAGGCTTCCTGACCGGTCCCGTCCATACCCAACAGTGGACACATGCTCTTGCTCGATAAGAAATGCCCGGTCCCCGAGAAGCGAGCAGTCGAAGATCTCTCCCTGGTTCATTTCCTTCAAGAGTTTGGCAGTGCCTGTCTGTTTGTCCATGCCATAGCGGGTGAGGACGGGAGACAGCAGCTTGCAGTGATAGTTGGACAGTCCCAACACTTTCACCAGCTCTGAACCCTTTTTAGGAGGGCCTGGCACACCCAGCAAAGCATTTCTCAGCAAATTATGAAGCACTACATCTGGGTCAGTCACTTCCTCCACATTCGCGAGGTTCTTCTGTTCGTGTCTCTGGCCGCACTCAGTGCACTCGATGCTCATGGAGGTGTGTGCGGGGAAGAAGAGCTTCGCCTGGCACTGCGGGTCCGGGCACATCCCGCATAAAATGCGCCTGTCCTTCTGTTTCGAGCCCGGAATCAACGACATAGTCCAATCCAATATATCTTCTGACGCAGCGGTTCACCAAAGCATCGCTGTCTAATCAGTGACGGGAGATTAAAAAAAAAAAAATTATGTCACCTCACGCAGTTTCTGTTTACCAGTAACACACACAACACGGAAGCGGTTCTGTAACACAGTGTGACGCTATGGGCAGCACAAGGCATGCTGGGAGATGAAGTTCTTAACCGTCACAGGTCTTCTAACGAAATTATTTGTAAAAATAATATATAAAATGTATTCTAATATTATACAAAATGTATTTATTTATTTATTTATTTATTTATGAAATACAATATTTGTCTACTACCGACTGGGAGGAATCTTACGATAAAATAACAAAAGTGACTTTAACAAAACTACAATATCCACAATACAAAGAAGGTCAAAGGTTGTTTTGTGTTTTATTGAGTTCAGCAATCTTTGCATGGGCGTAAGAATAAATTGCAGCTTTTTAGAAGACATAATACACGGTTTAATACATTATTTCTTTATTTTCTCTGTAGTGGCGAGTGCTTATAGTTCACAGGATGAAAAAATAAAATAAAATGTAATGTTATGTTGCATAAGCTACAACAAATAATATTGTTTATTATAATATGATTTTATAATCATTAATTAATTTATTGTCGAGTTGAGATAATTATCCTTTTATTTTATTTTTATTTATTTTTTGCAAAAAAGAGACAACATCATGCTTGAACATGTGATTTGTAAAGAAAACAAATAAAAAAGTTGATAGGCTATTGTGACAGTATTTTTGTTGAACAATGCAAATTCCAGTATATAAAAAAGTAAAACTAGTTATGCAATTAGCTTTACAATAAAGTTGTCCGGTTAATTTCAAAACAGTCTAAATTGCAATTTCCATTACAAAATGCTATTAAACATAATGCATGATTTGCCATGTGGAGGAAACTTCCATAAAAATGACAGAATTACTTGTGGCCTTTTAAGTAATTTCCAATAGATTAAATTTCCTTGAATTATGCAAAATGTTCATAAAGAGTATGAAAAATAGTTCATAAAATGCTAACTGTAAATCGTCTAAAATGTATTATCCATTGCAGAATGCCATAATTAATCAAATGTATCGTAGAGGAAATGTAAATGACTTTCATAAATATAAAAAATAAAACATAAAGAGGACATAAAGCGAAAGCCCCCTAAACGTCCCGAATGGCCGCTGCACGTCCTGTGAACGTCCCCGTGAATGTCCGGAGGACGTCAAGAAGACCCCACACGCTGACGACCGGGGGTCGTTCGCAGAGTCCATTTAGGGGACGTCCTGGGGTACTTTTTTGTTAGCCGTTTATTTATTTAAATAAATATTAACTGGTACATTTTTATCATAAAATAATTTTATATTCAAATTAATATTTATAGTTATGTTCATTTTCTTTTATTAGTTCGGAATACAGTTTGTATCAGATATCGCCTTAGATTTAGTAAATAAACAACGCACTTTAGTCACTATTATTACCGTGCCTATTATCGATGTGATCTGATCAAATGGTTCTGTGGAAGTGGGATATCAGATGTATTCAGATTCACAGTCGTGCAGACAGAAGATTAAACTGAGTTTCAGCACCAGAGTGATTGATTGCAGTCACACCATCTGCGCTTCAGAGTAGCGCGGTCACGCTTTATGCGCTTCAAGTTCATTGCGCGACTACTCAACGGTGAGTGGTAGATTATGATTCGAGCGTGTTCAAGGCGCTGCAGTCTTCTTCAGTAAATCCTCCTTCGGTTGTCATATTTATTCATATTCATATTCACGGCCTTCTATTTAAGTTTTCACCATTTAATTTGCTATAATTCTGTTTTTTTTTATTCATTTATGTATTTTCGGGTTCAAAGTTATAGGCCTATCCTTTTTCTTTTTTTATGTGGAATGCCGCTAAATTAATGCATAATTTGGATTATGTTCTGTCTTTCTACTAACATTATTCTAAATCAATTGGATTTATTAAAATATATATTTTTTTAAGAATGACGGAATTCATTCACGTTTAAAGTGTTATAAGTGAATGTTATCATTCAATCTGTACCTGCTATTGGTGTATCCTGTTTATATGGAGAAAATCAAAAAAGTGATGGGGGAAAATTATTAAAAAGGACAAAACCAAACAGTTTTTGATGTAATTTCACTGTTTCATAATTTAATAATTGCATGACAAAATAAAGAAAAAAAAAACAATAAATGAATAAAATAAATTGTTTTTGTTGTACATGTCCACACATACCACTGTGGTGATTTTTATATAATTTTACTGTATAACTCTTTAATAATTGCATGCCAAAATCATGGAAAATGCTAGCTTATTCATTATACATTCAAATTTTGAATATTCATAAAAAAAATATACATTTTTTTACAGCATTTTTACACAAGTGCCTAAAACGGTTAACAGTACTGTAGCTTTGTAGAAAAAAATTCTGGGGGAGTTTGCAGAAAACAATTAAATTGTACCTTTTTATGGATTTTTAAAAAGTATTATCATTGAGGAAGAAGATAGCATTGGTCATGATTTGGTAAGCAATTGTTAAACAATTATATAGTAAAGTAAGATGACAATCACAGTCTTACCTGAGATGTAGAAAAAGAGTCGGAGTTGGCAGAAAAACATTTATTTGAATTTTTTATGAATTTTCAAATATGAGTGAATAGTGAAAAAGATAACATGTTTCATGATTTCGGCATGCAATTATTAAAGAATGATACAGTAAAATTATATAAAAATTACCACTGTGTTACTTGGGAAAAGGTAGAACAAGAACGTGGTGGAGTTTGCAGAAAAGAATCTGATTAGAATTTTTTAAGAATTTTCAAACTTTGACTATATGAAAAACGTACTATTTTTCATGATTTTGGCACGCAATTATTAAAGAATGATACAGTTAAATCATATGAAAATGACCACAGGGGTACTCCGAGACATGTAGAACAATTGTCTGGTGAGTATGTAGAAAACAATTTGATTCGATTTTCTTAATGAATTTTCAAATATGACTTTATAGTGAAAAAGATAGATTTTTTTCGTGAATTTGGCATCATGTTTGATGAAGAGCCTGCATGCTCGTAACGTCACTACATACGATATGTGAATTTACTAAAGAAGACGGCAGCGCCTTGAACACGCTCGCACCTTAATCTACCACGCACCGTCGAGTAGACGCGCAATAAACTTGAAGCGCAGATAACGTGACCGCGCAAATGGTGTGACTGCAGTCTGCTCAGCCCCCTACACTGCGAACAGGTAAGGTCAAGAGTGTCAGATCTACTCTACAGAACATTTAGTTGTGATTTTTATTTTATTTAATATAATAACGAAAATAGAGTTGCATGAATGAATTATTTATTCATTTCCTTTCCATTTTTGCTCGGAAATGGCGAAATACTCGACTGGTTTTATCAGCAACTTCATACTCTTCCCTGTCTCTCCCTTTCTTTATCAAGAGATTTATATATCAAACACCAGCCTGTTCTATTAATAGCTGTATTGTCACATTCATTAGCTATAACATAAGGTATTCATGGCATTCAGCCTAATCTGTAATGCATCAGCAACTGCAGCTAACTTTAATGAAGCCCAAGTATATCAAACTGTTTTTTTCTATAGCCTATATTTAGCATGAGTACATGCAAACATGTAACATAATAGCACTTCCACAGATACTTTCACACCACCATCAGGGGGTGTCATCTTGTACAGTATTTTATTTGAGATCCTTGGAGATTTATAACATCTTTAGTAGATTGGAACTTCTTAATTATTGCCCTGGTGGTGGAAATGGGGATTTTCAATGCTTTAACTCTTTCCTCACAGCCACTTTCTACAAACCCGATGCCAAAAAAGTTGGGACATTGTACAAATTGTGAGTAAAAAAGGAATGGAATAATTTACAAATCTCATAAATGTATATTTTATTCACAATAGAATATAGATAACATATCAAATATTGAAAGTGAGACATTTTGAAATGTCATGCCAAATATTGGCTCATTTTTTATTTCATGAGAGCTACACATTCCAAAAAAGTTGGGACAGGTAGCAATATGAGGTCGGAAAAGTTAAATGTACTTAAAAGGAACCACTGGAGGACCAATTTGCTAAAAAGAGCCTCTCAGAGTGGTATAGTGTCTCTCAGAAGTCAAGATAGGCAGAGGATCACCAATTCCCCCAATGCTGCATTGAAAAATAGTGGAGCAATATCAGAAAGGAGTTTCTCAGAGAAAAATTGCAAAGAGTTTGAAGTTATCATCATCTACAGTGCATATTATCATCCAAAGATTCAGAGAATATTGAACAATCTCTGTGCGTAAGGGTCATGATCTAGAAGCGCAGGCATTGTCTCTGGGTCAAGGCTCATTTAAAATGGACTGTTGCAAAGTGGAAAACTGTTTGTTCTGTGTTCAGACGAATCAAAATTTGAAGTTCTTTTTGGAAAACTGGGAAGCTATGTCATTCGGACTAAAGAGGACAAGGACAACCCAAGTTGTTATCAGCGCTCAGTTCAGAAGTCTGCATCTCTGATGGTATGGGGTTACATGAGTGCATGTGGCATGGGCAGGCTACACATCTGGAAAGGCACCATCAATGCTGAAAGGTATATCCAAATTTTAGAACAACATATGCTCCCATCTAGACGTCATCTCTTTCAGGGAAGACCTTGCATTTTCTAACATGACAATGCCAGACCACATACTGCATCAATTACATCATGGCTGCGTAGAAGAAGGATCGGGGTACTGAAATGGCCAGCCTGCAGTCCAGATCTTTCATCCATAGAAAACATTTGGCGCATCATAAAGAGGAAGATGTGACAAAGTAGATTTAAGACGGTTGAGCAACTAGAAGCCTGTACTAGACAAGAATAGGACAACATTCCTATTCCTAAACTTGAGCAACGTGTCTCCTCAGTCCCCAGACGTTTGCAGACTGTTATAAAAAGAAGAGTGGATGCCACACAGGGGTAAACATGGCCTTGTCCCAACTTTTTTGAGATGTGTCGATGCCATGAAATTTCAAATCAACTTATTTTCCCCTTAAAATGATACATTTTCTATGTTGTACATCTATGTTGTATTCTGAATAAAATATTGAAATTTAAAATTTCCACATCATTGCATTCTGTTTTTATTTACAATTTGTACAGCGTCCCAACTTTTTTGGAATCGGGTTTGTATTTTGTTGAGCTCAAAAATCTTTTCTGTTTTGCACATCAGAACTATATTATTTTGGTTTTACTCCTTGTGATGGATTATTAACGGAATTGGGTTTTTTTTGTTACTCATATTTATAATCCTGTGGAGCAGGAAGTCATGGCAGGACAGTTTAATTATCCTAGTCACCCTGGTGTGCTAAGAAAAAAGAAATTCAATATACATGGGAATATACTTCAGAGATATTTTACTCATAAGAATTTCCAGGGGTGCCAATAGTTGTGGCCAACATGCATTGGAGAAAAACATTTATTTTACAATTAGACCCCCACCCACACACTTTCAACTGTTTTACTTAAATGAAATAAAAAAATGTTTTGAATGGAAGATCAAAAGGATAAATAATGCAGATTTACTTTCACAACATCCTTTACTCATATTTACCAAGGGTATCAATAATAGTGCAGGGTACTGTATAATTTTACATCATATGCAGTATACCGATGAAAGTATTTCCTCTTTAACCCAAAGTAAATGTGAAGAAGACATGCTTAAATCCTCAATAATCTAAATATATATTTACCAGAGGTGGGGGACTCGAGTCAGATGACTTGATTCGAGTCAGACTTAAGTCCCAAATTTTAGGACTTGAGACTTGCTTGACAGATTTTCATAAAAGACTTGACTTTGACTGTATTCATGACTTGATACTTGACTCGGACTTGAGTTAAATGACTTGAAATAACTACACGTAATTTAACGTACAGTATGTGTTGTCTTATCGTCTTTCGTTCAATAAATATCTGTTTGTTTTTCAACGTACTGCAACCTAACCAAGTGACGCAGCAGGCAAGCAGAGTGTGGGCCGTGTTGCCAACTTAGTGACTTTGTCAATAGAGACTTTTTTAGCGACTTTCTTCCAGAGAAAAAAGGAAAGAGAGAATCGGATAAGCCGTATTTAGTTTCTGAGACTCGCCAGTATACTGCCGCACGAGCGCGAGCTCTCTCTTTCTCAGCGCGCGCACCTCTCTCTGCGTCTGATCTGTTCTGCGAGTTGCTGAGCGGAACAGCGCTTTAGATTAAACAAGATATTCTGTCACTTCTAATTCTATTTTACATGCAAATATAGCCGAAATCACAGCAAAGGCATTGTCTTTTTCTTATGAGTATTTGATTTCATTAGACGACGTCATGATTAGAATCTATATTTTTGTGCAGATTAACATCTAACGGAGAGCTGGTCTTAATTGGCCGCTTTCAGTCACTATTTGGCTTGAGGCTTGAGAATGTCCCATAGGCTGCCAAATAAGTAACAGTGTCAAGGTCCAAAAGTATGAAAGACCATCAGAATAGTTGATCTGCCATCAGTGGATCAACCGTAACTTTATGAAGCGAGGAGAATACTTTTTGTACATAAAGAAAACAAAATAACACATTTATTCAACAATTTTTCTCCTCTGTGTCTCTCCGCATCACTGTTGCACCATTTTGGAGAATACGAGCTGAACTCAAACGGCGTACACTCTACCTAAATACTTTTCATGCTTTTATGTTGGACTAATTTAAGCTTCATTTATATCTTAGGCTATGTAGTTTTAATTTTTATTTATTTATTTGTTCAAGATTTCTATTGTATTAACAACTCAGCTGTTTGTTGACACTTTTTGAGTAGAAATGCATTGCAATTTTGTTTTGTTGCAAATAAAACTCCTATAGTCCATAACTACTTTAGTTTTAAGTTATTTTAATATATAAATTCAGTTAAAACATCAAACATTTGTAATACTCGACAGTGACTTGCTTGACTCAAGTTATGACTTGAATTGCTTGACAAAATCAGTGACTTGACTTGACTTGACTTGACTTGAATTGACTTGATTCTAACAAAAAATGACCTGGACTTGCTTGAGACTTGAATGTTAAGACTTGAGACATACTTGTGACTTGCACATGTGTGACCTACTGTCACCTCTGATATTTACTATATTAAAAGGTTACAGTGTTGCTTCAGTAAACGAAAGAGAGAGGGGAGAGAGAGGGGAGAGAGGTTGCTTCATCCACACAATACCAGAGTATAAAAGCGAACACCAAAGATTCTCTGCCTAATTTTTGCATTCATTACAGCAATACGACTACACTGGGAAATGGCCACTGCAGGAAAGGTATGTAAACTTGTCTTTTGGTCTCTTTTGCTTTTTTCTGTAGAGCAGTTAATGAATTTTTTATATGACTCCAGTCCCTTTATACATTTAAGCTTATTTCAATTCATCTATTGATGAGGAACAGTTTACAGTGAAAAGTCATCTTAAAAATAAGATTCTATCTGAACGATATAATGCTAACATTTGAATGAGACTCTCATAAGAATGTTATGAATGCTTTAAGCCATCCAGTATAACCTACGCTTAGAAAATATAAGCCAAAAAACGTATGCTTAAGAAAAATTTGCTAGATAAATGTCTTGTTTCAAATGTGATGGCTTGAATATATGTAATTATTGCAAAGAACAAGTGATTTGCTGCACTTCTAATTGTAATGCAATATATATATATATATATATATATATATATATATATATATAGGCTATATATGAAGAGTTCAGATGCAAAAGCCTCTAAGTGCCATCTGAAATATTCATCTAAAATTAGGATTTTTATCAGGTTCTAATAGCCTGGAAAAGGACCTGCACATTGCCATTAAAGTAAAATGACTCAACCTAATCATAGGCGCTTGATAAAAATCCTAATTTTAGATGAAAATTTCAGATGGCACTTTTTGCTTTTGCATCTGAACTCTTAATATATATACATTATATACATATATGTATATATATATATATATATATATATATATATATATATATATATATACATTATATATATATATATATATATATATATATATGTATATATGTATATATATATATATATATGTATGTATATATATATATGTATATATGTATATATATATATGTGTGTATATATATATATATATATATATATATATATATATATATGTAGAGAGAGAGAGAGAGAGAGAGAGAGAGAGAGAGAGAGAGTATGTTTTTTTCTTCTGTTGTTTGAATTGGTCATTATGCCAGTTTACTGCCAAATGGGCTGCCCACTGCTGTGTGTGTGTGTGTGTGTGTGTGTGTATATATGTATATGTATGCACTTTGGATGGGTTGAATGCAGGTCATGACTTCCCACGAATTTGGAGTATGGGTCACCATACTTGGCTGAATGTCACAAGCTATGTTAAGCCAAACAGCTGGACAACCACCAACTATGGTTAGATCATGTAGATCACGTAGATCATGCAACTGTGGTTATATAAACATCTATAGACTACCATTAAATAACTAAACTGAACCAAGTTCTTCTGTGTGCTAAAGGTTATTAAATGTCGGGCTGCTGTTGCCTGGGAGCCCAATGTGCCCCTGATAATGGAAGAAATAGAAGTCGCCCCACCTCAGGAAAGCGAAATACGAATTAAGGTGGGAAATGTCCCATGAAAGTTGTCAAATCGCACTGATAATGCTGTACACCATTATTGGCTAACATGTTTTTCTTGTTTATAAGGTTGTAGTCACAAGTGTTTGTCACACCGACCTTTATCACCTGTTTGAAGGGAAGGACAAACGGGGTTTTCCCACTGTCCTGGGACATGAGGGCGCTGGTGTGGTGGAGAGTGTGGGACCTGGAGTCACTGATTTTAAAACAGGTCACAAAATAAAACTACATATTTATATGCATACGGACAGTTCACTCATGAATGAAAATTCCATCATCAATTACTCACACTCATGTCTTCTGAATTGAATCTTTTCATGAATCTTGTTATCTGGTTACCTAACTTTGTATTGTGTTTGTATTGGTTTATTAATGAACAAAACACTATGTTAAAATAATCTATGTTTTCTGGTCAACAGGTGATAAGGTTATTCCACTCTTCCTCTCTCAGTGTGGAAAATGCAGGTTCTGCAAGTGTCCAAAAACAAACCTGTGTGACAGCAGTTGGTAAGAAATGCAAACAACAGAACAACTTTTCACATTATGTAACCCTGGACCACAAAACCATTCAGTTGCACACAGGAATATAAAAACAAATAAATAAAATAATGCATTTAGCAGACGCTTTATATCCAAAGTGACTTACAGTGCATTCAGGCTAACATATTTTAACATGTAGCAATAGCCAACAATTAATTGTATGGGTCAAAATTAAAGATTTTTTAAATGCCAAAAATCATTAGGATTTTAAGTAAAGATAATGATCCATGAAGATATTTGTAAATGTCCTACCATAAATATATAAAAACTTAATTTATGATTAGTAATACGCATTGTTAAGGACTTTGTTTTGACAACTTAAAAGGCAATTTTATCAATATTTTTGCACCTTCAGATTCCAGATTGGCAAATATTGTCCTATCCTAACAAACCATACTAATGGTTAATATTATTCATATAAATAATTATTTATTCAAATTTCAGTTAATCTAAATCTATAAATCTAAATTGTAAAAAAAATACCCTTATGACTGATTTTGTGGTCCTGGGTCATATATTTCATCCACAGGTCAACTAAATATCATGACACTATGGCTGATCCTTCAACACGTCTCACTTGCCGTGGTCAGCCCATTCTGCAGTTCATGGGCACCAGTACCTTCTCTGAGTACACCGTCATCAATCAGTTTGCTGTGGCCAAGATTGATGATAATGCCCCACTCGACCGCGTGTGTCTGCTCGGCTGCGGCATCACTACTGGTTATGGAGCTGCTGTCAACACAGCTGGGGTGTGTATAGATGTTGTGTGCACTCAAGCACTTAACTTGGACACTTAAGCCACACTTGAATGAAAGTTTTTGCTTCATATAACAAAACGTTGAATCAAGGGCCATTCATTTGAAAGAAAGAGAGCACAAGGACACTTTAAGAAAAACATTTAATAATAATAATAATTCCTTAGATTTATATAGCGCTTTTCTAGGTACTCAAAGCGCTTTACATTATCAGGGGGTATCTCCTGTTTTACCTATTTAACTAAATTAAAGGTTAAAAGTTAATCTCAGCTGTGCTATACAACCAATAAATTAACAAAAAGTTAATACTGAGTAACTTACATTTTAAACAAGACTTAAACTTTAGACTTTAACTTTGTATTTCAATAATTTAAACACATTAAAAACATTCCAACATCTACAGTGCTCTGATGTCAGTTAATGGTCACAAGACATGCAATTATACAAATGAAATATTAAATGTTGTAGTAGTTTTGTTTTATTTTGAATTACTTATTTTTATGATTTAATAAATAATTAGCTTATCATTAACTCACAAACCCCCTGCAGTCCACTCACTCGCAAACCCCAGTGTGTTTTATCAAATGAATCAATGTGTTCAAACTATTTGGTTGAGTGAATATGTAATGATGAAACAGAGACGTTCGGATCCATGTGCAGAACTTTAATGATGAGAATGGTCAGACAGGCAATGATCAGTAACGGCATCAGGTATGTAGGGATAACCAGAATCGATAACCGAAACAAGCAGATGTCGGGGGCAAGCAGCAGAGAATCAGAGTCGGTATAAACAATCCAAAGGTCAGGTACAGAAGGAAAACACAAGGAAAATGCTCAGAAATGTCAGACTGGCTAAACAAGACTTTGCAGAGAGTGGGAGTGAGTGTGCTGCTTTTATGTGTGTGTAAATGAGGTGCAGGTGTGGCAAGGAAATTGGCTGATGAATGATGTGCAGGTGTGGCAGGGTGATTGTGATGCAGTGACTCATGGGGAATGTAGTTCGGGTGTGGTGCAACAGATGAGAGGTGCTAGAGTCCGAGTGACATCTGGTGGTTGATGTGGAATGGTCCTGATTGGAGTGCCCTCTACTGAAGTTCATGGGCACTCCATCTAATGATCGTGACAGAATAATTCAATGGCTCAATTATAGGAGTTTCTCATTTCCCATTATAAAAGTCTCATTTCAAAGGCGGTTGCATTTTTTGGACTCATATGTAATTGAAGCTGTTCCATTTCAGAAAAGCAACCATTATATTTAAGAGTAAGAGATTACATAACATCGATTAAGCCTTACAAGAAAAAAAAACAAAAAACAGTTAGACTTTTGGAACAATGCTTTACCAATTAGATTTGAGGATTTGATAAAAATCAGCGTGCTCACAGCAGGACAGATGGAGGTATCGGTGCTCTCACTTGCTCTTAAAATACTCCATAATTTTTGGTCATACAGGTTTAAGTAATAAATCTTTTGAATCCATAAAGACTGTTTATTTGTATGCACTCAATGAAACGTTGCGCTTCTGTAAAATAATTAAAGCAAACAAGATGCACTTTCTGCCGCCTCGGTCATGTGAACTTGAGCAAGAAACTTCGAAACTCTGTGTATGAGAAATAAAACTATAGAGAGTGAAATGTCTACTTTAAAAAAATAAATTAATAAGAATAAATAGAAAACTTGTGTCTTATGATGGATGCTTTTCATGAAATTTAATGTGTGTGCAGTGCACAATTAGCACTGTTTAAGATGGCTTTCAGTTCAATAAAATAAAAAACTACATTTTGGATTTTTATTCAACTAAAGTGGGCATGCTTGTGATCTGTACTCTATATATATATATATTTTTTTGGTCTTATGAAGTAATCTAATTTGTTGAGATAGTGAATTGGTGGGTTTTTTGTTAAATGTGAGCCAAAATCATCACAATTAAAAGAACCAAAGACTCAAACTACTTCAGTCTGTGTACACTGAAATTATTTAATACATGAGTTTCACAATTTGAGTTGAATTACTGAAATAAATTAACTTTTCCACGACATTCTAATTTATTGAGATGCACCTGTATATTAATGTATATATTTGTGTAAGATGTTTACACAAGTAATTTGCTTGTGTTTGTGTGAAGGTCACTCCAGGCTCAGTCTGTGCAGTGTTTGGAATGGGTGCAGTAGGTCTGGCTGCAGTCATGGGCTGTAAAAACGCCGGAGCCTCCCGCATCTTTGCTGTGGATATTAATGAGCAGAAGTTTGAGAAGGCAAAGGTCTTTGGTGCCACTGATTTTCTGAATCCGAAGGCATATAATAAACCCATCTCTGAAGTACTGGCAGAACTTACCAATGGAGGAGTGGATTACTCACTTGAGTGTGTGGGCAACACTGAAGTAATGGTAAGACCTGCCTGACACATTTTTGAAAGGTGCATTTATTTTCTAACTTATTTAAAAGCTTTCAGAATGTGACGTGTGTGAATTAATGCCTCTTTGACCTCAGAGAACTGCGCTGGAGTCATGTGTTAAAGGTTGGGGTGTGAGTGTTTTAGTTGGCTGGACTGATGTGAAGGACTTCTCTGCAAGGCCAATACAACTCTTATCTGGGAAAACCTGGAAAGGATCTTTGTTTGGAGGTAATCAAGCTGTCAGTTAATGCTTTCTATGGCTTTCAGAGAAAGAACTTGAGTACATGCTTGTGCATACAGTACATTTATTTATTTTTATGCAAAGGTTATAAAAGCAAGGACTCTGTTCCAAACCTGGTTTGCGACTACATGAACGGCAAAATAAAGCTTGACGAGTTCATAACGCACAAAATGAATATTGAGCAGGTCAACGATGCCATCAACCTCATGAAGACTGGAGAGTGGTATATTTGTCACTCACATCTTTCTGTATTTGAGGTTAATATTGTAAAAAATAAAGTCCTAATCTTTGTTTCCCACTTTACAGCATTCGATGCGTCCTGAATATATCCAAATGAGAAGCAAATCATCCTCACCCAAGCAGTTTCTAGGCCTGCCAGTTATATTCAGCTTATGCGCTTCACCTTCTTTGCAGTATTTGAGTAACAGCTGGATGCATTCAAGGACCCTCTTTAATAGCATATTCCAGCCCTCTGCTTTAACTAAACATTAATGTTTAACATAAAAAAGCTGTGATATTCATCTGCAAGGCAAAATGCTTCTGAAAAGTTTAAGAAAATGTCATCTGTGCCAAATAAAAAGAGAGACCAGCATGTAAATCATTTCAAGTGTTTTTGTATAACCAATTTATTATGCCGTCAACATTTCTCTTTTCTGAGCCAGATTATCCAGCATTTGTCTTGCTTACATAACCATAATAGGAATGTTGAGAAGCACCAGAAAATATGCAGCTGCAGCTTGAAACCAAACACTACATTTACTTTTACATTTACTACGTTCATATACAAACTTTAATCAATCCGATTGAGCTCGATCCGAATGAAATTTCGATTGGATTGAACGGGGTGTTTTATTTCTCTTCCAATACGATTGAGAGTGCATGTAAACACTCGATCATAATGAACCACGAAACTGAAAGGACTGCGCATGTGCAAGGACGCAGAAATAACTTAATGACATATGACGAACGGAAGGAGCGGCTCTTCCCTTTGAATAAAGCAGGGGCGTAGCTTTCTTTTCAGAAGTGAGGGGGACAGAAATTCTATATATATAATATAAAACATTACAATAGAACATTTCTGTAATCTATGTAGCCTACCAGTCAACAGTTTTTGAACAGTAAGATTTTTACATGTTTTTAAAGAAGTCTCTTCTGCTCACCAAACCTGCATTTATTTGATCCAAAGTACAGCAAAAGTAGTAATATTGTGAAATATTTGTACTATTTAAAATAACTATTTTCTATTTGAATGTATTTTAAAATGTAATTTATTCCTGTGATCAAAGGTGAATTTTCAGCATCATTACTCCAGTCTTTAGTGTCACATCCTTAAGAAATCAAATCATTCTAAAATGCTGATTTGCTGATTATTAATATTAAATTTAGCAAGCTTTAAAATCTCAATAAATTACATTTTGAAATATATTCAAATAGAAAACAGTTATTTTAATTAGTCTAGTAAAGATATTTCACAATTTTACTGTTTTGCTGTACTTTGGATCAAATAAATGCAGGTTTGGTGAACAGAAGAGACTTGGATGGTAGTGGATACTATAGGCAACTTTAATTTTTCTCTAATTTCAAGCTTTTAATTGGCTTAGAAATCTATAACTGCTGGACAATAATAATGTCAATTAGCAATGCATTGTTCATATGCTTCTTTATTTATCACCTGCTGGAGATGACTTTATAAACCATATATTGTCACAATCGTATGTTAAATGTCTTCGTGTTTCCAAAAGTTTCTGTTTTTCTGTGAAAACAACTGTTTTCATACAGTGATAGCTGGACGCTTTTGTCCATATTAGGAATTTCCTTGTATGACTTTCTGCGCGAGAGCGCCCCCGGCTTCGAGTATGAATGAAACACACACTGCAGGAGTGTTTAGTGCTCTTTGATGTTCATCTCGCCTTCTGGCAGAGGTGGGTAGAGTACCCAAAAACTGTACTCAAGTAAAAGTAAAAGTACTTATAGAAATATTTACTCAAGTAAAAGTAAAAGTACTAGTCTGAATAGTTACTTGAGTAAGAGTAAAAAAGTATCGGATAAAAAATCTACTCAAGTAGATAGTTACTAATTACTTTGGGTCATATATACTGAGCCTATTTTTATTTAGATATATAGATAAAAGGTATGTAATGTATGTGTGTGTGTATAAACATTTATATTTCATCAGCCTTTACTCAAGTCTTCAATGTCACATAATCTTTCAGAAATCATTCCAATATGTTGATTTACTATCAATGATGTTCTTTTTATCATAATCCTAAACAAAATGTCACAGGTTCCAAAAAAATATTAAGCAGCAAAACTGTTTCCAGCACTGGTAATAAATAAATATATTAGAATTATATTTTGAAGGATCATAACTCTGAAAACTGGAGTAACAGCTGATGAAAATTCGGATTTGCGTCACAAAATAAATTATATTTTATAGTATGTATTATATATGTATAAATAACCTCTGACACAGATAAGAGAGAAAAATCCTCACATGACCGTTAAGTTACAGAACATCTGTCTGTTTACTTAAGTAACAGATATAGGTGTCATGCCATAACATATTTTTAATACAACTGACTTTATATTAAATGTGAATTTAACATTGAAAGTCAATGTGATATAAAAACAGATACTAATCTTTCATTGTTCATAAAAAGAGCAAATAACATATACATTATCAAAAATTATTTTCACTGACAGTCTAGAGTTCAATCACTCTCAAAAACTCCCATTAAAATCACTGAAACTGTTAACACTGTGAAATCAATATCTTATTTACAGATTCGTACACACATCTGCACTTCGTTGTTTCTGACGAGAGAATTCGCCAGAAAGAGGTCCCCATGCAGTCAGCGAGCGAGTGAAGGAAGCACCGGAATTTTAGCGATGACTCATCTGAACACCTCTGATTGGCCATTGCATTCATAAGCTCAACAGAATCGTGTGTGATTGGTTATAATGAGCAGTGCTGTAAAAACGCATCTATCTCTGGCTCAGCGCCAGGAAGCGATCACAGATCTGAATTTAGCAGCTGATGATATGACTCACTGAACGTTCTCACGCCGGTGTGATTGTATTTATATTAATAAAATATTAATGGGCTATTTTTTTCTTTTAGAAGCTGCATTCAGCTTGGTTCCCTTCTGTTATAAGTCACACGTACAACAAACTAATGTCATAGGCAGGGGCGTTCGGACTGGGGGTAAAACCAGTACTGGTTACCAGGGCCCCAAAGGAAGAGAGGGCCCTTGAAAAGTCTGGAATACATATTTTCAGGCAGGGGAGGACTGCCGATGCATACGGCCCGGGATCTTGTGCAGCGCCCCTGGTCACAGGTATCGTGTACTGTAATCAAATGTAGCCCAAGTTATTACCTGTTGAACAGTAGACAGCACACGTGGTGTTCATCTAATAAAGATCTTCATTGCTAGCAAATAGACTTTGCAGATTTGCTTTCAATTCAATGCAGTTCCATAGCCACGTTTTCAACGCTGCTGATGTTAAACGTTACAACTCTGAGTAAACCACTTCAGACGCTCAGCGCACGCGGCAGGGAACTGAACGAATCATTCAAACTGATTCATGAACCTATTCACTCGTTTGACAACTGGTTTGATCAAGCCTTTGAACAGAGTCGACTCAAAAGAATGAATCATTCGCGACTGAGCATCGCTCATTGCCCAGAGAAAAGTAGACGGCGCGTTTGGAATAAACTGAAGCATTTATAACATTTATTGCAATAAGATAAAGTAAGGAGAGGAGCGTCGCCCACAGTAACGAAGTAAAAGTACAGATTTTTTCCAAAAAATTTACTCAAGTAAGAGTAAAATTACCCATCTTTAAATAAACTCAAAAAAGTATTAGTTACCCAAAAAATGTACTCAAGTAAATGTAACGAAGTAAATGTAACTCATTACTACCCACATCTGCCTTCTGGGTCCGAATAAAATATCAGGTCATGCGCAGACTATCCTGTCTCTTTGAGTTTAAATCTATATTTATTCACACCAGCTCTTGAAAACCTCTATACGAACACATTTGACTGAAAAAGTACGGGGGACGAATTTACATTATATTGAAAGTGTTTGTTTGTCTGTGTGTGTGTGTGTGTGTGTGTGTGTGTGGGATTTGAAGTTTGTTTAAACTAAAAGTTTAGCTAATTTTACTATGGTATTTTCAATTAAACAAATACTTAATTTGAGTAGATATCAGTTATAAATTAATTTGGTTTAAAAGCATGGCTAAATGCATTGTCTAGAAGTTGGTATCTAATAAGGCTGGATATTGAGTTGGAATGTTGTGTGTCATCAAATCACGTAGGTTTGATTAAGATTATATTATTAAGATAATATCTAATCAGATCTACGTGATTTGATGACACATGACATTCCAACTCTATATCTGCAATTATATATACAAAATGATGAATAAAGAATTTGCATCAGCTGAGTTTGATGTTTTATTTAATTTTTATGTTTTATTCAGTTTATCAAGGTGCAGAATAGTGCTGCAACGACGCGTCGACATCATCGATTACGTTGACTACAAAAATGCGTCACACTGTTTACATCTCGCGTAATGGCGGCTTCTGCTCCTGGGAATGGATAAAGTTGCATTCTATCACAAAAACAATAGGAAAACATACTGGCGCTCTCCGGTGTTACGGTTTAACTGGTTAACGTGTTATCTGGTGACCAACTTCCTGATTCAGGTCTCCGCTGCAGATGTGATGGAACGACCGCAGCAGATTCGGCGATTCTAAAAGCACAAACTGATGTGGTATTATTAAGTGTCTAATAAACGCAGACTTGCTCATTGCATGATTCTGATATTCTTGTAAGGATAACAAGTTATTGGTATGATCACCCGTAGCGGCTGAAGTAAGTAGGATAAATAAAAAATAAAGTAAGTCTGTGTTGGCACGGGTTTCGAACAAGCGTTAAAAGCACAACGCGCCGTGAGACAACAGTCACGAACCACCGAGATACCAATCTACACCGAATCAGCTACAGATGTCTGGATTCAACACAGGACTCTCGGCGGCACATCGTGCAGCTGCTGAATCAAGGAAATGTGATCATGTTAACTTGTGACCTGTGTTTACCCATTATGAAAATAAACCATAGCACATTACATTTTATGGTTTGTGATGCTATAGAACATTTCATGACGCCTCAGACAACTGTAAATTTGTGGCTACTGTGGTTTAATTATAAACGCTATCGTTTTTCATATTTGCCATAGTAAAATAATTTCCTTTGCTTCTTTATTTTTGTATACTGTAAAAACTTCAACCACATTTAAGTATTTTTTGGAAAAAAAAATGAATAAAGGTTGAAATATTAGATTAGAAGTTGTGCTTATATTTTTTTGTAAAGTTATCCAAAGGATTTATTAGCTAGTCAAAAAAAGAACACTAGATTAATCATTTATTTTAATAGATTGGGAGGTCATTCCACCAGCTGGGCACAGTCCAGGAAAAGGTCTGTGAGAGTGATTTTGAACTTCTTTGGGATGGCACCACAAGGCGTTGATCACTTGCAGAGTGCAAACTTCTGGAGGGCACATAAGATTTAACCAGTGAGTTTAGGTATGTTGGTGCCGTGCCAGTGGTCGTCTTGTGGGCAAGCATTAGTACCTTGAATTTGATGCGAGCGGCTACTGGTAGCCAGTGTAAACTGATGAGGAGAGGTGTAACGCGAGCTTTTTTTGGCTCATTGAAGACAACCCTCGCTGCTGCATTCTGGATCAATTGCAGAGACTTGACAGTACATGCAGGAAGGCCCGCCAAGAGAGTATTACAATAGTCCAGTCTGGAGAGAACAAGAGCTTGGACAAGAAGTTGGGTGGCTTGCTCTGACAGGAAGGGTCTAATCTTCCTAATGTTGTATAAGGCAAATCTGCAGGACCGGGTCGTTGTAGCAATGTGGTCCGTGAAGCTTAACTGATGATCCATCACAACTCCTAGGTGTCTGGCTGTCCTCGAAGGAGTAATCGTTGACGAACCCAGCTGTATAGAGAAGTTGTGATGAAGCAATGGGTTAGCTGGAATCACCAAGAGTTCTGTCTTCGTAAGGTTAAGCTGAAGGTGATGGTCATTCATCCAGCTAGAAATGTCACTCAGACAGGCTGAAACTCAGACATCGGGTCATCTGGTTGGAATGAGAAGTAGAGTTGGGTGTCATCAGCATAGCAGTGATAAGAAAAGCCATGCTTCTGAATGACAGATCCTAATGACGTCATGTAGATTGAGAAGAGAAGTGGTCCAAGTACTGAGCCTTGAGGAACCCCAGTAGCAAAGTGTTGTGACTTAGAAACATCATCCCTCCAAGACACACTGAAGGATCTGTCAGAGAGGTAGGACTCAACCCACAGGAGTGCAGTTCCTGAGGGTGGACAGGAGAATCTGGTGATTAACGGTGTCAAAAGCAGCAGACAGGTCCAGTAAGATGAGTACTGAGGATTTTGAAGCTGCTCTTGCTAGTCGCAGGGCTTCAGTAACTGAGAGCAGAGCGGTCTCAGTTGAGTGGCCACTTTTGAAGCCAGATTGGTTGCTGTCCAGGAGGTTGTTCTGTACAAGGAACATAGAAAGCTGGTTGAATGAATGGAAGGGATACCGGTCTGTAGTTTTCAAGAAGCGCTGGATTTAGAGATGGTTTCTTGAGGAGTGGGCTTATCCGAGCCTGCTTAAATGCTGAGGGAAATGTTCCAGAGTGAAGAGAGGAATTGATAACGTGAGTAAGCGAAGGTATGATTGAAGAAGAGATCACTTGAAGGAGATGAGTGGGGATTGGATCAAGTGGACAAGTAGTAGGATGATTGGACAGAAGTTTGGAAATGTCCATCTCTGAGAGTGGGGAGAAGGAGGAGAAAGAGTGTGCGTCGGTCATTGTGAAGTTGTCCTCAGTCTGTGGTGTGGAGAATTGTTCACTGATTGTTCTTGTCTTATTTGTGAAGAAGACTGCAATGTCGTCCGCTGTAAGAATCGATGGAGGAGGTGGAGGAGGCGGATTAAGAAGAGAAAGTTTTGAAGAGTGTCCGAGCGTCACAGCAGCTGTTAATTTTGTTGTAGTAGTAGGATGTTTTAGCCATGAAGACATTTGCAGAGAAGGAAGAGAGGAGAGACTGAAACACACGGAGGTCGGTAGAGTTTCTTGATTTCTGCCATTTCCTCTCTGCAGCCCTGAGTTTAGAGCGATGTTCACGGAGAACCTCGGACAGCCAAGGGGCAGATGGGGCGGTGCGTGCTGGTCTAGACAACAGTGGGCAAAAGTTGTCCAAGCAAGATGTTAAAGTGGAGCAAAGAGTGTCCGTAGCGCTGTTTGTGTCCAGAGCTGAAAACTGAGAGAGTGCAGGAAGCAAGGATGAAACCACAGAAGATAGGCAAGATGGAGAGAGTGAACGTAGGTTCCATCGAAAGGTGACCTGCGTTGGAGAGTGTGCCGCTTCAGGAGTAAGTGGTAGGTTAGCATTAATGAGGAAGTGGTCTGAGGTGTGCAGTGGAGCAACTGAAGAGTTGTCCACAGAGCAACAGCGCGTGTAGATGAGGTCCAGTTGGTTGCCTGATTTGTGAGTCGCTGTAGTAGACACTCGCTTGAGATCAAATGACGCAAGCAGAGTTTTGAAGTCAGCAGCCTGGAGTTTATCTAGGTGGATGTTGAAGTCACCAAGCAGTACCAGAGGAGTACCATCTTCAGGAAAGTTTGATAGCAGCACATCCAACTCCTCCAAGAAGTTTCCCAATTGACCTGGGGGACGATAAATGACCACAAAGTGGATTTTAACAGGGTGGGTTACAGTAATGGCATGTGATTCAAATGAACCATAACCTGTAGGTGATGGCTGAAGATCAAATTTCCATTCTTTTGATATAAGGAGACCAGTACCTCCACCCCTCCCAGTGGTACGAGGAGTGTGGGAACAAGTGAAATTAGTGGAGAGGGCTGCGGGAGTGGCAGTGACTTCAGGTTTGATCCAAGTCTCAGTCAGTGCCATGAGGTTGAGACCGGAATAAGTAGCAATAGAAGAAATTAAGTCTGCTTTGTTAACTGCAGACTGGCAGTTCCAGAGACCAACTGGAATAGAGAGCGTAGTAGTAGAGGTCAGAGGGACAGGCCGTGGGTTTGTTGGACAGGCCTTCCTGTGACGTACATAGCGTACTCTCCGAGTGTTAGTAGTGATAGTAGAGATCTGAAAGCACATAGTGACTACAAGTGTAAGAAATAAGTATTTGAGAACAAGCTATACAAAAAGTAAAGAAAGGGGAGAAAAGCAATACTCAAGTGTCCTGTCGGTGTCCTTACTCGGTGGAGTCTTGCAGGTAGAGTCGATGGTCTTTACACTCGTCCGTCTTCACACGAGGAGGATTCACACGAGGGCTGCCGCGGTGAAACCTACCGCTTTTGTATTTGCATGATTTCCTGTGATTGAAGTCAGCTGGCCACGCCTCACTATTTAGCAGATCGAAACTGGACAGTCCCGCAATAGGCAAACGCGAAACCAAGCGCCACTTTCAGTACGTATTTACCAGGGTAAGACACCCAATTTAAACCAAAACTTTCCTAGCAATGACAATCACACTGTAGTCTAATGAGAAAATGAGACAAAATACTTACAAGCTGCTGTCCTTCTCTGTTGTTCAGCTGTTTCTTCTGAGTATTCCTCAGAATACTCAGTATTCCTCCAGAGACCAGTGTGTTTTCCCTCAAGGTAGCTGGAAACTAATGGGTTCATTAAGACCCACCCGAAAGATGTCCTTAAGGGCCACATTAAGGGCCACATCATTAAAATCCACTTGGTTGCAGACTGCAGAGTCCACAAAAGTCCTGAACATACAGTAATCCTCAATAGGCCTGTCATCTTGACGAAGGCAGAGGAGGCGTGAAACTGCATGCCTAATATTAAAAGCTGATGTTGTATTAATATAATTTAATGGACCTGAGCTGACATAAACTGACAATACATTTTTATTAACTAATTATAATTGTATATTATTACTTGTTGTTCATTAACCTTTTTACATGCATTAATTAATGGGACTTTACTGGAAGGAATTACTGATATTGTTTATGTAAAATTAGCTATATATAACTACAGATGGCGCTGTAGAGCTACAGTTTATATTTGATGTGCTTTGCATTAATATTTGTATGTGTTATAGATGGATGAGTTATTGGAAAAGTTTCTGAAAGATCGGAAAACCAAGATAGCAGAGGAGAAGGCATGTCTTGAACAGGGGCCCTCTTACATGGAGATGAGGGTAAGAGAGAGAGTTAATGATGTGGATAAAGAGAATGTATGTGACTGGTCTCCATTGTAATGTTGTTAAATTACAATTTAACTTTTCCTTTTCTTGTCTTTTAATTTAATTAAAAAAAAAAAAAAAAAAAAAAAAAAAAAAAAAACCTACCTATGCGTTCTATACTAGACTAACTGAGACTTGTCATGGCACTTGTATACTGTTGTTGTTCTCTTGTTGACCTGACTGCTTCTGTTGTTCTCATTTGTAAGTCGCTTTGGATAAAAGCGTCTGCTAAATGATTAAATGTAAATGTAAATGTTAAATATTGATGTATCAGAAGACAGACATTTTGAAATGAAATTGAAATGTGAAATTTCATTATGTAGATGGTGTGAGTCTGCCACGTGGAGAGGAATACGAGAGAAAGAAACACAAACTGCAACAACTCTGATTACAGGAAATACATGGCAGAGGTGAGACACAATGGCATGCTTGCCATCCTCAAACTGTTTCAAACACAATAGGAGCCTTTTATTTAGACCTCAGATTAGAGAGCTGTACATATACAGTACAGACCAAAGTTTGGACACCTTCTCATTCAAAGAGTTTTCTTTATTTTCATGACTATGAAAATTGTAGAGTCACACTGAAGGCATCAAGGGCTATTTGACCAAGAAGGAGAGTGATGGGGTGCTGTGCCAGATGACCTGGCCTCCACAGTCACCGGACCTGAACCCAATCGAGATGGTTTAGGGGTGAGCTGGACCGCAGACAGAAGGCAAAAGGGCCAACAAGTGCTAAGCATCTCTCGGGGAACTCCAAGACTGTTGGAAGACCATTTCAGGTGACTACCTCTTGAAGCTCATCAAGAGAATGCCAAGAGTGTGCAAAGCAGTAATTACAGCAAAAGGTGGCTGTGGCAGGGGCGGCGTGGTTTAGCGAACCCTGCAGCGGGAGAGAGCGTCAGGAGACGCGCAGTGAGTGAGTGGATTAAGCACAAATAATGAACACCTGTCTCTGCTTGCAGTAATTGGCGTGGAGAGTATAAAACACCAGGAGAAACAGGAGCGGGGGAGAGAGAGAAGGACTGCTGGCTGCTAAAATCCTGGACCACGGAATTTATGTTGTTAGTTGTCATTTTCCGTGCCCTTTTGTTTTGTTATTATTTTTATTGAAATAAAGCAGTCAGTAGTAACAGCCGACCCTGCCGTCTTCCTTCCTACACAACGAACATTGTTACAGTGGCTACTTTAAAGAACCTAAAATATGACATATTTTCAGTTGTTTTACACTTTTTTGTTATGTATATAATTCCATATATAATTCCACATGTGTTAATTCATAGTTTTGATGCCTTCAGTGTGAATCTACAATTTTCATAGTCATGAAAATAAAGAAAACTCTTTGAATGAGAAGGTGTGTCCAAACTTTTGGTCTGTACTGTACGTTTCTGCATGGTTAAAAAGAGAAACCTTGCATCTTGAGCTATAGCACAGCTTTCCTTTTTCTGTATACTTAAAATAATAAATTAATAAATATTTATGTAATGTCAGGTTAAAGGGATAGTTCACCCAAAAATGACAATTCTGTCATCTTTTAGTGGCCCTCAAGTTGTTCCAAACCTTTATGAGTGCCTTTCTTCTGTTGAGCATAAAATAAGATATTTTGATGAATGTGGGTTTTAGTTACATGTTCCAAAATATTTTCGGAAAAGTATTATGAATTTCATTCATTAGTTTGAATGTTTTTGGAATTTGTTTGTTTACACAATCTTTATTTCTCTTGCAGAAAGATCACTGGGATGTTGGTGACATTCACACAGTTCCAGAGAGAAGATGAATATCCACGGTACAGTATTGGTTCAAAAGCTTGATTGTTCCTGTTTCCCTCCTTTGTTACCACACAGTTTTGTGAGGTTGAGATTTCACTTCTGCGTCTGTCACTTTCATGCCTGTTATATCTGCTGTCATGTCGCCCAGCAGAGTATTCTGATACAAAGTAAAACAAAATGAAAAATGAAAAAATACTTCATTAGAAAAGCCACATCACCTGTAGTGTAGCAATCTAAAGTGTTGGAAATTGCTAACTTTCTAACTGTCTGACTGTACTTAATATTGGCAAATGCATATACATTTTTTTCCCATAAAAAAAATATAATGTAGACAAACAGTGACTGTAAAATATGTATTTTAGGTAAGGGAGTTAAATATTTTGAGTATATTGATATTTGGGATAGGGTCATTGGACTAGTTTTTGGTTATTTTTGATTGACCATTGAGTTTTGAACTTATAACCTAAGCTATTTTTTCCCTTCACATTTTTAAACCATATGCTTATATGCAGACAGCTAGTACACATCTTGTTTTTGCAGTGTATTTGTGCTTGTGTGTGTTTCAGGAGAATTGTGGGCGAGAATGAAGTTGTGGGTTCAGGTCTTTTAGTTTTACCTGCTCATCACGCAAAGATGGACAGACTCAGCTATAACGATGAGCTCAGAAAGCAGGTGTGCTATTACATATTCACAGATGGGTGTGTCCTTATTGCATATTAAACAGTATTTCGTAATGAGATAGTAAAAAGTGGGTGTGTCTGTTAATGGTGGGTTTGCATTTATACATTTATTCCAACTTCCTACTTGAAAAAGAGCAATAGAATGGTTCTTGAAGACTTCCAGATTATTAGGTTGTTTGTCGTTGTTGCCCTGTGAGTAGATAGAGGAGCAGGCTGCACAGAGGTGGGTGGATAGAGAGGAGAAGCGAAGATTGGAAGCTGAATTTGAAGCTGATATGAGAGCATATGAACCCTGGGGAAGAGGTGGCGCTGGTGCACCACTCAGAGACAGCACGGGAAATCTAATCAGTATGATTTCATCTCTTTTAAGCTTGTTAGTTATGGAACATGTGACTATAGAAATAATGTGTTTGTGTGTGTGTATAGCTGATGCATCTTTTGAATGAAAGCAGCCGAGGCACCATCACAAAGGCCGGAGAGGCAAGGTAACATTAACACACACATACAAACACTTATGGTGTCTTTAGTGTATGCTAATTACTCAAGTTGAATGTGTGTGTATTTGAAGGTTTTGTTGAGACACACACTCCACACTTTGGAAATGTGTTTAATCAGATGCTGTCACCCCAGAAAATACAGAAGCAAGACCAATACAAAGCTTACCTGAGACTCCAGGTACACACATACACTACTGTTCATGTTTCGGGTTGGTAGGATTTTTTGAAAGAAAAAAATATATATTATTCATATTTTATCTTGCAAAGATGCATTAAATTGAATAAAAAATGAGAGAAAAGGCTTTTGCATTGTTACAAAAAAATATTGTTCAAATAAAAGCTGTTGCTATATTAAGTTCAAAACTGATAATAAAAAGAAATAATTCTTAAGCACCAAATCAGACTAGAGTGATGATGCTGAAAATTCTGCTTTGCATTCGTAGTGATGAACAGCATTTTAAAATACATTCAAGTTAAAAACAGTTGTTTTATATTGTAATTTTTTTTCACAGTATTACTTTTTTTTACTGTATTTTGACCAAATTAAATTATAGATATTGTATCACAGATTTTCTGTGTGTTTCAATTTTAAAACTTTTGGATTACACTGTACCTGTATTTAAACCTAATTTGTGTGTGAGTGTGTGTTTATTTTTTAATTGTGTGTGTGTGGCATTAGCAGAACAGAGAGAGAAAATCAGGAGAGAGTAAGAATTGGAGCAGAAGAGCAGAAAACACAGAGAGATGGAGGTCAGACAGATGCTTATGCACTCCTGCCTTTTTTATTTTTTGAGATGCACATTGTAATAATGTGATAATTGTTCACATTTTCCATCCAGATAAAGGGAATTTAAGTGCTTAAGGAAATGCAATCAAATGCATGTCGTCATGTTTAATTTTCCATTGAATTATGTGTGCACTACTGATGACCTCAGTGACCAGCACTGCTGACTTTAAGGCAACTTATCTTTTTGCAGCAAAAACTGAAGAATGAAAAACTTGCTCGTCTTGTGGAGGAGAAACGGAGGGATGCAGAAAAAAGAAGAGAAATACCGAGCAGCTGTAAGAGAACAGGATGAGCAAGAGAGACAAATACGACTGCAACAGGTGCGTGAAATTTACTGGAGTGAGCTACATCTCAAAAGCTGTATATATTTAAAATATATTAGCAGAAAATTTCTCTAGATGAAGTGAGTGTGTGTAAAAGTAACTTCATAATTTCCAAACTCCTATCCCTACCCTACAGAAGAAAAATGCCCTTAAACACAAATTTATTTGAACAAACAAATATTGCAAAAGCTTATGTTCACTTCATGTGAATAAAATTGTGTATAACACATAACAGTGACTATAAAATATATATATATGTTAGGTTATAGGAATGGTATATTTTGGATAGGGTTAGTTTTATGCTATTGTTGATTGACCATTGTCTAGTTTTGTTATGCAGATCTGGCAACCATGATTATCTTCTCATGACCTTGTAACCAGACCCTCAGCCTAATTACCACAATTCTGTCGTACTTCCCTCAGATAATTGCAAACACTCAGGTTGACTTCTCACTCACTAATGTCTTTATATTTTTCAGGATTAATCTGCTTTTCGGCCTCTTCCATCTCCAGAAAACAGAAACAGCCAGAGTACAGAGAGCAAACACTCATCCATGTGCACACATATCAGGATGGAGATTGGATTTTTTTGTTTTTATATTTTAATCTAATAGTGTTTGCTATGCCCTAAACCTGAGTTTTATAGAATTGATTTGCCCAAAATTTGCCCAAAATAAACATTGTGAATATTTGGAACCTGAAGTATTTTGGTCGTTAGTTCATAGACGCAAGTTATACTCAATAATCCCCACTGCTCCGGGTGTGTGTTCACAGTGTGTGTGTGTTCACTGCTGTGTGTGTGCACTTTGGATGGGTTAAATGCAGAGCACAAATTCTGAGTATGGGTCACCATACTTGGCTGAATGTCAAGTCACTTTCTTAATACCATCCTCACATATTTTGGAGGGTTTCGTATATGTGTGAGGTGAGGTGAGGTTGTAAGTGAGGCTGTGTGCATTAAGAAGATGTCTGCGCAGTGAACAGCAGCATCTGGAGAAGCAGCTCTTGAAGACTGAGTGGGAGCATCTCCCCTCCTCCCTCACTGACAGGTACAGTACAGTGTGTTTGTGTTTTGATAGTTAGTCATACTGTATGTGACCTGTTAGCCAATCTGTATCTGAATACAACTGGTCACTAGTCTTGGCCTGTTTGTACTGATTTTGGCATGGCTCAACAGCCCAAGTGGTCTAATGGATAATGCACAGGCCTCCTAAGCCAGGGATTGTGGGTTTCGAGCCCCATCTGGGGTGATTTACAGCAGAGTGGCACAGCAGAAGCGTGCTGTGCCCATAACCCAGAGGTCGATGGATCAAAACCATCCTCTGCTAAGACTTTATGGTCGTGGCCTAGTGGTTAGAGAGTTTGACTCCTAACCTTAGGGTTGTGGGTTCGAATCTCGGGCTGGCAATAACACAACTTAGGTGCCCTTAAACACGACACCGAACCCCCAACTGCTCCCCGGGCGCCGCAGCTTCGGGTGTGTGTTCACTGCTGTGTGTGTGCACTTTGGATGGGTTAAATGCAGAGCATGAATTCTGAGTATGGGTCACCATACTTGGCTGAATGTCACGTCACTTTCATGGCTCGATTGGGCATGCCTGTGTGAGGCCCCCCCTCCAATGGCACTGAGCCAATCAGCTCAAAGGAAGCTGATGACATCATGTAAAGGGTTAAGAACTGGCTGACTAATACCAATATAGATCTGAACTATGAGTATTGTAGTTACTGAAATAAATATTAGTTTGAGTTTTTGTAGTTTCTTTAATATATAGCAGGTCAAATCATACTAAAGTGATTTGTAGTCTGCTAAAAATAATATTAGGACTGTAAAATGAGAGCTCAACTTAATGTTTGGTATTATTTAATTCCATCTTTTGTGATGAATGTGACACTTTTTTTCACATTTTTCAGATGCCTTTATGCCTAAAACACGGCAGTCTGTAATTTTTTTATTTCTGACTATGAATGTAAGGTATGCTTGTTACTTCCTTTTTTTGTCATTTCCGTTGGGTCCTGCAGTACTTGATGCATCAGCATCAGCACTATATGATATTTAACATGACAGTTCTGTTTTTCTATCACACAGAGGAACAGAGATGTTGAGGGCGGACTAGGATCTGCGCTTCTGTCAGAAAGTGAATTTATTGGTGGGATCACACATTTCTTGAACTGCTTGATGAGTGTAACCAGTGGGCCCAAGATTTTTTTGGACACTTACACTTTAGTAGCTTTTAAAACTTTTTAAAAGTGTTTTTACACCAGGATTCACCATAGTAAATAACACATATAGAAAGCACCATAATCCTGATTGCTTGAAGGCTTGTGGCCTGTATTAACATTTTAACAAGAAGTTCACACATCTACTGTATGAAAGTGGCACTTCAAGAATGATTTTTTTTTCAGGTGATGAATGATAAAAAATATTGACAGCCAGTCAGAATACATCTGACATTAAAGAGCTTAAGCATATAAAGTGGCATATGACATCAGCACATGCAGATAATAAAGGAGAAACTTTTTGTCCCTTGGTGTAAACACAAATATAGTTAACCTTGGTAAGAATGGCCCTTTCGAGTGAATGACGTGTGAGAGAAGCATATTCATTCTGCACTTATTTAAACCATCTCGGGATAGCAAGGATATTCATCTAATTTTGTGCTTAAATATGGCACGGCTGAAGGTAATGAATGGATAGTGTATATTTCATTTACTGTGGATGTTTAATGCCGGCACTTTTTCTCACCTGATTTGAGTGTCAATGCACTCTTCAGATGTTCGTCTGATGTTATTTGCTTATTTCGCATTTTCAATTCCAAAGAGAAGTCATGAACATCCCAAAAAAATGATGGAAAAACACACATGAAATCTGCCGACTCGTCCTCATGTTGACCCACTTCGGCCTTCACGTGAATGTTCTTTGTCAGCGCTGTTCGAGACACCCCTCACTGCAGACTGTAGTTTGGTGAAGTCACGTACGTACGTTACGTAGGTATGTCACGTATGTGTTTACCGCGCATGCGCTTGTAATTTGCATTGCGTGATGACTAGTTGTTTTCGTGTTGTGAGTGCTTTAAAACGATGCGCATACTTAACAGAAAACTCTAATAAAATGTTAAAGTATTAAAGAACATTAAGGTGTAAAAGACGGGGAAAACAACAGTAAAAAACAGCCCATATCGATTATTTTAACCATGTTTCATCTGAGGTAAAATTATACAGAATTAAAGTTTATTCTGTATATCTGTCTTACAATATATTAACATTCTGTTGCACTTTACTTCACTGTGTATATTGTAATATTACACTTTAATGGCACCTTATATATTTCTTACTGAGCTAGTCAAAATTACAACAGATAAAGTACAGTCGTCAGCTCTAATGGTGATGGTAAAACGTGTGTTGTTCACAATTTGATGCAATCGATCCGGGTACGAATCTGCCTTTTGACAGTTTTTTTTCTCCCTTTTCAAATTTCACATTTTCAAAAAAATCCCTTTTCAAGCCAGGGATTGTGGGTTTCGAGCCCCATCTGGGGTGATTTACAGCAGAGTGGCACAGCAGAAGCGTGCTGTGCCCATAACCCAGAGGTCGATGGATCAAAACCATCCTCTGCTAAGACTTTATGGTCGTGGCCTAGTGGTTAGAGAGTTTGACTCCTAACCTTAGGGTTGTGGGTTCGAATCTCGGGCTGGCAATAACACAACTTAGGTGCCCTTAAACACGACACCGAACCCCCAACTGCTCCCCGGGCGCCGCAGCTTCGGGTGTGTGTTCACTGCTGTGTGTGTGCACTTTGGATGGGTTAAATGCAGAGCATGAATTCTGAGTATGGGTCACCATACTTGGCTGAATGTCACGTCACTTTCATGGCTCGATTGGGCATGCCTGTGCGAGGCCCCCCCTCCAATGGCACTGAGCCAATCAGCTCAAAGGAAGCCGATGACATCATGTAAAGGGTTAAGAACTGGCTGACTAATACCAATATAGATCTGAACTATGAGTGTTGTAGTTACTGAAATAAATATTAGTTTGAGTTTTTGTAGTTTCTTTAATATATAGCAGGTCAAATCATACTAAAGTGATTTGTAGTCTGCTAAAAATAATATTAGGACTGTAAAATGAGAGCTCAACTTAATGTTTGGTATTATTTAATTCCATCTTTTGTGATGAATGTGACACTTTTTTTCACATTTTTCAGATGCCTTTATGCCTAAAACACGGCAGTCTGTAATCTTTTTATTTCTGACTATGAATGTAAGGTATGCTTGTTACTTCCTTTTTTTGTCATTTCCGTTGGGTCCTGCAGTACTTGATGCATCAGCATCAGCACTATATGATATTTAACATGACAGTTCTGTTTTTCTATCACACAGAGGAACAGAGATGTTGAGGGCGGACTAGGATCTGTGCTTCTGTCAGAAAGTGAATTTATTGGTGGGATCACACATTTCTTGAACTGCTTGATGAGTGTAACCAGTGGGCCCAAGATTTTTTTGGACACTTACACTTTAGTAGCTTTTAAAACTTTTTAAAAGTGTTTTTACACCAGGATTCACCATAGTAAATAACACATATTGAAAGCACCATAATCCTGATTGCTTGAAGGCTTGTGGCCTGTATTAACATTTTAACAAGAAGTTCACACATCTACTGTATGAAAGTGGCACTTCAAGAATGATTTTTTTTTCAGGTGATGAATGATAAAAAATATTGACAGCCAGTCAGAATACATCTGACATTAAAGAGCTTAAGCATATAAAGTGGCATATGACATCAGCACATGCAGATAATAAAGGAGAAACTTTTTGTCCCTTGGTGTAAACACAAATATAGTTAACCTTGGTAAGAATGGCCCTTTCGAGTGAATGACGTGTGAGATAAGCATATTCATTCTGCACTTATTTAAACCATCTCGGGATAGCAAGGATATTCATCTAATTTTGTGCTTAAATATGGCACGGCTGAAGGTAATGAATGGATAGTGTATATTTCATTTACTGTGGATGTTTAATGCCGGCACTTTTTCTCACCTGATTTGAGTGTCAATGCACTCTTCAGATGTTCGTCTGATGTTATTTGCTTATTTCGCATTTTCAATTCCAAAGAGAAGTCATGAACATCCCAAAAAAATGATGGAAAAACACACATGAAATCTGCCGACTCGTCCTCATGTTGACCCACTTCGGCCTTCACGTGAATGTTCTTTGTCAGCGCTGTTCGAGACACCCCTCACTGCAGACTGTAGTTTAGTGAAGTCACGTACGTACGTCACGTAGGTATGTCACGTATGTGTTTACCGCGCATGCGCTTGTAATTTGCATTGCGTGATGACTAGTTGTTTTCGTGTTGTGAGTGCTTTAAAACGATGCGCATACTTAACAGAAAACTCTAATAAAATGTTAAAGTATTAAAGAACATTAAGGTGTAAAAGACGGGGAAAACAACAGTAAAAAACAGCCCATATCGATTATTTTAACCATGTTTCATCTGAGGTAAAATTATACAGAATTAAAGTTTATTCTGTATATCTGTCTTACAATATATTAACATTCTGTTGCACTTTACTTCACTGTGTATATTGTAATATTACACTTTAATGGCACCTTATATATTTCTTACTGAGCTAGTCAAAATTACAACAGATAAAGTACAGTCGTCAGCTCTAATGGTGATGGTAAAACGTGTGTTGTTCACAATTTGATGCAATCGATCCGGGTACGAATCTGCCTTTTGACAGTTTTTTTTCTCCCTTTTCAAATTTCAAATCACATCAGAAAAGCATTTATTTTAAATTAAAACGAAGGAAATAATCAAAAAGTTGTGAGGGAGGGATTTATTTTTTTAATATGGTGGCATTCATTTAATAATTTGAATTAAAATTTATTTAAAATTAAAATTTATAAAATTAATTTACACTCAGTAATTATTGCATACTGTTTTATAGTGTACTACAATACTGAGGTGCAGATAATTGCCACTATTTGCAATAAGTAATATAAATAGCAGAAAATCCTGCTATTTTAACCTAGTATAAATAGAATCTATAGCCATTTGCACTTAGTGTAAATAGCCAATGCCTTTCTTATTTTAATCTTTCTTTTGCTATGGTTCTTGTTGATCTATTTATTGACTATAAATTTGGACATTTTTCTTTTGCTTTAGCAATACTGCATGTGAAACATTTAAGCCAGTAAAGTAGTTTTAAGTTCAGTTGACTACATACAGTATATTTTCAGTGTCTGCATCCCATTTTATGGATGGTGCCTCCAAAAAACTGATGACAGTGATCTTTTTTTATTTATTTCAAAGAACAAAACAGAAAATATAATTGTATATACAAATATAGATTAAGACTATAGACATGACACAAGAAAAAGAAATCTGAAATTCACCTCCATCATTGATAAAACAATAAGCCAAGCAGTAGCCCTCAAATTCTTTGAATGGATAAAACCCACACAGGACTCTCTTCCTGCGATTCCTCACACAGCCAGGTGGACAGTCTCTAAATATCTCACTGCACCGTATGCACTGGGTCAGAGAACATGACGCCCGGAGCTCAGGTTGTATTGTTCAGACAATGCACTCCAGTTCACGACACCTAATTTACATAAAAGAACAAACAATACTAAAGCATTATTAAATCATTTTAAAGAAAGGCAGAAGAGCCCTACAAGGAAAATATTTTAAATGTATTTTTAAATATATTATAGCATGGTGTTAGAAAAAGTGTTGTTTTCTTTGTCTGTAAACTACCTAAGAGATTTCATTTATAACCAGCATTAACATAAACTAAATTAATAAATTTTGTCAAGTCAAAATTTAGGTTGGCTTGGCTTGAGAAAGCATGGCCTGAAAGTTTGAAGTTTTTTTTTCAATTTGAAAATTTTACAGTTGAGGGCTATACAGTCTGTCAGAGAAAGAAAAACAGATAATTACAGTACTCAAGCCACATGAAGTGGGTCTCTTCTCTGAATTTCTTCTCACTGACAATGTCCCCAAAAAGTCATATTAAGACATATGAAGGTCAATTTAAGAGGTAACACTTTACAATAAAGCGTCATTAGTAAACACTAGTTAATGTATTAATTAACATGAACTAATAATGAACAATACATGTGTTACAGTATCTACTAATCTTTGATAATGTTAATGAAAAACATGACAAATATGATATTTTTTTTGCAATGCATGCAACCATCAATGGCATTACTTATATTAATAAAGTCTTTCTGCTCTATTTTAAGACATCTTTAATGGTTCATTTTAGGCGAAATAAGACTTTGAAAGACCATCATTCGAATACTATATCATAAAACATGTCATAAATGTTTGAAATCGCACACATTTCCAATTACACTCTCTATGATTATGACCAAAGCATTCTTACATTTAAACGCACATTTTAAGTGAACAAAAGTAATATCTCATATCCACCATACCTTACGAACATCCGGAAGTGAATGAACCTGGATATGCGCATTAATGACAGTCAGTACGGCGCACACTCGTATTTACGGTGAATACATATACGTTACTGCGTATGCGCGGTAAACACATACGTGACGTACATACGTGACGTCACCGCGCTACAGTCTGCAGCGAGGAGTACTTGCGCTGTTCAGGAGGAATAACACTGCTGCACTGATAGAGTGTTTTCATTTATTACTCTGGATGTGCATGTTTTTTTGTTTTTTACTGTGTGAGAAGGATACTGCAGCTTTTCCAGTGCCATGTTGTCAGTGACCACTAAACTGTTGTACACTAGACTATTGCTGAGAAGAACTGACAGACAGAAGATCCATGTATCATGGTTATATGGTTATATTATAACCACTTTTACCTATTTTAAGTTATCATACTGTGACTTAAGAAGTGCAGACCTGAGAAGTGCATTCCATGCAGACATGGAATCTAATGCCACATGGAATATTTTTTTAAAAGTGTGCATTCATCAAAAATCTCCTTTTTTGCAGATTAAAAACATCATAGTGGTTACTGTCTGTACGAAGAGCAAGAAAGAAGCACATCTGCACAATCAAAGCTTTCTAAAATAGGTAATTAAATCTAAAAGTAATTAATCCTTAATGGAATTTATAGATGTGCTTAATTAGTCGGTACTTCAGGGTTGTACGTGCGTGAAGTTTGGGTTGTTGATAAATGGACACTTCGTTTAAACGTGATGTAACATTGAAAAGTAGGCTACATTTACAGTGTTTTTTTTATCAATTTATTGACTTAGGTTAATCAAACCATTTATTGCCTTACCGAAATATCATGTTTAAAACACTGCAAACCCCACTGGCTCCTCCTGTGAGATACTAGTTATCTTTTCCACCATAAATGGTACAGAGACTGGGCGTGTTCTCTTATTGGCGAATGTGGTGCTTACTAGTGATGGGACGTTCGGCTCTTTTCAGAGAGCCGGCTCTTTTGGCTCAGCTCCCAAAGAAGAGCCGGCTCTTTCGATTCCTGAATGGCTCTTAATTTGGGATTTTTTGTAGGCCTTTGTTTTACCATAACTTTGCAAAAATTAATGGTTTGTGTGTTGAAAACCCTTTCATGGGCAGTGTTTTTATGAGAATCCTTATAATTGCCTAATTTTGTGCATTTATTTTGTTACAAAAACATTCTTTTGTTTAATATTTTAATCAAACATTTTATTGCACAAATTAACAACAAAACCGCATATAAATCTACAGAACTAGAACCAAACTCAAGCAAACAGTATTAATGTCCTCAGTGAATATTGGCATTCAAAAAAATCTTGCCTCAGCTTTGATGGACTGATCCTATTTATTCTTTCTGTGATTATCTGCCCTGTTTTTGAGAAGATTCTCTCTGAAGGAACCGATGTTGCCACAATACAGTCTCCCCTCCATTAACGTTGTTACAACTCATTAACTTGCAGTGGAGTGCCCCTTCACTTCATCCCCCTCTCTGTTTTTACATAATGGTATGATCCCATATACTCACATCTAATTGGCCGCGATGCGATTGCTGAACAATCAAAACAAAGTGCTGCCTTGAGGTAAGCGGTCAAAGGAAAAAAACTGGGAGCCGGCTCTCACTCGATGCGAGCCGGCTCTTCTGATTCACTGCGCATGACCCATAGTGCTAATACGAAAGTGAAACTAAAAGGGAAACAACACAGGCTCGGTTCGGTCATTGAAATAGATCGTTTACCGTCAAGCCATACTAAAAAAAACAACCTCATCGTTGTGGTTAATAAAACTTGAGATTCCGTTCAGTGCACACCGAGAAGTATCGCGGAGAGAGAGAGAGAGAGCGCCTTGTGACCATCTACTCTGAAGTCAATACATTTTAAATTTAGGGTGACGTAAGTGAACTTTATTTTATTAATTTCTTTGGTATTTATTCAAAAATAAATGTAGAACATCCATTCAGTGTTTTCAAATCAAATATAGCCTACATTTTGTTTACAGTCTGATTTTTAAGGACACGTAAAGGTAGCCTAATTATATTCCCATTTAATTAATATTTAACGTTTATTTTAACTTTGAATTACACACTCTAATTATGTGAGTACCTATCTGAAAGAGTGTGCTTACTCTGAAATTTATGGCCCCGGAAAACCTAACAGGAACACATTCAAATCTCAGGATGTTTGTTGTGCCATTCTGTTGTTCTTTTGAATCGCATGATGTTGTTAACAAAGGCGATGCTATGCTGAGGCCGCTCCCTGTCTGCACTCTGCAGACTTTTGTCTTACTGCTAGACATGTTAAAGTTACAATGTCTGGTAATGTGTTTGTACAAATCAATTCAGGCTTTACTTTTTACCACAAGAAGAATAGCGTCCTTCCAATTGGTCCTCATAGCAGCTGAAAAAACAAACAAACTTTTATTCAAATTCTGAATAAATTATATGTAGCCTAAAGAGTGCTTCCTTTATAATCACTAAACAGCTGTAACTCACTTGAGTTCATCGCGATCTCACAAAATTTTGTTATTGAAGCTATCTTCAACTGCACAATGAGTCTCTTTACTTTGTATATGTTACAATGAGAGGACTTGCGTGCATGCAGAACTCGTACTGTAAGTGTTAAAAAAAATCCATTGTTTGAACAGCAAGTGAATTCAGATTAATTTGACCGCAGTGGCCAGTCAAAGGTGTTGTAATGATTACACTGAAGGCGAGCGTAGTGAGAACCCAAGTGCAGTTTATTTATAGAAGTGAAATCCAAAACATCCAAACATAATCCAAACAAGAAACTAGACTTGGCTTGATGAGGCATGATGAAACAGACTTGACAGAAACAGACCTGGCGTGGCATGAACAGACTAGACTCACCGACTGCAGGTTACAACATTAATACATGAAAATGGACAATGGCAAAAACATGACTACTTATAACAGACATTGATGGACAAATGACATGAACAAACCAATGGGGAACAAGGCATATGACTAAAACAACCAATGAGTAAACAAAACTGATAATCAAGACAATAAACCAATCAGAACATTGCCAGACACATTGAACAAGAGGAACGAATAAGAAGACAAAAGGGCAAGGGAAACATGTCACAAACAGCATAAATAAAACTACAAAATAAAAGTCATGAAAACATGAACATGAAACAAAACCACAAAACAGACATTACAGGTGTTTAAGAAATCACACTCCGACAAGAAAAAAAAGAAAAAAAAAACCATGGTGCCTCTCACGCCAAACATCATGTTCTGAGGGTTCTCACTCAGTGAAAAATACATGACGGAGCAAAGAGGACACTGACATAATGCTGACATACTAGACAGAGCAGGTTACTTTAGGTACAAAACAAAGTCTCAGCATTCAAATTTGGTCATTTTTAAAGAAATTCAAACAATACCGTTTTGTGGCTCTTTAATGAGTCTTGACAGATTCTTGTAGCCTTGCTCAATTCAAGCGGAAAGTGAACCAATAATCTCTTCTTCTTTACTAGTTATAGCACAAAATAAACATGAATGAACACTAGAAGGTATCTTGTTTCAACCGTGGAAAGATGTCAATAGACACTATTTTCAAGTTCAAGTGCACCAATGTTAACCAAATCCCCTGCCTAGTTAGTTTGTTGTGCAGAATCTCTGTTATGATTGGTCAGATCATCTTTCAATCAAGCTCCCGCTGAATGCATGAGAACCCCATTTGTACAAATACTTTATCATAAAAACACAGGTTTATGTTTAGTTAACAGGTCATGTTAACTCACAAAATAAATATTTCCTCTGGTTTCAAATACATATTTACTGATATGCATTTGAAACCGGAGGAAATATTTATTTTGTGAGTTAACATGACCTGTTATGGCAATATTATTATCTTTCTCCATTTTTTGCATCTAGTATAAAAAATCTTAAAGACAAAAGGTACTAAGATACCAACCACTAGGCCTACATAATGAGAGTTGACCATTGATCAGTTACCATTTTGTAGAGATTAATAACAGATTTTTAATTGCTAACAGGATGCAAATAGAGCAACACACTGGAAGGTCAGTGAAGAACTGGATGTTTTGCTGTATGTTGTGTAGGTTTTTCTTCATATTTTTTTTACATTATTCTATTTGCAGTAACCATATAGTTGATTTTTCCTTTAGCAATCAGGAAGAGCTACAAAGAGCTAGCATGTCTAAAGCCAGATTAATGCCTTCACCAATATGTTTGGTGGAGAAATTAATGGTTTGTGTGTTGAAAACCCTTTCATGGGCAGTGTTTTATGAGAATCCTTATAATTGCCTAATTTTGTGCATTTATTTTGTTACAAAAACATTCTTTTGTTTAATATTTTAATCAAACATTTTATTGCACAAATTAACAACAAAACCGCATATAAATCTACAGAACTAGAACCAAACTCAAGCAAACAGTATTAATGTCCTCAGTGAATATTGGCATTCAAAAAAATCATGCCTCAGCTTTGATGGACTGATCCTATTTCTTCTTTCTGTGATTATCTGCCCTGTTTTTGAGAAGATTCTCTCTGAAGGAACCGATGTTGCCACAATACAGTCTCCCCTCCATTAACGTTGTTACAACTCATTAACTTGCAGTGGAGTGCCCCTTCACTTCATCCCCCTCTCTGTTTTTACATAATGGTATGATCCCATATACTCACATCTAATTGGCCGCGATGCGATTGCTGAACAATCAAAACAAAGTGCTGCCTTGAGGTAAGCGGTCAAAGGAAAAAAACTGGGAGCCGGCTCTCACTCGATGCGAGCCGGCTCTTCTGATTCACTGCGCATGACCCATAGTGCTAACACGAAAGTGAAACTAAAAGGGAAACAACACAGGCTCGGTTCGGTCATTGAAATAGATCGTTTACCGTCAAGCCTATACTAAAAAAAACAACCTCATCGTTGTGGTTAATAAAACTTGAGATTCCGTTCAGTGCACACCGAGAAGTATCGCGGAGAGAGAGAGAGAGAGCGCCTTGTGACCACCTACTCTGAAGTCAATACATTTTAAATTTAGGGTGACGTAAGTGAACTTTATTTTATTAATTTCTTTGGTATTTATTCAAAAATAAATGTAGAACATCCATTCAGTGTTTTCAAATCAAATATACATTTTGTTTACAGTCTGATTTTTAAGGACATGTAAAGGTAGCCTAATTATATTCCCATTTAATTAATATTTAACGTTTATTTTAACTTTGAATTACACACTCTAATTATGTGAGTACCTATCTGAAAGAGTGTGCTTACTCTGAAATTTATGGCCCCGGAAAACCTAACAGGAACACATTCAAATCTCAGGATGTTTGTTGTGCCATTCTGTTGTTCTTTTGAATCGCATGATGTTGTTGACAAAGGCGATGCTATGCTGAGGCCGCTCCCTGTCTGCACTCTGCAGACTTTTGTCTTACTGCTAGACATGTTAAAGTTACAATGTCTGGTAATGTGTTAGTACAAATCAATTCAGGCTTTACTTTTTACCACAAGAAGAATAGCGTCCTTCCAATTGGTCCTCATAGCAGCTGAAAAAACAAACAAACTTTTATTCAAATTCTGAATAAATTATATGTAGCCTAAAGAGTGCTTCCTTTATAATCACTAAACAGCTGTAACTCACTTGAGTTCATCGCGATCTCACAAAATTTTGTTATTGAAGCTATCTTCAACTGCACAATGAGTCTCTTTACTTTGTATATGTTACAATGAGAGGACTTGCGTGCATGCAGAACTCGTACTGTAAGTGTTAAAAAAAATCCATTGTTTGAACAGCAAGTGAATTCAGATTAATTTGACCGCAGTGGCCAGTCAAAGGTGTTGTAATGATTACACTGAAGGCGAGCGTAGTGAGAACCCAAGTGCAGTTTATTTATAGAAGTGAAATCCAAAACATCCAAACATAATCCAAACAAGAAACTAGACTTGGCTTGATGAGGCATGATGAAACAGACTTGACAGAAACAGACCTGGCGTGGCATGAACAGACTAGACTCACCGACTGCAGGTTACAACATTAATACATGAAAATGGACAATGGCAAAAACATGACTACTTATAACAGACATTGATGGACAAATGACATGAACAAACCAATGGGGAACAAGGCATATGACTAAAACAACCAATGAGTAAACAAAACTGATAATCAAGACAATAAACCAATCAGAACATTGCCAGACACATTGAACAAGAGGAACGAATAAGAAGACAAAAGGGCAAGGGAAACATGTCACAAACAGCATAAATAAAACTACAAAATAAAAGTCATGAAAACAAGAACATGAAACAAAACCACAAAACAGACATTACAGGTGTTTAAGAAATCACACTCCGACAAGAAAAAAAAGAAAAAAAAAACCATGGTGCCTCTCACGCCAAACATCATGTTCTGAGGGTTCTCACTCAGTGAAAAATACATGACGGAGCAAAGAGGACACTGACATAATGCTGACATACTAGACAGAGCAGGTTACTTTAGGTACAAAACAAAGTCTCAGCATTCAAATTTGGTCATTTTTAAAGAAATTCAAACAATACCGTTTTGTGGCTCTTTAATGAGTCTTGACAGATTCTTGTAGCCTTGCTCAATTCAAGCGGAAAGTGAACCAATAATCTCTTCTTCTTTACTAGTTATAGCACAAAATAAACATGAATGAACACTAGAAGGTATCTTGTTTCAACCGTGGAAAGATGTCAATAGACACTATTTTCAAGTTCAAGTGCACCAATGTTAACCAAATCCCCTGCCTAGTTAGTTTGTTGTGCAGAATCTCTGTTATGATTGGTCAGATCATCTTTCAATCAAGCTCCCGCTGAATGCATGAGAACCCCATTTGTACAAATACTTTATCATAAAAACACAGGTTTATGTTTAGTTAACAGGTCATGTTAACTCACAAAATAAATATTTCCTCTGGTTTCAAATACATATTTACTGATATGCATTTGAAACCAGAGGAAATATTTATTTTGTGAGTTAACATGACCTGTTATGGCAATATTATTATCTTTCTCCATTTTTTGCATCTAGTATAAAAAATCTTAAAGACAAAAGGTACTAAGATACCAACCACTAGGCCTACATAATGAGAGTTGACCATTGATCAGTTACCATTTTGTAGAGATTAATAACAGATTTTTAATTGCTAACAGGATGCAAATAGAGCAACACACTGGAAGGTCAGTGAAGAACTGGATGTTTTGCTGTATGTTGTGTAGGTTTTTCTTCATATTTTTTTTACATTATTCTATTTGCAGTAACCATATAGTTGATTTTTCCTTTAGCAATCAGGAAGAGCTACAAAGAGCTAGCATGTCTAAAGCCAGATTAATGCCTTCACCAATATGTTTGGTGGAGAATGTGAACGGATCACTCAGCACCTGTAAGGATGCCATAGAGTTCCTGTGTAGGATCCATGAGCCAGTGGTGGTGGTGTCTGTGGTGGGACTCTATCGTACGGGGAAGTCCTATCTTATGAACCGCCTGGCGGGACAACAGTCAGGTGTGAGAACGTCGAGAAATATCATCTTAATACATATCATCTACATACTAATTATAATAATAAAAACATGGTTGTCTCATGCAGGCTTTGCTCTTGGCAATACTATTGAGTCGAAGACCAAAGGCATCTGGATGTGGTGTGTCCCACACCCCTATAAAGAAGGACACAGTCTGGTACTGCTGGATACAGAGGGACTTGGGGATGTGGCCAAAGTGAGGACAAGAATAAAGCTGTAGAAGTAATAGTCTTGTTGATATATTTTGTGGATGAATCTGAAGACACTCTGTGTTTCAGGGAGACTCTAAGAATGACAGCTGGATCTTCTGTCTGGCTGTTCTGCTCAGCAGCACATTGGTGTACAACAGCCGTGGCACAATCGATAACACTGCAGTGGAAAAGCTGCAGTATCCTTTAACCTGCCACACAAACCACTTCCTCTTTCACATACAGTGCAGTCCATAAGTATTGGAACAGTAAAGACAAAATTACTTTCTCTGCTGTGGAGTCAAGACATTTGCAAATATGATAAAAAGATGAATATGCGACAAAACTACAGAATGTCACATTTTATTATTAGGTCTTTCGACAAATACATGTTTTACCAAATAAAAAGTTCAGCACTTTTAGAGTTCATCCCACTATTTGATGTGAGCATAAATATTGGAACAGTTCAATAATAATTAGGCAGATGTAAAAGATTAAAAGCTAATATTTAGTTGCAGATCCTTGCATGCAATCAGAGCAGTGAGTCTGCAACCGACATCACCAGACTCTTGATCTTATTCTTTGAAATGCTTTTCCCCAGCCTTTAATGCAGCCAATTCCAACTGTTGCTTGTTTTGGGAGTTCCTGTCTTTAGTCTCCTCTTCAGCTGGTAAAATTAATGTTCAATTGGATTTAAATCTGGAGATTGATTTGGGCAATCTAAGACTTTACATTTCTTTGCCCTGATAAAGTCCTTGACTGAACTGGCAGGGTGTTTTGCGTCATTGTCCTGATCCAATATGAAGTGCTTTCAAATGAGTTTGGTGGCATTTTCTTGAATATAGGTAGCCAAGATGATTTTGTACCCTTCCAAATTAATTCTGCTACTCCCATCATACATAAAGTCATCATTAAAATGAAGAGTTCCTGTTCTAGAGACAGCCATGCATGCCCATGCCATGACACCACCTATACCAAGCTTTACAGATGAGGTTGCATGCTTAGGGTAATTTTCAGTTCCCTTTTTTCTCCCCACTTTTGCTTTCCAATCATTTACATAAAGGTTAATCTTTGTCTCATTGGTCCATCAACTCAGTTCCAAAAATCTACTGGCTCACATTTGTGAAGAATCTTGCCTTTATATTTTTGGTGCTGATCAGAAGTTTGCATCTTGCTGTGTAGCTTCTATAATTCTGTGTCAAATTCTCCTGCAGACTGTAGATTGACAGAGCATCACCCCAGCTTTCTGGAGGTTATTGGTGATTTTACAGACATGTATTTTAGGGTTCATTTTCACAGCTTTTATGATTTGCCTGTCATCAACTACTGTTGTTTTTCTGATCTTTTAGCATCCAAATTGCTTGCTTTTCTTTCAGAGTCGGCTTCCTCATCTTTATCCTGGTTTGTGTGTGTCATCATTGAATGCAAGACTTAGAATGCAGAAGCAATGGATATAACTGATAAGACACATTCCCTGCTTTTAATATCTGACACAGCTGAACACTTAGAAAGACCTGTGAGGCAATTGTTCCAAAACTTATGCTCACATCAGAAAGGGAGATGAAACTCTAAAAGTGCTGATCGTCTTAGCTGGTAAAACATCATTGTGTTGACCCAATAATAAAATGTAACATACATGTCTCATAAATGTAATATTCATCTTTTAATCATATTTACAGATTTCTTGACAGAACAATTTTGTCTTTACTGTTTAAGTACTTATGGAGGGCACTGTATACAAACATACACTTTACAAGATGCTGTTGTTTCTTAATGTTCTGCAGCTATGTTGCTGAGCTCGCTGAGAATATAAAGATCAGATCAACAAAAGTAGCAGATGATGAGGAGGAAGAAGAGGATTTTAAGTTTGTGCAGTTTTTTCCATCATTCACCTGGGTCGTGAGAGATTTCACCTTGGAATTGGTAATTGAAGGAAAGAGAGTGACTGAGGACGAGTATCTTGAATTTGCCCTCCAGCTCAAAAAAGGTATTTAAGAGAGACATAAACATTGCTAGAACTTGAAATATATGTAAATAAACAGTGACTGAATACTGACAAAAGAAAATATTTATTAGTGCATTTTGGTGAAAATGTGCTATTTTTTCCTAAAAGGTATGAGCAAAAAAGTCAGCGACTACAACCTGCCTCGTCAATGCATCCGAAACTATTTCCCATCCCCCAGGAAGTGTTTCGTGTTCCCTTCTCCAGCCTCACCTGAAAACATGACACGTTTAGAAAGCTTGCAAGAGCGGGACCTTATACCCGATTTTCTGGAGGTCACGGGTCGTTTCTGTGACCACATCTTTCACAATAGTGTCGTGAAAACAGTGAAAGGAGGACACAGAGTTACTGGCAAATGTGAGTGTTTTACCAGTTAAATATGAAGAAAATTCAGTGTTCAGACCCATTAGCTTTTAGAATTGAAAGGTAAATCTGTTTATGTGTTTGTGTGTGTTGTCAGTGCTTGGACATCTGGTTAAGATTTATGTAGACACAATCAACAGTGGTAAGGTGCCCTGTCTGGACAATGCAGTTGTTGCTCTTGCAAATCTAGAGAACCAGACAGCTGTTCAAGAAGCTTTCAAAGCATATCAGACTGGGATGGAAAAGGTATGACACACAATATCTTATTAATTCACTCAGTGCAGTTACTCATCAGACTGGGCTTTACTTATCTAAATTTGGCTTTTATGGGGTTTTTAGTTGAAAGTAAGTGTATTTAGGAAGCAACTTGAAATTACTTGATTAATAAAGAAGTATACAGATCACTTGGGCAGAGATTAGTTTTAGAGCATCATCTGTTAACCATTTACTATGATAATATTCAACAAGAAAAACGTATTTTGTTAGTCTGTTATTACATTTTTGTTATTCATGTTTTGAAATGGCAACGAGCCATTCAAGCATGCTGCTCTTTGCAGATGAAGAACAAGTTCCCAGTAGGTGTGGATGATATTTCCTCGGAGCACCAGAAGTTTAGCAGTCTGGCCACCTGTGAGTTTATGAAAAGCTCCTTTAAAGATGAAAAAGGAGAATACTTGAAAAAACTCAAGGCAAGTTTCAAATGCCCATCTCACAATAATATAGCTGTTATTTGAACATATTCTTAAATATGCCTTGTTTCATTGTGCATTATTTTAAACAATAGTTAGCTGAAGTATTTAAATATTGCTAATTATGTGTGAAGTGGTGCACATATGGTCATTCCTTAAACCGTAACTCAGCTATGATAGTATATCAGACTTTTTCCAGCATATATATGTGATGCATGTGTTTTTGTATGTTTAGGAAGCTATAGATACGTATTATGTAGGTTTGCTGCAGGAGAATGAGATGGCATCAGAGAAAAAGTGCAGAGATCTGCTGAAGAATCTGTTCTCTGACATGAATAAATGGCTGCAGGAGGGGAAGTACAGTCAATCTGGAGGATATGAGCTCTACTGCAGAGACAGAGACACCATTGTTGAACAGTACCGCAGAGAACCCAATAAAGGTGTATTGGTGAGGACAAAAAGTGTATTTGTGCAATTGTTCTTTGATTATAGATGAAGGTATGTTCTCTAATATATGTCTGTTTATGTGCAGGCTGAGGCCGTGCTGAATGAGTTTTTGAATGAGCGAGGACCAGAAGCAAAGAGCATCCTCTACACAGATACAAAACTCACTGAAAGTGACAGAACGTTTCAAGGTAAATCTTTACCAACCCAATGAATATTTGTAATTCATAACACGATTTCAACCCTGGAGCAATTTAATGGACCCAAAAGCCCAAACTGATACTCAAGAGCATTTCTAAGGCATCTTGGAGTTCAGGTTCGAGAGGTTTGGTATTAACATCATATTTCAAATATTTTTTTCTTATTTTCTATCTTGACTGACAGAGGAAAAGGAAAAGAATGCTCTGCTGGAACAGAAGTATAAAGAGCAAGAGGAGAAACGCATGGAGAGTGAGCGAATGTTGCAGGCAGAGAAAGAGCGGCAGCAGGACCAAATGAGGCAGATGCAGGAGAAGTTCAACAAGGAGCTGGAGCAGCAGAAGCAGGAGATGGACAGAGCCATTGAGAGCAAACTGAAGGAGCGGGAGGAGATGCTAAAGAAAGGCTTTAGTGAGAAAGCTGATCTCCTGAATGAAGAGATAGCCAGTCTAAAAAAAGAAAAGGAAAGTTCTGGTGGTTTAATGAAGGAAGTTGTGATGCCAATTTTAGGAACTGTGGCAGAAATCCTTCCAGCTATCCTTAATTATAAAGTGCTGATGAAAGGACTCAAAAGATTATAATGACCCTTTCCATGCAAATCACTGTTACATCACAAACAGATTTATTCATAAAGCTTACAAGACAAAGTAGGTTTTTATTTAATTGTACTGTATTTATTTGTTAACGAGTAATGTCCTAATTCACATACTTAATGTAGTGTATACTGTGTAATAAAAGTATATCCTATGTTGCTGGTGATGGGAGTTTGGGTTCTTTGCCGGAATTAGTAGGTCATGCGGGTATTTTTCACCTACTGTTTTTCAAATGCCATGAATTCTGACCTACTATGCCGTGTGTGTGTGTTTTTTTTTTTTTTTTGCATACTATATATCAGGGAAGTATTTGATTTCGGACACAGAGACTATTGGATAGAAACTAAACTGGACTGGATTGAACTCATAAACATAAGTTTTATTGTTCGGCAAACATTGCCATAAATAAGTCATGGGCTAGTAGGTAAGGAATGTTCACAGATGAAAGTAACCACAACGACATCACCAGCCAGTGATGTATTCACCATAGATAAGGAGTAAGAATGTATTAGCAAATGCATGCATAATACACACAGCCAGTACTTTTCAAAATGGCTTAATATCACCGTCAATTGGAAGCTACAAGGAAGATTTATATCAGGATTCACAGATTTTGTGAATCATTTAACGTTACATGGAAAAGAAGGGAGTCACTTATTTATTAGAATATAATGCACATCCGAGGTGATGTGATGTGGGTGTGCATTACACTTTGGTTGTGCATTATTTTCTAATAAGTAATTTATTCCACTTACACTACGGTTACCACACCTCAAAACATTGATCAGATGTTTTACTTGTTTTAAAGATGTTTTAAAGACTTAAGGTTTTGTCCTTAAAATGCTCTTGTGCATAGGATTATTTCTTACCAAACTCATCCCACGCCTCTGTTGTTAATTCCAAAACATCACATTAAAGCTAGTAATGCCAACCGAGGCTTGAGCCACTGATATGCAGACTAATGCAGTTATAAATGCAATCCAATGCAGTTACAGTAATGAGTTTGTCCATCTCTTTCAACATAGTTCAGTAGAAGCTTCTCTACTAATAGTGAATCTATAAGTTCATCTGCTTCAAGAACAGCACCCCTTTTACCCCTCTAGTGAGAACATTTAATGTGGTCGAGCCCTGCCTGGAACTACTGTAAGTGTGGATTTCCCTGAAAATAATTAAATACCTTATAACATTTGTCAACCAATCAGCTTCAAGCTTTCAACAGCCCTGTAGTATAAATATTATATGCCTGCTGTATTAGAAGGTAATATATACTGTATGTTAAGGTGAGTAATAATGTATATGCATTTTCAAAACTTTTTTGAAAGCAAGGTCAGACCAAAACCAGCTAATTTAGGAACAAATTTAATTTAGGAACAAAGTTCTGATACATTCAAAAACCTTGCTTGCTGTGGAGGGTTGGGATGTCTCTTCCTTGTCCCTGTTTGATTTTAGGCTCTCAATCTCACCCTGAATCTGTGCAGCCTCCTGCTGAAAGCCCTGCTGCAGAAGAGCTTCCTTTTCCTGCAACACAAACAGCAATTAAATTAACAAAGTCTAATCCTAAGCTTGACCATAAGGACATTCAGTAAACTTCAAAAATACAGTCTTTAGAGCAGTTTGTAAACTCAAGGCAATACAGTTTAACATCTAATCAAGCATGTCAAAAACATCTCCAAGTTAAATTGTTCCTGAGAATCATGCATATTCTACATATTTTGCATAGAAACACTTTCTACAAACATTACATTTCTTAACATTTGTTTATTTTGTACACACTGAAGAATCATTGGTGTAGAAATCATTTTCGCTCAGAAACTGATACTAAATTTTACAAATATTTAAACAGAACTGGAAAGTTCTTGTAAAACACATTCCAGTAATTTGTTTCATTCTTCAAAAAAATCACTTGTACAGTGTATTTGCATCTAAAGACAGCATGACATAATACATTTGCTGAAATACTGCTAAATGTAATTCTTTCTTCCCTTTATTCAATGCAGTGCTGACATTATATTTATATGAGTAAAACATACAATGAATATTCCTCTAACTTTGAGCTAATGTACACAAGACCCCATTCCATACCTTAAGTAAATAATTTTTTTAATGTTAAGATTCTACTTTATAATTCTCCCATATCACATTGATTTGCACACCAAATTGATTCTTGCATCGATTTGCACACCAGATTGTGATTAGTGTTTTCTTTAAATCTAGCCACACAATTTCACTTTAAAGCACAACATTAATCCTGTGAGAGTTTTTAAAGGAAGCATCCCTTTTTACCTTCAGTTTTGCATCCAGGACTCGTTCATTGTCTCTCGTCATTCTCTCCTGCTCTTTCTCCATCTGACTTATGATCCGATTCACATGCTCATCGTGGGTTCTTTGCATGTCTTTAAATGCCTGATCCTGTAATTGGTTCTGTTCCTCTATGCTTCTTTTTTGCTGCTCTAGGATCTCACTCTTTAATCTCTGCACTGTATAAAGAGAGAGAAAGGGTAGTCTGCTCACTAATTCAGATATATCAACTAGACATATCTGTGTAGGTTCAATCAATCATCAATCAATCAATCAATCAATCAATCAATCAATCACAAATTCTGTAGGTTATTGTTCATTCTCTGATTGAAATCATTGTACTGTATCATTAAGATTCTGATTGATAGAAATGTGTGCAGCTGATTTGAACTGTGCCCTCTTTCTCCTGTTCCGCTGCCGAGAGAGATTGGTCAGCTTGCAGAATCAAATTTCCCGCCTCTTCCTTTGCTTTCAAAAACTTGCTCAACACATCCTTGCTCTGTGGAAGAAAAAAATAAACACATTTCTAATTATTTAAAATATTTTTTTTAAATGTGAGTTTTGTTTAAAATATATTTGTAAAAATATATTTTTATATAAATTATAAAATATATTTTATTATGATATATTAACCATCACATTGCAACAAACCACAGTGATAAAGAGGTATGTGATGTTGCTACTTTACATTAAATAACAGCTCATTATTATCATGTCTGCCTGCCATGCTCCAAAAGTACCATAAAAGTTGCCCAGATGATCTCTGTACTATATTCCACATATATTTTATGAAGCATATCATCAGATAACTTGAAGTCCATTCGTTATCTGGACTACTTACATTATGTTTCTTTTGCCTTTTGTTTATACTTGACAGCACTAATCATTGCAAACTATTATTTGGATAAAAAGTATCATGCACATTCTTCAGAATTTCTCATTTTGTGATTCACATATAAATAACAACAGTAGACAGATTTAGAAGTACCTTGGAGTGAATAAGAGTTTCAGTTTCATGACTGTTATCTGTTATCATGTTATCTTTATGAGCATTATGGATGTTGATCGGTGTTGTTATGTGACCCTCCAAAATTTTTTTATTCACAATAAAAGCATGCGTGTGAACTACCGTTATTTGTGAGTGTGTTTTTGCTCTGTAGTCACTGGTCAGCTGTGTGAGCGTGTCTCTGTACTGTTGGTATCCTCCAGGTTTCAGGTATGATCCATCAGAAATGCTTTTTTCCAGCTTATCAAACACCACACGCAGAACTTCCTCACACTGCATGAGAGACGCTTGATAATTATGCACATATCTTGATATTCATCATGAATCTTCCCCTAAATCATGAAGAGCATTAAGAGGGAGCAAAACTGTTTATACTTTTATTGGTTATAAAGACATAATATTGCAAATGGATTGAATCTCCATTACTTGAATCTGTGCACATATTCACTATAATAAAAACAAGTGCAGCACTGAGTTTTCTAAGTTTTGAAGGGGCCATACTTTAAAACTATTTTAATTAATTACTTTTAAATCATTGGATTTATTCTAAATGTATAAGATTGTTCAGTTTAATATGATTTAGTGTGTATTATAAGTACATTTAGTAATTAATGTAAGTATGCAAATTAGGACACCGTTTCAAGCTGATCTCTCCATGTCTATGTTTTGTTTGTCAGCAGGTTCTGTACCATGAGCTCTTTTTGGTAGATTTGGTCATTGTCATTGAAGGACAAGGTGATGAAAACTTCAATGGCGTTCTTCTCTGCAGTTTTGTGGATGTCAGACGGTTCTTCCAGGCAAATAGGAAGCTTAGCTATGTTGAGCATCTCTGTCATGTACAACTGCATGTTCTCTTCCACTGCACGGACGTTCTGGATCTTAGCCAGAGACACAACTGCGTTCTCCAGACATGGAACCTTACCACTGCAGATCGCCTCTATGTAAACATCAGCAAGATTACCCAGAGCTGTCAGGAAACACAAATCCATATCCGTCAATTGTCTGTTCTTTTATACACAGTCCATTGATCATTGGTTCTTAGAAGAGATTCACAATTGTCATAAATTCTTTCTCTTTAGGAGATTTTCTGAAGGCACACACCTGTTCCTGTAATTATACGGCCTCCATTGACCGTTTTTGGCTCTGCATTGTTGTAGATGTAACAACAAAAGGTGTTTGCCTGCTCAAGGAACTCTGAATCCAGTTCTTTCTTGGTCAGTTCGTCCATTCTTCTCATGTTTTGCGTACTAGCTGGCCGAGGAAAAACAAAGCACTTCCTCACTGCAAAGAAATTGCGCAGACAGCGACGGGGCAGGTTATACCTTTCAATTTGATGTGAATAACCTAAAAATAAGATAATTATGGAATCATAAGATATTAAAGTAAGCCACAATAAGCCATTAATGTAAAACAAACAAACATCAAAACAAACTGTAAATCACAGCTTCACCTGGCTTATTGCTTTTATAAAACCGTTACCACACAAAGCATATATTAAAGGTAAAATATATGTATTAATATGTTACTGGTAATGGTATGGTTAATACCATCATTTCATTCAGAATGAAGAACCGAAACTATATTTTATTGATTATATTATATTTTGTAAACTGTACATATGACATTATGAATGCAAATTTACTGTATGCAATGGACACTTTAATGTTATTCCCAGTAAAAATATTTGTTCCTATTCTATTTTAATGTGCGGAGACAAGTTTTAGTAGGCCAATGTAGGTTGATTGGCACTTCATTTCAGGAACCTATATAGCAACATTGGCTCAGCTCCATGAGTTTGGAGTATTTCCCATATTGTGAAAGATGTCACAATTTGAAAACTTATTTTTTTACTTAATTATGTATGCATTATGATGAGTGTTTCACTAGACTAACTTCATATAATTTAACGTAATTTATTTGAATGTTTTTTTAACATTACAAAACAAATTGATTGTCTGTGATAATATTTTTGTACTTTATGTTTAGTGTCAACTCTTTTTTTCCCACCTTGTTTTAATTCCAGTGCACTTTCCAGATATTCGTCTGATGTTATTGGTTTATCATCTTTAATCAGTTCCAAACTAAAGTCACGAACAGCCCAGACAAATGATGGGAAAACACGCATGAAATCTTTTGACCCGTCCTCATCTTGACTCACTTCTGCCTTCACACGAATGTTCTCCGTCAGCTCTGTAACCTAGCTACATTCAGGAGGAATAACTGTGCTGCTATATATTAACTGTTTTTATAAAGTGTTAACTATTAATATATATTATGTGAGAAGGATACTGCAGCCTTTCCAGTGCCATGTTGTCAATGACCCCTAAGCTGTTGTACACTAGAGTACTGCTGAGAAGAACTGCCAGACAGAAGATCCATGTATCATGTTTCTCATCTCCCTAAAACATTAAAAGTATATGTGAGTTGCAGTAAGTGGCCACTTATTTACATTTAGAAGCAAAATGCCATTCAGTTTAGAACTAATATGTAAAGTCCAAATAATTTTGAGCAGTGAGTCTTCTCACCTGGTGATTAATTAATGGAAAGTAAAAGCACAAGACAAGGTGATGGTAGATTTTTATTCCTATAGAGATAACATTGCTATGGATACTGTGTGCTTTTCCTCCTCACCTTATCCACGTCGCCAAGTCCCTCTGTGTCCAGCAGCACCAATGTGTGTCCATTTTTATTACCACACCACATCCAGGTGCCTTTGGTCTTTGATTCAATAGTGTTGCCAAGAGCAAAGCCTGTTTAAGAATGTTTTCTTTTTGCTCTTAACAACAGTTATTCACTGAATACATTAATGAATGATGACTGACATTGTAAATGTATTAATAAGTAAAACAAAATAAGAACAAAAATAGATGTGATGAAGACCAAGTTTCAGTGAAACAATCACAATCTTCTATAATGCCTTTAACTCTATAATTTTGGTATGATTAAGTGGTGATTTTTCACAGGTGGTAGTAGGATGTGATACATCTGTGGAGAAGAAGAGAGAAGTTTCCACAGCTTAACAGAGCTGCACACACTTTTATGTGACCAAAAACAAACAAAAAATAAGGAAATGTTGTTTAGAAAACAGTTACAATTAGTATTTAAATACTAAGTTAAATTAGTATTTAAATTTAGGATTGAAATCATTTTCCTGTTGAGAGTGCGTTGACAGTCTGTGTAGCTGGGTCACTGAACTCCAGAAATTCAGTAATGAGGTGCTTTGACAGTTATAGATTTGAAAAACAAAAGGACAGGAATAAAGTACCCCAAACTGTAACATAAAGAACCATTTCAGCATAAAAGGGTTCCTCAGAAGGCTATGGTTCTAAATAAAACCATTACTGCATGTAAAGAACCTTTAAATAATCCTCTTTTTTTAGAGTGCAGGATACAAGAAATGGCAACATATACTGCAAATCTTGTCATCCTGAAGTGGTTGCATAAATTTATAGGCCAAACCAAAAGGCTACTTTTACTAGGTGTTCTCGGGAAGTTCCTATTGGTTTTCAGAATTAAAAAAAAGAAAAAAACCTATAGTATGTGTACAATAAGGTCTTGGGTGACATTACTTGAACAAAATTCTACAAAAACTATAGTCATACCACCTTTCTGTTTTCAATGCAGCTTGCTGTGTCGCTATGTAAGAACTTAAATGGTTGTCCAGTTTATCAATCTTTTAAGGTGTAGTACTTATGCAGTTGGTGGTTTTGCCAAAGAAATATGTTTTGGTTGTATTTTAGCATTTTTCTAAAACTTGATTCAAATATACAGATTAGCCTATGTTACTTTTTGTTTTTCAGTAGAAGTGAAAATATTTTGAAGCTGCTTAAAAATACCAAGTATATATTTTTCATAATGAACATTTTCAGTTACTTCAATCAGGAATCATGGTAAGAAATAGACATGACACAGGAGTGTTCTGTGTTCAAACTTCTTCATGTTCAAGAGGTTTATGCAGTGCCAAGGATACATTTACATATATTAACAGTCAGCTTAAATCAAAAGAATAATTGACTATATTTCACAGAAAATCGCAGTCACCACATTCAGCATATAGGGATGTCAAAATAAAGAGCATAACATTTCATCCATCTGATTACAAGAAAACAAAAAAGTGAATACACTCTAATTGAGCACACAGATAGTGGCCATGATTTCAAAATGGTAAAACATTGTGGTCTAATAATTAGAAGGTTCCCACAAAGATTTACATCAGAATTCAAGGATTTTGTGAATCATTTTAACATTACATGGAAGAAAGCAGTCACTCTGATAAAAGCTTTTGTCATAGTTTATAAAATATCTGTAACAAAGTTTGTTGTTACAGGAAGAAGGAGGCGTGAACTTGTGAACATTTAAACATACAACTTGAATTAATAAATGAACACACTGTCATCTCTGTGTGTCTGGAGTGTGGCATGCAGGTGATATTCATTAGCTCTTGCTTCACCGGCCCCACTTAGTTCCCACGGCTCTTGGCCCTGCCCTGCTTGCCACAATACTTTATCCATTTTCAAAACAGTTTTGAAAGCCAGGACATACCAAGACCAACTGCTTTAGGAATAAAACCCGGCAACAAAAAAGTTGCAGCAGTGCCGATACCATCCACAACCTTGCTGAGTGTGGAGCGTTGGGACGTTTCCTGTTTATTCATATCTGCTTTCAGGCTTTCAATTTCTCTCTGCATCCTGGAAGCGTCCTGCTGAAAGCCTTGATGTAGAAGAGCTCCCTGTTCCTGAAACACAAACATGTACTGAATTAAGAATGGCTATTCTTAATCTTGACCCTAAACAGCGTTTATATTCCCAAAACATATTAAAATAAATATTCCTCTAACTTTTAGCATTACATTTCTGCAATTAATTCAAACAAGCCAAACATGTACAGTCTCCATTGGTATTACAGAATCCATCTACTCCTTTAAGTACAGCATTGAACAAGTGACACTTTTATTAGAGTAAGTATCCTGTTTTACCTTCAGTTTTGCATCCAGGACTCGTTCATTGTCTCTCCTCATTCTCTCCTGCTCTTTCTCCATCTGACTAATGATCTGATTCACATGCTCATTGTGGGTTCTTTGCATGTCTTTAAATGCCTGCTCCTGTAATTGGTTCTGTTCCTCTATGCTTCTTTTTTGCTGCTCTAGGATCTCATTCTTTAGTCTTTGTGCTGTATTGAAAAAGCGAAAGTTTAGACAATACACAAACCAGGTATTTAGTAAATAAAAACCTGAATTACTGCTACAAAACAGTATATTAATCATGTATATAAATCAGTTGTTTACTCTTCCGTGCTCTAATTTAAGTCAATGTACTGTCTTATGTATCATTGAGAGTCTTGATTGATAGAAATGTGTGCAGATGATTTTAATTGTACCCTCTTTCTCCTGTTCCACTGCGCTGAGAGATTGGTCAGCTTGTAGAATCATTTTTCCAGCCTCTTCCTTTGCTTTCAAATATTTACTCAACACTTCCTCACTCTGTGGGGAAAAAACATTTCTAATCATTTAAAACATCAATGGGAGTTTTGTTTTGATTGCAACAGATCATACTTGAAGGACATTTTTATCAAAATTGTAATAATTTATTCACCCTCATGTCGTGAAAAAACAAATTGGAGTTAATTTTTTCATAAAGAAAGCTGATGTTGCTATTTTCCATAAAATGTTTTTGTGGTTACAAAACAAAGCTCCAAAATGAAAAACTATGTACCATAAAGTACCATAAATGTTGCCCAGATGTCTTGTGCACTATATTAAATATCTTCTGAAGCCATATCATATTGAATGTCATCTGACAACTTGGAATATTGCTCATCAGTTCATTAATCATTCATGGTGTTGTTGTTATGTTTTTGCTCTTCATGTTTCAAAGTTTGACAGCTCTGATAATTGTAAATTGTTATTTGGATACAAAGTAACATGTACATTCTTCAGAATTTTTAGTTTTGTGCTTCAAGGAAAATAACAACAGCATATAGATATGCAAACCTGGGATTGAGTTAATGTTTTCATGTTTCAGTTTCACAACTGTTATCACGTTAGCATTAAATATGTTTATCAGTGCTGTTGTGACCTTCCACAAACAATTAAACGTGAGCAAAAGCATGCATGTCTCAAATGTACCATTATTTGTGAGTGTGTTTTTGCTCTGTAGTCACTGGTCAGCTGTGTAAGCGTGTCTCTGTACTGTTGGTATCCTCCAGGTTTCAGGTATGATCCATCAGAAAAGCATTTTTCCAGTGAAACAAACACCTCTTCACGAACTTCTTCACACTGACTGCGAGATGCTTCATGATTCTGCTGGCACATATCTTGATATTCATTATGAATCTTCCCCTAAGTCATGAGAAGAAATTTGAGAGAGAGCAAAACCATTTACACTTTAATCATAAAGACAGAATATTGTACATGGATTAAATCTCCATTGCACATTCACTATAATAAATAAGTGTAGTACAAGTTTTCTACATTTTAAAGGTTCATGCATTTAAATACATTTAATGAAATGAAATGAAAACTACACATGCATAAATGTTAAAAAATGTAAACCATTTGATTATTCAGTTTCATTTAATGGAAATTTGTAACACAATTGAAATGTCTAAATACACACAATATTTTTTAATGTGTGTATTTGTGCATGCATTTTTTAGATTATACTGCAGATTTTGCAAAAGAAAAGGAGACTGTGATAGTTTTCTTTTGATTTGCATTGAGAAATGCTCACAGCATTTTGTAAATTAAATTGTCCAGTTCAATTTAAGCTTTATCGACCACATTTCTGATGATTTATTTATTTATTAATATTATTATTTCTATAACTGATGAAAATGTAAAAATATTTTCTATGCTAATCAACATTTTGCCACAGGTGTTGCTGATTGAGCTTCTCTTGTACTGAACCTGGAACTTTCCTTCTACTGCTTCTTAATTGACAACACCAATAGAATATGACAACAGGTTATTTGATATCAATAAGCAATTAAATGTATTTGTACTACGTACAGTTCTTTCCCATTGTTAGTTCATACTGATTGTGTAATATGTACATTTTAGAGCATAGTGCAATTATGCAAATTAGGACTCATAGTTTCAAGTTGATCTTTCTATGTTTATGTCTGCTTGTTACTGTTTTCCTGTTTCTCCCTAACTTTGTTTGGTCTGAATGCAGAAGGTAACATACCATGAGCTCTTGATGGTACATCTGATCGTTGTCATTGAAGGACATAGTGATAAAAACTTCAGTGGCCTTCTTCTCTGCAATTTTGTGGATGTCAGACAGCTCTTCCGGGCGCATAGGAAGCCGAGGCATGTTGAGCATCTCGATCATGTACAACTGCATGGCCTCTTCCACTGCACGGACGTTCTGGATCTTAGCCAGAGACACAACTGCATTCTCCAGACATGGAACCTTACCACTGCGGATCGCCTCTACGTAAACCTCAGCAAGATTACCCAGAGCTGTCAGGAAAACACAGCTCCATAGTTCAGTCTATTGTATGGTTTTTGGTACACAGCCCATGGATCATTGGCTCTCAACATAGATTCACAACTGTCATAAATTTGATCTGTTTAAGGGATTTTGTGAAGGCACACACCTGTTCCTGTAACTGTTTTGCCTCCAGTGACAGTTTTCGGCTCTGCATTGTTGTAGATATAACAACAGAAGGTTTTTGCCTGCTCAAGGAACTCTGAATCCAGTTCCTTCTCTGTCAGTTTCTCCATTCTTCTCATGTTTTGCGTACTAGCTGGCCGAGGGAACACAAAGCACTTCCTCACCGCAAAGAATTGTCGCAAACAACGACGAGGCAGGTTGTACTGCTCAGCCTGAGATGAGCTACCTAAAATAAGATCATTAAAGACTCATAATTGAATACATTATGAGTGCTATTTTACTGCATGCAATGGACACTTTATGCAATACCTAAAACTGTTAAAGGTGCTGTTTTTGAAATGTTATAATACATTTCCCTATCCTATTTTAAGCTTTAGTGGACTATTTGTAGGTTGATTGGCAGTTTTGAACTTTCAACACTGCTGTTTTCTTTTAGCAACCCATCTATCAGGACTGGCTCCACTCCATTAATTTGAAGTAAGGAATCACTTTTTCCAAACTAACCAGTGATGTAATGTTTTAAAAGCTTGTTCAGAGACAATCATTTATGCAATTATGACTAGTGACTTTCTGATGTTTTTCAAAAAGACAAAAATCATCTGTGATGGCATTAATGCCTGTTAGTAAAAGAGTATGTCCTGTATGTGTTTAATATCAACACTTTATCTCACCTGGTTTGAGTTTCAATGAGCCCTCCAGATACTCATCGGATGTTATTAGTTTATCCCCCCTTTTCAGTTCCAAAGTAAAGTCACGAACAGCCCAGACAAATGATGGAAAAACACGCATGAAATCTGTTGACCCGGCCTCGTCTTGATTCACTTCTGCCTTCACACGAATGTTCTCCGTCAGCTCTGTAACGTAGCTACATTCAGCACTGTTCAGGAGGAATAACACTGGTGCCATTTATTAACTGTGTTTGTTAGCTATTAACTCTGAATATGCCATATACAGTATGTGTGTGAGAAGGATACTGCAGCTTTTCCAGTGCCATGTTGTCAATGACCCCTAAGCTGTTGTACACTAGAGTACTGCTGAGAAGAACTGCCAGACAGAAGATCCATGTATCATGTTTCTCATTCCCCTGAAATATCAAAAGTATGCGAGCACTGTAAGTGGCCAATTATTTCGATAATAGCAAAGGCCATCCAGTTTAGAAGTGATATGTAAAGTCCTGATAATTCTGTGCAGTGAAGCTTCTCATCTACTGATGGTGGATTATATTGCTTTATAGAAATCACATTGCTATGGATGCTTTGTGGGGTTCCTTCCTCCTCACCTTATCCACATCACCAAGTCCCTCTGTGTCCAGCAGCACCAGAGTGTGTCCTTTTATATTAGGGTGAGGGACACACCACATCCAGATGCCTTTGGTCTTTGATTCAATAGTGCTGCCAAGAGCAAAGCCTGAGACAATCGCATTATCAAGTCAAGTCAATTACAAATAAGGATGTTCAAAATGACAAACAAATCTTTAATAAGTTCCAGACACCAATCCAGAACTGAAGAAATGTAATATCTCTTTTTTTTTTATTCAAGTCCATTTTCTCTGAAAAAACATGTACCAGGGCTCGACCTTAACACTTGTCCGCTTGTCCAGGACAAGTGGATTTTGTGAAGGGGCAAGTGAAAGAGAATTTTCATTCAGGAAACTGGACAATGAAACGGTTTGCACCGTTCTAAATGTGAAAATATGTGTCTTTCTGTGAGTGAGGCGGCTGATTGTGAGCTGCTGCTTGTTGTAACTGCTTGGTCTGTCCTGAATTATTTAAAATTTGCCAATTAATGTTTTTTTTGTTGTTGTTTTTTTTAGCGAATTTGAGTCGTGGCATGTCAATGGAGAACAAAACCTGTAATGTGAACACAAGAAGGGTCAGATGTGTTCTGTGAGGTCCTGGTAAAATAAGGTAAGAAAATCTTTATTATCTTTTGAAAATAGTTATATCGTTACCAGAGTTTACAAATTGGTAACTTCAAGGACATGTAACCTGCAGAAGTGTGTGTATTTTTGTATTGCTTTATCACAGATTCTCAAGTTAGATGCTCATCTGATGTTGTGTTGCTGGTAAGTTATGTGTTAAATTAATGTCTGTCTTTTAGAGATTTGTCCACATTTTCCTGATATGAATCCCATGCATTAGGTGTGTTATATATGTTTTTATTCTTATAATAGTTTCACAGTGTTTTCTGAAATATATAATTGCAAATGTCGGTACAATTAAAATGAATTAATGAAAATATTTAAAAATAAATTAGGATTGTTTAAAGCAGTGGTTCTCAAAGTGTCAAGGTCCCTTTAGTGGTTACGCAGGGGAATCACTAACTTAAATATAAATTAATGTTAATACATTTTAATTTAATCTTTGAGTAAGGTTTTTTTCTTTTTAAATTTAAGTACAGTACAGTAATGTAACTTTTGTCACAACACATTTTAATATAATTTTTGTTTAAGTTTTTCATTTACCTGTATGTAAGCACAGTGCAGTGTTAATGTTCAAACTGTGTATTTACAATGTTAAAGTGGCTGACAACAATAAATATTCTTATTAGGAATAAAACTGCCTCATTTTAAACTGCAGAGCTGTAGATGAAAAGTTAGGCCTATATGCTGCTGAAATTTAATGTTGGTCATTATGGTGGTACTTAGAGAGCCAAATATCTGAAGTGGTACTTGGTATAAAAAGTTTGAGAACCACTGGTTTGAAGAATTTGTATAAAATGAAATGATGCTTATTAAGAACTTTTTAGTAAACTATTTCTTTTTTCCCATGGTAGAGTCATGAAGGATCCAGCTTATTCATGAAACACTGGTAAGAAATTGTTCATCTGCCACATTGCACTGTCACTTCTGGTGGAGATTCATTGACCTTGTGTGATAGGTTGTGATTTTACTTGGTTTAATAAACATGTACTTAATTAAAAATATATAAATATGCTATAATATATGGAACATCACACGACCAGAAATTATGTTTTCCCAACTTTCAGCTTGATTGCAAATGTGATATTGATTTCATGCAACTATAGTTAAATAAACAAGCAATATTAACTGACTTAGTTATATTAGACAAATTATGGATAGTTTTTTCTCCATTTAGCTCACATAAATAGTAGTAAGCAAAGAACATGGCAGAACAGTCCCGCATCTCCAATCAATATACAGCCTTCTTTCGCTACTAAATGATTCATTTTTAATGAGTTAATGATTCAGTGAGCAATTTAGGAAAATTGTTACTAGCTTAATTTACTGAATGAGCCGTTTGAACGAATCAGTGAATCAGCGGCAAATATCAAAAATATGCTGATTAAAGTAATACCTAAAGCACTGATAAGACCAGTGTTTGGGGTAATGCATTACAAGTAACGCGAGTTACGTAATCAGATTACTTTTTTCAATTAACTAGTAAAGTAACGCATTACTTTTTAATTTACAAGAAAATATCTGAGTTACTTGTTCAAAAAAGTAACGCCAGTTACTTTGTATTCCCATTTTTTGACTGACAAGCCTCCTGTTCCCATATTGGGAGAAATCGGAAGTATGGAGGTGCTGTGTGCGCTGTGTGAACATGTTACTGTAGTTCTAGACTAAATGTGAATGTGCATTAATTCATCCCACTCACAAAAAAACAAAAAACATAACAGATTTAGTATTCATCAAAATTAATCAAAACAGTGAAATGCAAACTCAGAATATGACGCAAACCTGCAATAACTAAATATATTAACACAAATGTATCTATTCCCATTTTATTAACAGTGTCTTTGCTGCTGACCTTTAATGATCCAGTTCAACCATACTAATAATTAAAAATGACTTTAGATAAACTATCAATTGTGCTTCATTGTTTTGTTTTGTTTTATTGCTGAAGAGTGTTGAACCTTCTTCTCCTCTGTTCTACTGTACAGACGTGAATCGACTTTTCCTTCAGCCTGAGGTTTATTCATTACACTTTTTGGTGTGAAAGGGATTTTACATTTGCTATAAATAGAACTTCTTATATTAAAAACAATCAAGCCCTGCTCATATTTAAAAAGTAACGTGAAAGTAACGCAAAAGTAATGTAACACATTACTTTCCATAAAAAGTAACTAAGTAACGTATTTAGTTACTTTTTTAGGGAGTAACGCAATATTGTAAGGCATTACTTTTAAAAGTAACTTTCCCCAACACTGGATAAGACAGTTTCAGAATAAATTACATTTGTTCCAATAAATTTTTTATTTTTGTCAAATGCAAACCACATAATATGGTTTCCTGCGTGTTGTTAACACAACCTGATGTTTTCTCAATATAGAAATATTTTCTCTTAAGAGAATAATTTCAGCTTTCTAGTGCGCTTATTATTTTTTTATTGGCAAGTATGCCATGAGCATAAAAAATGAGCATAGATCCTATATTTACATTTTAACTTTTACTTTATTATTAATTTATATTTATTGTATACATGAACGAAATTATCTCCTTTTAGTGAAGTTACCATTTTGCACATATTCAGTTATCGGATCAGAAGTTTCTCTCACCGGACTGTTGTCCCGCCAGGCGATTCATAATGTAAGACTTCCCCGTACGGTAGAGTCCCACCACAGACACCACCACCACCGGCTCATGGATCCCATCCAGAATTTCTTTGCCCTCTTTCTTCACGTGTAGCTTCCCATTTTCATCATTTTCAATGAGACACACCGGAGCAGACATGAGCCCTCCACACGCCATGACTCTGCGAAAGAAAAGACAAACAAAACAAAATGATTAGCCGGTAATTGCATAATTACACAGAAAGAGAGAAATTTATATATATATATATATATATATATATAAACTGAAGAATAAAGACAGGCGGACCGTCAGCAAAGCGATTTGTTTTAACAGCAGAAAGCGTAGGCTATTCAGTTATTAAATACAGAACCGCACAAACTCGATCGTCCGAGGCTCCTCCTCTCAAATGATTTATTTTTGTTCCATGAGTCTTTTGCAAGAGTGAAAGTGAAAGTAAGCTGGTTCGGTTCGCTCGAGATAATGGCTACATAGGCTTCCCAGAAATCACCCGCTTAACATAAACCGCTGAACATTTGCTCTGGGTGTCACCAGTGTCAGCACTTATAAATAACCCAATAGAGGCAGTTTAAGCACCACGTGAGCCCATTAAAATAATTTCCATTAGAACAAATGCTTTTCTTTCTGCACATCCAACAGTGTCTACCTGTGGGGATAAAATAATAATAAACAAAATCCCCCCGGGTGATGCTATCCCACCAACCACCAAAAGAGCCAACAAAAATAACAAATAAGTAAACATAACTAAACTAAAAATATTTTTATTAGAAGAACAGCATTCATCCGAAACAGAATACCTTTGTGACATTATAAATATCTTTATCATAAATTTTGATAAATTTAAGCCATTCTTGATAAAAAAATATTAATTTCAATAATTTATTTAAAAAAAAAGATATGAATAATATAACACACACACACACACACACACACATATATATATATATATATAGACCAAAAGCTTTTGAATATAGTGTATAATGTTACAAAAGCTTTTTATTTCACATAAATCCTGATCTTTGGATCCTTCATCAAAGAATCCTGATTTTTTTTAAATATACAGTTTTAAATATTGTTAATAATAATAAATATAAAATGTTTGTTAAACAGCAAATCAGCATATTACAATGATTTCTGAAGGATCATGGAACACTGAAGAAATTCAGCTTTGATCACAGCAATCAATTACATTTGAACAGATATTCATATACCTATACATAGAAAGCAGTTATTTGAAATAGTAAAAATATTTCACAACATTACTGCTAACATTTCTGTCCCCATCACTTCTAAAATGATGGCTAAGCCCCTGCATACATGCATGTCTTTGGGCTAAGCCTGTGATATCTACTCACCCGTGAACCGCCCCTGGCTGACTTTGTTCACGAAGTCAATTCTGCAGCAGCATGATTTCCAGGAAATCTCCCCACTTAACGACTTTCTGGGAGGGCAATCTGAGACGGATCTGACCACCACAACCCCCTTAGTATTTATGCACAAGCTTCAGTCTGAACCATCAGAAGGCAAACAGAGGTAAGATCTATTTTTTTCTCCTCTTTAAATTACTTTAGCATATATCAGAAATAAAATATCTTAAAACACATAGTCATACAGTCCAATAATTTGAATTCTAATGAAAACTATATGTAAAAAGAGCTGTAAATTATACTGTAGCCAGTGGGCAGCATAGCGATGCTTAAACAGTTAAGAATAGTTATGACTGTAAAATAAAATTTCTATATAAATAAAAGATAATCATGCATATGTTTTATTACTCTACTGAGCCTTCTAGCAGGGTTTCAGATAACTGATAGAGCTGTTGTTTTTCATCTTGAACTGAATTTGAAATGACTTTCACTTTCTACTCCTGCATTATGAATAGGCCAGTGAACGTGCATTTTTCCCCAGTCCATACCTTGCATAGGGCAGAGGACAAGAAACTTATAAGCAGAAGATGTTTTTACCTGTTTCTCTTAAACTGTATGTAGATGCAGTAGTTTACGCAGTATTAAAGATTTGCAATTTTTCTTCAATTACTGCAGCAAATTTAGAAACATTCCATGTGAACTTCACCTGCCTCTAAATAAGGTAATCGATAATAATTAATTATCACTTGAGCAAGAGTTGTAATACCATGCAATTCATCACAGCTATGCTGAAACACAGATAACAAACTGTCTCAATATATGGCACACTATTGAATTTTGTCCGTATGGTTTTTACTTAGGATCATGTCTTGTAGTAAATACATGTCTGCTCCGGTGTGTCTCATTGAAAATGATGAAAATGGGAAGCTACACGTGAAGAAAGAGGGCAAAGAAATTCTGGATGGGATCCATGAGCCGGTGGTGGTGGTGTCTGTGGTGGGACTCTACCGTACGGGGAAGTCTTACCTTATGAATCGCCTGGCGGGACAACAGTCCGGTGAGAGAAAAATGTTGATATGATGATATTATAATGAGAATATAGAAGCTGAATGTGTGTACATCTGTCAATATCTGAACAGTACTGCATAATAATAATGTGATTGTCTCAGGTTTTGCTCTTGGCAGCACTATTGAATCAAAAACCAAAGGCATCTGGATGTGGTGTGTCCCTCACCCTAAAAAAAAAGGACACACTCTGGTGCTGTTGGACACAGAGGGACTTGGTGATGTGGCGAAAGTGAGCACAGTCACTACTCACTAACTACTACTGATTATTTCCCAGTCTCAGTTTGCCATTAACACCTCGGAAGGAGCAGTATTAAGTTGTATTGTGTTCTGAATGAAGTTGCTGTGATCTGAAGACACTCTGTGTTTCAGGGAGACTCTAAGAATGACGGCTGGATCTTCTGTCTGGCTGTTCTGCTCAGCAGCACATTGGTGTACAACAGCCGCGGCACAATCGATAACACTGCAGTGGAAAAGCTGCAGTATCCTTTAACCTGCCACACAAACCACTTCCTCTGTCACATATACATACGTACACTTTACAAGATGATGTTATTTCTTAATGTACTGCAGCTACGTTGCTGAGCTCGCTGAGAACATCAAGATCAGGTCAACAGAAGTAGAAGATGAGGAGGAAGGAGAAGATTCTGAGTTTGTGATGTTCTTCCCATCATTCACCTGGGTTGTGAGAGATTTCACCTTGGATTTAGAAATTGATGGAAAAAAAGTGACAGATGACGGTTACCTTGAATTTGCCCTCAATCTGAAGAAAGGTATTTTAGACAGAAGTACACTGACACATTTTGCAGATGCTTTTTTTCCAACTTGCATACTTTTCCAGCTACATTATCAGTTCTTGGTTCCCCTGGGAATTGAACCCATGATCTTTGCATTGCTAGAACCATGCTCAACTGTTTGAGCTAAAGGAAGACTTAAAATAGTTAGTTGCCCATCAGATGGATTAATTTCTTTTCTGGAGCAGAATTTGAATTTAAAAAACATTGTAAATATAAACAGGCATAGGCTTACTGACGCATAATACAGTATGCATTCAGTGAGATTTTTGACATAACCACTGATGCCTGCAATCTAGACTACATACTAAACTGTTATGATACAGATGTTACAGATACTGCAGTACACACAATACATGCATCAGCCGTACGCATTTTTGCAAATGAATGATGTTCTCTTTTCAGGTGTGGGTAGGAAAATGAGTGACTACAATCTGCCTCGTGAATGTATCAAGCGTTATTTTCCTAGCCGGAAGTGTTTTGTGTTCCCGTTTCCTGTTACCACCCAGGAAAACATGACACGCCTGGAGATCTTACAAGACAAGGACCTTGCACAACAATTTCTGGAGGTCACAGGGCATTTCTGTCACCATATTTTTGTAAACAGTGCTGTGAAAAGACTGAAAGGAGGACACATAGTAACTGGCCGATGTGAGTGTTCTACCAAATGAAAAAATTTCGTTAATATTAGTGTTTAAACACATTTCAGATACAGCATACGCTTTTCATAATCACACAAATTAATAAACTAACTAAACATTTATTTAGTTAAACTCTTCACCTGTGGTTTGAAGATACTATGGAGCATTTATTGTTCTCTTAACTTTTTGTGTATGTTATCAGTGCTTGGCCGTCTAGTTGAGATTTATGTAGACACTATCAGCAGTGGTGAAGTGCCCTGTTTGGAAAATGCAGTGGTTGTTCTGGCAAATCAAGAAAACCAGGCAGCTGTTCAAGAAGCTTTGAAAGTATATCAGAGAGGAATGGAAGAGGTGAGGCATGCACATTCTGATTTAGTTCAGTTGATTTTTATATGGTAATGTTTTCAAATTCTATCCTTCACTGTACATATCTGTGTGTCTCTATAAAGATTAAAGGGAAATATAATGTTGCTAAAAAAGCACATTATTTTGTGTATTTGGTGTAATGAAATGAGTTTATGTGGTTTAGGGTCAAAAACCTTATTTTCCACATACTGTACATTATTGTTTCTCCTCTATTCCCCGCCTTTCTGATAGCGTTTGAATCATCAGTGGCAAATACTTTACATATGGAAACGTACTTACAGACTGTGAGTCAGAACAGCCGGCATTGTAGTTTACTCTCCCAGGATCAGGAAACAGTCCTCCGTAAAATGTGCTGCTTACATCTGAATATTTGGATTTAACTGTTCTGAGAAACAGTGTTTTTTTAATACAACTTAACCACACTTTTGCTACCTCCCATTAAAACAGATGTTAGCATAATTCGATAGCGAAAAATGCTTCCACCATGATATTAATAAGGTGCCAGGCTTTATTAACATGTACACCTACACCAACCCTAAACCTAACCTTACAGTAGGAGAAATACAGTGTTGGTAGCATAATCTGATAGATAGCATTATTCCTAAGAACACCAGAACACCGGCGGATGCAACAATACTACAGCGGGAAACACAGTTACGCCTTCTTATCTATTCCCGAACAGCTTGTAACACTCCAAAGAGAAAGGAAAATTTGAAATTGCATCATATGCCCCTTTTAATAATCCCATTCAAATATTTTGAATATGTCTCCAAAATCAGAACCACCCATTTTGGCTTGAAATTTTTAATTAATGCACAAATACCCTTCAAGTAAATGCACACAATGTTTTTACAGGTGAAAAATATGTTACCAATCAGTATAGAATATTTGACCTGTGAGCACCAGAAACTCAGCAGTCTGGCCATTTCTCAGTTCACGAAACGCTCATTCAAAGATGAAAAAACTGAATACCTGAAAAAACTGGAGGTGAGTTAAAAAGGCATAAAATCGACTCATACTTGTACACTCATGCATGCATCCTAGCTTATATGTAACTGGGAGATTAATGCCATTGGAATGAATGGGAATAGTAGCTTTCTGCAAGTATTATAAATCTAACTGGATGTGTCAGGTTAGAGATTGTCTCATGTGTTGCTGGTTACCACATAAATTACATCAATGAGATTAATGCAACTAATTCACACAGTAATGTATACAAACACCATTTTCTTATACTTTCAGCCTTTGTGAAAGTTTATTAATGTATGTTTGAGATTTATATCTGCTTTGTGTGTTTATAGGAAGCTGTATGTGTGTGCTATACAGACTTGCTGCAAGATAATCAGATGGCATCAGAGAAAAAGTGCAGAGACCTGCTGAAGAATCTGTTTGTGGATGTGAATAAACGGCTGCAGGATGGAGAATACAGTCAGGCTGGAGGATATGAACTCTATAAAAGAGACAGAGATGCCATTGTTGAACAGTACCGCAGAGAACCCAACAAAGGTGTAAGGGTAAGGACACTTTCAGTTTCTATTTGTGAGAGTAAGTGATTCAAGTGCATCTAAACAATAAGGCTCTCTTTATATCTGACATTGACATGTTTTGTATAGGCATCTGAAGTATCTGATATTTTTTTTTACACCTGGTTACACAAAAGTGCAATGTCTATTGCCTATTTCAAATATTTAAAAAAATCCCTATGTGATGTATATGATTATTAGCTGTGTAACCTCATTCATTATAACTGAATTTTGTGGTTAATGAAAGCACATCTGCATTTACACTTTAATTGTGTTCACAATCCAGTCTAGCATGTCCCCAGTACTTGATTTTAACGGGTCATATGAGGCTTTTTCAAAGATCATTATTTGGTCTATTTGATGTAATAGAATGTCGACATGCTTTAATGTAAAATAAACACATTATTTTATGAAATACTGTACATTTTTGTAGGTCCTCTATGCCACGCCTCTCTCAAACTCATCTTTCAAAATAAATGTAAAGACTGTAAATAATGTCCTTAATTTTACCATCAGTTCAAGCCCGAAAGGGGAACAGAGTAGAGTGACAGACAAATCTTATGTGTTTGCAGTAGACAAGCCACAGTACTCTCACACACAACTCACAAAACTCTGCATTTAAACAGTCAATAGAAAATACTTAAACTAAAAACAAAACATTCTTACAGTAGCTGATTCTGAAGACCAGATTATCGTAGCAAAACCAGAATTACATCCTCTTCTAGGTTCATGAAACGGTCGTCCATAAAATGCATGTATAATCTTAAAGATTCCTAAATGCATTTATTTTCAGAAGGCCAAATAATGTGCTTTTGCTTTTGCCTATAGATACACACAGCAACTCCCTGACATGACTGCTTCAACAGTAACTGTGGTTACTGAAACCACACCTTCTTTCTTTGTGTGAACATTTGGGCAGCATTACGCAAATATTCCACATGTAGACATGTGGAGGTGTGTTTGATTGAGCCATTTTAGGGTGCGTGGCAGAGTCTTAACTTTGATAAAGAATATCTCTTTGGATTTTAGACTTTAGTCTTTAGCAACTTTACAGATCTTCATTATGCACCAAGAGCTTGTAACACTCCAAAGAGATAAGAAAAATGTAAACTGCATCATATGACCCCTTTAAGAACCACTGGTCTAAGATATGTTTATGTGCAGGCTGAGGCTGTGCTGGAAGAGTTTCTGAAAGAACGGGAACCTGAAGCAAACAGCATCCTCTGCATGGATAATAAACTCACTGAAAATGAGAAACAAATGAAAAGTAAGTTTATATTAGGCTTTTAGAAGCACAAGATGTGGCCACCTAAAACACTTAAATCTGAATTGCTGAATTGATAGTTGAAGTTATCACGTATCATTTCATTCTCTTTCTATCTTGACTGAATGTTCAGAGCAGAAGGAGAAAGCGGCTCTGCTGGAACAGAAGATGAAAGAGGAAGAGGAGAAACGAATTGAGAATGAACGAATGATGGAGACTGAGAAAGTGAGGCATGAGGACATGGTTAAACAGATGCAGGAGAAGTTCAACAAGGAGCTGGAGCAGCAGCAGCAGGAGAGAGACAGAGCCATTGAGAGCAAACTGAAGGAGCAGGAAGAGATGTTTAAGAAAGGCTTTAAGCAGAAAGCTGAAAACCTTGAGGAAGAAATAATGAAGTTAAAAAATGAAAAGGAACGCTCAAAAGGTGGTGGCATTTTTAAGGACTACGTGATGCCGTTTCTTTGCCCTCTTGTAGAAATGGTTCCCAACCTTCTCATGCAGAGATCAATGTTGAAAAGCCTGACAAAGGGATTGAAACGTTAAAACCCAAAACACAATCCTTGTCTCATCCCTTATGAAAAAGAAGTTTATTCAAGTGTGCTATTAGTATAAATCTTTTAAACTAAAAAAATAGAAAAGTATCCTTTTAGTTTACTTTTTATTTATTTCTCAGAAATTGTCTTTATGTCCTCCTCAGAAATACAGTATACTTAAAATGACATTTAAGAATACTTGACTTTTACTTAAAAAAAAATCTAAATATATTTGAGCTTTACTCCTAGAATCCATGTTTTTATTATTATACATTAGAGGGCGGTAGTACACATCTTCTGCACAGAATTTCCAAAAAAAAAAAAAAAGTATTTAATTAGTAAACTATCAGTAAACCTACTGTATAAGTTCACTTTTAGTATAATTGCAGTACAAAATACAAACAAAGAAGTAAACTAGTGGTGTACTCAAAGTGTATATATATAAAATATAAAATATTATAAGTGGGCCAATTTAGTCCCAAAGAGTATTGAAACAGTACAGTTGCAAGTATAGAACACTGATATTTGTATACTTGATACATGAAGTATACTTAAAAATATACTTGAACTTTACTTAAGTATACTTAATAAACTTGAAGTATACTACTTTTTGGTAAGGGATATTTTCCATTCACTGACATATCTCAATGGCAGATTGTCTGATTTTAAAGATTTACTAAAGCATGCGCTTTATAGAGCAGGTAGTAAATGAGCTGAGCATCCTGAACATATGCACCATTGAAAGTGCACAATGTAATGTCTTCACTGTTAGCAGCACCCACAGGATTTGTAAAGTGTGTTTTCCAGTGCACAATTCATCGTTAGGATAAAAAAAGTAGTCCCAGCTCAAACACACAACTGGTGGTTGGGTCGCTGAAACAGATTGCAATTCCATTACGTGCCATTAGTGGTGTAGAAATTAAACACTGCATTCACAAAAAAACATTCACTGGAACTGGCACTTTTTTATATCCAAAACATGCCTCTGTCTGCCGCTGATGGGACAAAAATGGGAAGTCCCTTCCTAAACTCATTCCACTAGTGGAGTGAAATGAATAACGTTTAAATGTGTCAAAATAGTTCAAGATTCTGAACAAGACTTACTAAATGTTGTAGGGAGGAACAAGTGTTCCTAAACCTTAGACTAGAATATATCAAGTCTTGCTCAAAGGGATTCATAGGTTGCCATCTACTGGTGTAACAGTTACCTATACATGGGTCAATGAACTATTAACATTTACAATTTCTTGCAATATTTTTATAAATGGATTGGAAAGATAGTGGCTTTTTTTTTTGGAGATGCAAAAAGGAAGTGTTTTGAAATCATTTAACGTTTAAATTGATTTTTTTGGTTCCTGTTTTTGCTTCAAAAATGTACTTATGTTGCAATAAGGATTTAGTGTAATAGGCCACACATGGTCAAGAAGGGGTTAAGGGGTTATTGATAAATAGCAAGCTGAGATGTGCATACCATATAAAGACACGGATGCTCAGCCCCAATATCATGCAGTCTATATGATCTTATGAAAATGCTTAGCACTGTAGAATTCACAGTCATATGACTAGCTTAAATCATCATGACCAATCCCCAGATCAGTATAGCAAGTCAAAGTGAAGAAATCTTTAACACTTAATGTATTTTCGTCTTAATGTAATTTGGTCCACAAAACATACAGCATATTTTGTGGCATGTAACATTCCAATATTGTACAATAAAATTGTCTTTCTTCTGAACATCTATGATCTGGTTCTTTTTCCTGTGCAGTGGTTTGCAGATACCCAACCTTATTTATTTTTCTTAAACATAGAAAACACATAATGTAATCTCAGCACTTTTGATAAATGTCTACATAATTTTTCATTTTGTCACTTTACATGAATATCAACATTTGTCAGATTTAGTCAGCCGAAACAGTTTTGAGGTTAAATAATCTAATTTTGTCTAATTGTGTTTCTGAAAAACAGTGATCTATGGCATTGCATTATTCTGAATATCAAAGTTTTTGTGTACATTTCTTAATGAAGAATTTGTGGAGTAGAAATAGTTTTTTATTTTTAAAAATATCAAATTTGACACTTTTAAGATGCAATAAATGTAATACTTATTGTAACTAATGCGGTTATTATTTTATATTCCCACGAATTAGATGTAAACTTAAGACATCTTCACTTTCTTTAAAATGTATAACCTGGTTCAACATTGAATTTGCATCCACTATGTTGGTATTATATCATATCTTCAATTAAAATATGGACAACTGAATATTTTTACCTTTTAGATTACTCTCCTTTACCGGGACTGTGCTTTAAAATAGATTTAATATTAATAACAATAATATAAAAAAAATGTCACACATTCTGTAAAACTGAATCCAAGGGGGCTTCTTACCCCAGGTAAGGGACCAGTTTAACCCAGAGGTCATCTTACCTCTCTTTCGATATTTTCCATGTCGGGCAACGAATGTTTCTATTAATTTCCTATTAAAAACACAATGGCTTGTGCATCATTATCGTGCACATGCAAAACGTACTGTAGGCTATATCTAAATATTTGTTTAAAAGTATTCCACACTGATCTTAAGGGGCGTGTCTTTCACTATCGTATACTATAAACAAGTGAATGAGAAAGACAGTCATGTAGATGGAAGGACACCCATTTGTTTTTACATTCGCTCTCTCGTTATGCAAATAGAAAAGGGGAAGGGCAAACATGATCCATGACGATCACCTCTCACTCCAAGGAAAACGAAACTCAAGCGTATACGGTATCACGGTAATGATGAGTACAGGATGATGAAGTTGGTTTTGCGTGCACTTGATGGAGATGTTTTCGAGCGCAGATGACCTCACTTTTCTCTACTCAAAAATGTAAAGGTATGTTAAAAATGAATTAAGCGTTTTATTTGTGTGGAAACGATGAGTAGCGTTCTGTTTCAGGCGTGCCTTCTACGTCAGGCATCTAATTGCACAGCGCGCGCTAATGCAATATTGTCGTTTCTTTGCATCAGCCGTTGGGTGCGACACTCCAACAGCAAGTGCAAGTTTAATTTACAACAGTATCATGCAGAATAATAAGCAATAAGCCTAACTGTTGTTATTTTGTCGTAATAAGCCAACCCAACGTCTGAAAACTTAGTAAATCCAATCGAAAAAGGAACTAAAACGAGGACAACGGCTCCCCGACTGTTCTTTATTACGCTTTAACAGAGGCTACATAAAAGTAGCCTACTACAAAACGTTTTACAACGTGCAAAGTGCAGGTTCAAAATTTCACTGCACATTTATTGGGAAAACTTTCCCTTCATTGGTGAACAGAATCAGGAAATAGTAGCTGTTCCTCCTATAAACACCCTCTCTCTCATCTCTGAATGTGTGGAATGTGATGTGTGATAAGATGTGTATTTATTTTTAGTGTCTGAAGTGGTAAACCTTGTTATTCAATGATGAACTGCCTTTAACTGTCATTTTGCATTAGTGACACACTGTTCTTCTAATGAATGTTGTTCAGTTGCTTTGACACAATGTATTTTGTTTAAAGCGCTATATAAATAATGGTGACTTGACTTGACTTGACTTTAATTGGGACCTGACTATTCAAAAGTAATCAAACTGGTAGAATTTCCTGGTGCCAGCACAAAACCTTCTGCATACTTGTGACATGAGGATATATGATGGTAGTATTAGTGTTGGGCACTAATAAAAAATATGTATTTTCTCTAGGCTGAAGCAATGGCCTCATAATTAGACAGAGCTGCCCAACAATAAACAATGTGCTTTGATATCTGACCCCTGTGTGTGTACCAGAATATAAATATGCAATGAAATTAATCCTTATGTGTATGCATTTTTTTTGTGTAATGCATATGTGCAATATTTACAAAGGTACTGTACTTTGCATAGTTTTTCTGGAGAGTTTTTCATTACACACTGACCTGAAATAGTCCTTACATGATCTAAAGCCATTTTTATACACTGTCATATTGACGTGAAATAATCCTAACATGTCCTAAAACTCTATTTATCCACCCTGAGAAATATTTGTATTGTCATTCAGGCTACAGACTAAAGAGGTTTTAACTAGAGTAATATCAGTTTAAATGCCTGACATAAAAAAAACAGTTCTGTGGAGTTAAATTCCCTTGTTTTCATGTTTTTTCATGCCATTTAAATCTGGTTGCTAGACGTTGTGAGCACTTGTCAAATGGGAAAATAAGTCGTTTTGTCTTCTGTGCATGATAATCTTGACCTTGCATTGTACACCCCCACATTTTCTTTCTCACAGGACCAGAACAACTCTGTCTGACAATTACAGAATGCTTGTCTTTCTGCTTTCCTATAGCTATTCAAAGGTCAAAATATAGCATTATTTTTTATAAGCTTGAATTATATTTGCATACTCTCTAATGTGAGCACTACAAGGGTCATCTGATGAGCTGTGTTCTTCTCTTTCCTCACCTTAGGCTGAATCTACAGCAGTATTTGAAGCTGTGAGTGCCAGCTGAAGGCGTTCATGTCAGACTGTATATGTGTTATGGCTTGAATCTGTGAAAATGTCTACAGTACAGTCTAGAGATGCTCAGCTGCAGGAGTTTATGCAGATGTATGAGCTGAGAGCTGCTTGTAACGTCTGTACTCATAAAAAGTCACACGTTTCTTACTCCATCATTGCAACACCTCACCGTTGTTCTCACAATCTTTTGCTAGTCAGAGCAAAGGTCAGAGGTCACAAATGGAGCCCTGTGTCTGTGCGGCCAGCTTACCCACAACCTAGTCGATATGAAGTGTGTTGGTACTTTGAGGAGGATGCCGGGTGCTATATGCATCATAACCGTTGCACTTTTGCCAGTAGCCCAGAAGAAGCCGCAGTGTGGAACTTACAAAAACACACAAACTTTGATCACAAAACACTGATTCATCTAATAACTCAGAGAAAGCGATTGGTTGAACAGAGCAGGCAAGAAGATGTTCAGTCGAGCTCTCATGAACCTTCATCTTACCAGGAGAAACTCCTGGAAGAATACAGATGCAGCAGCAATGAGATTCTTATTGTAAGTAAAATAAAAAAAATCTACACAAGAAAATTGCACTTAATGCAACACTGTACAACTAATGTTTTAAATATACAATTTAGTTATTTTTCAAGTTAGTAGCCAAGTAAAATAATTCAACAAATAGTTCACACAAAAATTGTATATATTTTTATAATATTATAATATATATTATATATATTATAGTATTTTTTAAGTATATTGATAATCAAACAATTGACAGCAGCCATTGACTTTCACAGTATAATATGGAAGTCAATGGCTGTGAGTTCTGTTACTCTTCTTTTGTGTTCAACAGAAGAAAGACACTTATACAGGTTTTTGAACTTGAGGGTAAGTGATGACAGAATTTCCATTTTGGGGTAAACTATCACTTGAATTATTTTGCTTACCTACTAACTTAAAATGGAACAAAATCCACAATAAAATGTGTACACCTAGACACATATATGTATATTTTGCAGATCTCTGAGCAGGTGGATGATGTGTGTGTTACACATGATGATAATCTCTGTATGGACTGTTTACAAGAAGATGGTGAAATCAGATGGAAATTCACAATCACCACTGAGGTCAGAAATCAGAACCTGCCTTAACCAACATCATCTTACACTCAGCCGTATTGCACACTGGTTACTGATTACCTTCGTTTTCTTGTGTGTATTTGTGTTTTATGTTTGTGTAGAGGTCTTTGGCTCATGTAGCTCTACTGAAAGCAGAAAATGGTGCTGTTTTCTCTTTGAGTGACAGTTTAAAGAACACCTTCCCCCCAATCACATACATCGCAGGCCACCACCTTCACTCCTCTCACTCCTACCAGCTGAGTGTGTCTTTTCTCTCATTCCGGCCCGGTGTGTATGAGCAGTGGTTGGTATTTGATTTTGATATGCGACCGGTTCTGCTCAGGAAGCTGAAGGTGAGAGTCGGTCAGCAGTTCCATGTCCAGCCAGATGAGGCAGAAGAGAGCGAATGTGCTGAGATTCTATTGGATGAGCGCTGGAACAGTGGAAACAGGGTTATCGTGCCCTTCTTTGCCAGAAAGGAGAAGGATGAGCAGTTACTTAGTAAATACAAACCACCCCAGATTAACCTACAGTTCAATCCCTATGCAGATCACAGTTCCCCACTTCATCGTGACAATTACAGAGAGAGAGCACACCACTTCCTTTTCAAAGAGGAAATTGCAGAGGAAGAGCTCATTAGCAGGTACAGATAGTTTGTAGAAATAATACACCACTTGAAACACCCTTGGGTTATGGGTTAGTGCTTGTTTCAGAATTTTTTATTCCAGGAATGCCCAGTCCTGTTCTTGGAGATCTACCCTCCTGCAAAGTTCAGCTCCAACCCTGATCAATCACAGCTGAATAAGCTACTTAAGATCATCAGAAACACGTGATAATTACAAATAGGAGTGTTGGAGCAAGGCTGGAACTGAAGTCTGAAGGTAGATCTCCAGGAATAGGATTGACCATCCCTGGTTTAGGAAATCAACAATGCTGAAAACAATTAAATCTTCAGAATCAGCTGCAGTGAATGGTAAGGCTATATACACTACTAACCAGTATGTTTATGCTTGCAATAATAAGTTCAAACTAGATAAAAAAGTTTGTCAAGACAAACTTTAAGTTGGCTTGAGAAAGCCTGACCAGAAAGTTTGAAAAGTTTACAAAGTTTGAAAATGTGAAAAGTTTGAAAATGTGAAAAGTTTGAAAATGTGAAAAGTTTAAAAAGATTTAAAAGTTTAAGAAGTTTAAAAAAGAAAGTGATTAACATATTGCTAGCATAACAAGCAAGAGACTACCATGTCATTAGCATGATTAGCAAAGTTGCTAGCATGTTGCTAGCATGATTAGCAAGTGACTACCATGTACTTAGCATGATTAGCAAGGTATCTAACATGTCGCTAGCATAATTAGCAAGTGACTAGCCATGTCATTAGCATGATTAGGAAGTTACTAGCATGTTTCCAGCATGATTAGTATGCGACTAACAAGTTTGCTAACATGATTAGCATGTTTCTAGCATGATTAGCATGTTGCTAGCATGTCGCTAACATAATTAGCAAGTGACTAGCCATGTCGTTAGCATGATTAGCAAGTTAGTAGCATGTCGCTAGCATGTTGTTAGCATGATTATCATGTTTCTAGCATGATTAGCAAGTTAGTAGCATGTCGCTAGCATGTTGTTAACATGATTAGCATGTTTCTAGCATGACTAGCATGCGACTAGCATTTTGCTAGCATGATTTTAGCATGATTAGCATGTTGCTACCATGTTTCTAGCATGATTAGCATGCGACTAGCATGCTTCTAGCATGATTTTAGCAATATTAGAATGTTGCTATCATGTTTCTAGCATGATTAGCATTCGACTAGCATGATTAGCATGTTGCTAGAATGTTTATAGCATGATTAGCATGCGACTAGCATGTTGCTAGCATGATTTTAGCATGATTAGCTAAAATGGTTAGCATGGTTAGCATATGCTAACATATGCTAACATAACATATGCTAACATATGGTTAGCATGTTTCTAGCATGTGACTAACATGTTGCTAGCATTATTTTAGCATGATTAACATGATGCTAGCATGTTTCTATCATGGTTAGCATACGACTAGCATGTTGCTAGCATGTTTCTAGCATGATTAGCATGTTGCTAGCATGTTTCTAACATGATTATCATGTTGCTAGCATGTCGCTAGCATGTTTCTAGCATGATTAACATGTTGCTAGGATGTTGTTAACATGTTTCTAGCATGATTAGCATGCAACTAGCATGTTGCTAGCATTATTAGCATGTAGCTAGCATGTCGCTAGCATGTTTCTAGCATGATTAGCATGCAAATAGCATGTTGCTAGCATTACTACCATGTTGCTAGCATGTCGCTAGCATGTTTCTAGCATGAATAACATATAGTTACCATGTTGCTAACATGTTTCTAGAATGATTAGCATGCGACTAGCATGTTGCTAGCATGATTTTAACATGATTAGCATGTTGTTAGCATGTTTCTAGCATGACTAGCATGCGACTAGCATGTTGCTAGCATGATTTTAGCATGATTAGCATGTTGCTAGCATGTCGCTAGCATGTCTCTAGCGCGATTAACATGTTGCTAGCATGTTTCTAGCATGATTAGCATGCGACTAGCATGTTGCTAGCATGTTTCTAACATGATTAGCATGTTGCTAGCATGTTTCTAGCTTGATAAGCATGCGACTAACATGTTGCTAGCATGACTAGCATGCGACTAGCATTTTGTTAGCATGTTTCTAGCATGTTTCTAGCATGATTAGCATGTGACTAGCATGTTGCTAGCATGTTTCTAGCATGACTAGCATGCGACTAGCATGTTGCTAGCATGATTTTAGCATGATTAGCATGTTGCTAGCATGTTTCTAGCATGATTAGCATGTTGTTAGCATGTTTCTAGTATGACTAGCATGCGACTAGCATGTTGCTAGCATGTTTCTAGCATGATTAGCATTGTTGCTAGCATGTTTCTACCATGACTAGCATGCGACTAGCATGTTGCTAACATGATTTTAGCATGATTAGCATGTTGCTAGCATGATTAGCACGTGACTAGCATGTTTCTAGCATGATTCGCATGTTTCTAGCATGACTAGCATTTGACTAGCATGTTGTTAGCATGTTCCTAGCATGATTAGCATGCGACTAGCATGTTGCTAGCATGATTAGCATGTTGCTAGCATGTTTCTAGCATGACTAGCATGTGACTAGCATGTTGCTAGCATGATTTTACCATGATTAGCATGTTGCTAGCATGTTGCTAGCTTGTTTCTAGCATGACTAGCATTCGACTAGCAAGTTGCTAGTTTGATTAGCATGTTGCTAGAATGATTTTAGCATGATTAACATGTTCTTAGCATGTTTCTAGCATGACTAGCATGCGACTAGCATGTTGCTAGCATTATTTTAGTATGATTAGCATGTTGCTAGCATGTTTCTAGCATGATTAGCATGTTGCTAGCATGTTTCTAGCATGACTCGCATGCGACTAGCATGTTGCTAGCATGATTTTAGCATGATTAGCATATTATTAGGATAGATAGATAGATAGATAGATAGATAGATAGATAGATAGATAGATAGATAGATAGATAGATAGAAATAGTCAGATTGATGGATAGATGTATGTAGCTTGAACGGTCTAGGAGGAATTAGTGTCCAAAAATTTTGCGGCCAGAAAAATAAGAAGAATAATAATAAGTTTAAATAGGATTTCAGTAAGTTGGCTTTCTCAAGCCAACTTAATAAAATAACAACAAATACCAGTTAGTAACATCAAGCAGCATAACCCACTGTTTTTGCACCTTTATTTTGGCTGTGCCGGTTAAAAATAAGGTGGATCTTTTTATAATTTTTATTCAAGGACACATTGTTTGCCCATATTTACTTCTTTTTAAATGCAAATTCAATCCTGTTCTAATTATAGTATAAAATGTGGCCAAAGTTCAACACTAGATAAGACGGAGATGTGTATAAACAGATTCAGGTTTGGGTTCACTGATAGATTCTATTATAACTATTGGTTTTGTTCTTCCTAGAGATGTTATATCCTTATGGAAACAAATATCCAATATGTAATTGTAAATATTACCACATGCTTATCTAAGTCCAATAACGTATTTTATATCATATTGTCATCCACAACCACAGACATTTTTTCCTTGGTCCCTCATGATCATTTGCATAGAGAGGAGTCAAAGACTACTTAGTATGGGTCACATGTAAACACTGTAAACAAATTAATCATAGAGATTTTACTTATTGAATAGAATCTCTACATCTGAAATTGTGTATTGTAATGTTACTTATTCCTCATCACATGAATTTGAGCTCATTCAGGGATCAGAGACACTGATATCACAGAATGTAATGGCCTCTGAGTTCGATAATACTAGGCAGTTATATAGTCTTCACCCAAATTGGTTCTGTGACCTTCAAACCAAGCCAAAAATAAATAAATTGTTTATCAGTAGAGATACACTGAATATCTGCTTCATATTGGGTTATAGTCCTTATTAGTGATTTAAAATTGATCAATATTGGATATTTAATTGTGCATGCTCATTTCCTCTGTTTTTACCTTTAGATTACATATGCAATATATTAATGGTTGGTCCTGTTTTCTTTTCCCACACTGGTAGATTAAATGTTTGTGGGAGAGTGTTTCTCTCTGACCAGTTGGGTGATGGTAAGTTTTACGCTGCTGCAGGGAAGCTCTTTGCCACTCTGAAGGTATCCTGCTCTCTCACACCAGACTCTCCTGAAGGGCTGATGCTTAAACGAGGGGTGCAGATGGCTATGGTGAACTGCATACCAGCAAAGGCCAGTGTGCCTGTAGATCGCAGAAACCATGTGTACGAGGCATTGGTGCTCAAACAAGCTGCTGGTGAGGGTCACATCGGTCTTCATCTGTGTGCACAGTGTGTGTCTGAGCTACAGCTGAGGAAAGAAACCTGGTGTAAAATGGAGGTTCAGTTTCAGTTGGACAGACTGACATTCTGTCAGATACACCAGGCTATTGACCACCTACCAGACTTGCACAATGTTCTGCCTGACTTCAGTAACTGTTGTGTCCCTGTGAACATAACCAAACAGTGTGAATTGAACAACAAGCAGCAAGTCGCCCTGAACTTCATCCTTGGCAAGTGCGAGGTCAATAAATTGGCTCCTCCCTTGCTGATATATGGGCCATTTGGCACTGGAAAGACACTCTGTCTTGCCTCAGCAGCAGTAAAGCTGGCCCTACATTCTCAAAACAAAGTGCTCATCTGTACATATACTAACAGGTAAGTTTCTATGTTATAAATACGTTTGAGATATGTTCATTTTACATCATTATTAGATGATGAAAGAAACTGGAAAAGGAAAAATCAAGCGTAGCATTAATTCTGGCAGGTCATGTGAAGCTTCATCGACTGACTCTCAGCTGATCCACATCTATATAGAAATACAACACCAGTCATGGCATTCCTGTATAGTCTATTCAGTATTATACTGCAACAGAATTATAATTTAGTGGTCATTATACAAAAGTATTTGACTACAGAACTGACAAGATCAGAATTCATTTTTCAGAAGAATGGCATAAACAAGTTACTTATGTGTTCTTAAAATACAATATTATCAGTTTTTTATTTAAATTGAGATAGCAACACTTAATTTGTATAGATATGCTTTGCAATATTTCCCTTGTGAATATAAAAGCTCCTGTCTATTAAAATGTACATTTAAGAAATCAAATTTTTTAACTTTGTTTCCTGTAGTTCTGCAGATTTATATGTCAGAGAGCACTTCCATCCATACATTGCAAATGGACACCCAAACCTAAAAATACTCAGGATAAAGGCAAACAGAGGTGGGGCCTCCATCAGGGCAACTGATGACATCACTCAGAAATATTGTCTTTGCTCTCCAGATAGACAGTCCTTCATCCACCCAGCACGCTCTGATCTAGAGTCACACCGCATCATTATAACCACCACATCGATGACAAGGCATCTCCGTGAGCTGAGGCTTCCTGAAGATTTCTTTAGTCATATTCTGATCGATGAGGCATCTCAGATGCTGGAGGGTGAAGCACTTATGGCTCTGGGCTTAGCAGACAAACGCACTCGAGTGGTTTTGGCAGGAGACCACATGCAGATGGCTCCAAAACTTTTTTCTGTAATTGATGACAAACGATCAGAGCACACATTGCTCAATCGTCTATTCCACTACTATCAGGATGAGAGCAGCAACATTGCCAAGAAAAGCAGGGTCATCTTTAACGAAAACTATCGTTCCACTGCAGAAATAGTGGACTTTGTATCCACTCACTTCTATGTAAGTGATGGGATCAAGGCCAAAGGAGAGGTCCCTCCCCACCCAAGGTTACACCCCCTGATGTTTCAGCATGTCAGAGGAGAATGCCATCTAAATTCCACCTCCATGTCTTGGTTCAATCTTGCTGAGGTCAACAGTGTGATAAACATGGTGCAAGAGCTTCTGACAGACTGGCCAAAGGAATGGGGTGATAAAGAGCCAAGGCAAATCTGTGTTCTTAGTGAAGGCCAACAGGTACAATTCAAAGCATTTATACATTGGACATATGGCAAATGAGTTATGAATAAAATTATTAATGCCATACTGTAAGTGGTTGTTCACACAGAATGCATATTTGCATCTAAAATAATTGTTTTAAAAAAGCACAGTGCAGAATGCGAGGGTCTCGAGATGCACTTTTGAGATATAATCCAGTAACGGATATAATAGCTGTGTCTCATTTAGAAGGACACATCCTCTGGAGGTTGAATCCTCTAGGATGCGTATACGGTGTCCTTAACCCTGGGATTAAACGAGACAGCCTTCGTAGGACGGACGGAAAAGGAAACAGGAAGTATCACGTTGCTATGCCAACACATAGCGTCGTTGGGCTCTCACACTTGTTAAAGAAAAAAAATAATAAGTATTTCTCGCCTTGCTAGCAAAGTACTGTTAAACTGTAAAAAAAAAAAAGAACACTAAACACTTGTAATCATGTTTACCACACTTGTAATTCAACTTTTAAAAAATGAAGAACTTTAAAATACTAACATTTAAACACCACATCTCCACTTGTGTGTAGATCCATACATCAAATGTGATGTCTAGATCTGTTGCCGCCATTTTTTCAAATAAACAATGGTTATTTATGGGCGACGCAAAGAATTGTGAGTTATCTGTAGCAACAAAGGATGCACCTCATGTATCCTTCGAATTCTTGAGAAAAAAGGTCTCTTTCGGAGTGTGCTACTTGCTTTTCTGAAATGAGACAACCTCGATGACATATGCAGCCTTCGAATGCGACCTTTGGAGGGCGCAGCCTTCCAAATGAGACACAGCTAATAGTGTCTCCTCCAACATGTTTCCAGGGAGTAAAACAGTTGCTAGCCAACTTTCTGTTGTAAACAAAAGCTCGCAATGCTTGTTCCTCCTCCAGGATCTTCTGATTGGTCCACTGTATTGGAACTAACATTGATGAGCAGCACTGTGTGTAAAAAGTTGAACTTCTCTTAAGTCTTAAAGGGGTCATATGATGCGATTAAAATTTTTCCTTTCTCTTTGGAGTGTTACAAGCTCTTGGTGCATAAAGAAGATCTGTAAAGTAGCAAATACTAAAGTCTCAAACCCAAAGAGATATTCTTTATAAAAGTTAAGTCAACCACACACCCCTAAAATGGCTCATTCTAACATGCCCCCACATCTCTACGTCATGGTCTGGGAAGATTTACATAATGCTGCTAAATGTTCACTCAAAGAAAGAAGGTGTAAATTTGATTCTCGTTGTTGCCACCAGCGCCATGTTGTGGAGATGCTGTTTCGTTGTGAAAGCAAAAATACTTTGTTTGGCCTTCCAAAAGAGGACACAACTAGAAATCAGTGGTAAAGTTTTATTTACATCACTGTTCCAGAACAGTTCATCCAAATATTTAGTGTGCAGCACATTTTATGGATGACTGTTTAGCAGCATCATATGACCCCTTTAAAAATGTGGTGCTCATGTCCAACGATTATATGCGTCTGTCTAGCATGTTTACATAAAAGAACACAGGAAAAGTTGCGCATTGGAATGGAAAAACGCATTCTGTGTGAATTCTAAGTGCTGTATGATGACATGCTCCATGAACAATAATTAAATACCCACTGTTAATCTCATCATGCAGGGATGAGAAATCTCAGGAATTTAACAATTCTGCTTCCTCTTAATGATTATAATTCCTTAACAGTTTGATTTAAATTTCTTTTTCAATTTGAGGAAAAAAATATTTTAAAAACACTGCAAAATTATAGTATACTGATAATATAAAAGTTTTTAAAGGCTTTAATTTGGTTAAAGTCACAATACTGATCATCAAATACATCATCAAAACATCCTTTCTCTTTCATTTCTTCAGCTTGAGGTCATCAAAAATCATCTCCGCCAGAAAGGAGCTCATGTTTCTGTTCAAAATTTAGCAAACATTCAAGGTACTGTTTGGTTCAAAACAATACTATCTGCTGAAGCTCAGGAAACATGTTTGATTAATCAAGAAAAAAGTGAAATAATCTCAGTATTATCTTTTATTTCACAATAATGTCACAATTTGTGTCTGTTCATACATTATTTAATGTTTTATAATTGTAATTATTTCTAAATTATAACTTTCCCATTAAATTTCTGTGTCCTTAGGGAAACAGTTCAGGGTCATCATAATAACAACAGTTCAGACAAGAGACAGGCTTCTTCAGTCAGAGTTAAGCTGCCCAGACTTTTTTGATGACATTCGTGCATTGAACACTGCCTTGACCAGAGCCCAATCACTGGTGATTGTAGTTGGAGATGCTGGTGCTCTTTGTTGTTTTGGAAAGTGCTCAATAATCTGGAGGTCTTACATAAAACACTGCATCAGCAAAGACAGCATGAAACCAGAAAATTTTACCTATGACATCCTACAACAGGAAGTATTGGAAATTTCTAAATTTCAGAAGACAGAAAAGGTAGACATGTCTGAGACTTTTGTACCTCTCCAGGCTGAAACTGATGCTATTTTGAAAGAGATGGATGACTATGGTTCCGATGTACAGGACTCAGATGAAGAGAATGAACAAAAGAGACCTTTATTCTCTTCCTCTGAAAAAGAAAACTTATTGGAGCTGGTCAGGAAACACCCTGCTAAATACAAGCACGGAGAATTGGTGATGAAGGCCCACCAGTCAGGTTATGTACTACCCTATGACAATCCATCTGAACACATTCATGTTAAAGGAAGGAAAAACATTGGCATGACTTTCCCTGGGGATGAAGTTGTGGTTGAGACTGGACGAGATGATGAAGGCTGTCTTACTGGGAAAGTTTTAGGTTTCACAAACAGACAACGTACATCCTCTGAATTTGTGTGTTTTTTAGAGGATGAAAATTATCACAAACGAACACAGAACACTGCCAAAAATTTGGTGCCAAAAATGATGATACCCCTCAATAATAACACCACCAAAATACGCATCTTGACAAAGAAAGAGACTTGCGATTTGATTCCAGTATGGAAGTATGCCAATGGCAATTGGACAATAAGAAGACATTTTCTTGTTGATGAACAAATAAAACAGGAGTATGTTTTTGTTGTTCAGATTTTGGGCTGGAAAGAACACTGTTCATTTCCGCTAGGCAAAGTTATTGATATTCTACCAATTGGGACATCTTTAGAGGAGGGACTTGAGATTTTAAAATCAGAGTTTAAATTAACACCTCCTCTACTGCAAGAAGATACATGTCTAGAGATGAAAGCTGATGGAACTGATGACGAGAAAAGAAGAGATTTCAGAGGTTTACAAACCTTTACCGTTGATCCACCCACAGCTAGAGACTTGGATGATGCCATTAGTGTTAACAATCTGGGAAGCTGTTATGAAATAGGCGTTCATGTTGCAGATGTGGCTAGTTTCGTGTCTAAGGACAGTTCACTTGATAGCTTCGCAAAAGAGATGGGAGAAACTTTTTATGATCCTGGAAAAGAACCTGCATTCATGTTCCCAAAACATTTTGCCACCACGTATTGGAGTCTTCTCCCAGATGAAGATCGCAAAGCCATTTCATTAATTGTCACAGTGGAAAAGGAAACAGGCCTTATCAAAAAAAGGACCTTTTACATCTCTAAGGTCAAATCTAAAAAGCAACTGACCTACAAGGAGGCTGAGTATATAGTAAGTCAGTGTGATGGCGAGCTAAGATTTGATACTTTAGAGGACTGTGTCAGAGTGGCATACCGTTTTGCCAGAAGCCATCAAAAAGCACGACTTAAAGAAGACTGGAACTATGCCCAACCTGATAAACACCGGAAGCCAGGGGAGAGAGAAGCAAATCTAATGGTTGAAGAGTTAAACATAATGTTTAACCATGAAGTGTCAAAATTTCTGACAGAACACACAGACACTAAACTCTGCACCCCTCTGAGGTGTCAGGCTCCTCCTATGGCAGAACAATTAAAGATGATCAGTGATCGACATATGGAAGTTCCTTTGTCCTCGCACTTGACATTCCATATCGACAGAAATCGAGTGGACCTGAATAACATGATCACATTCACTGTGTATTCTCCAGGGTCTATAGATGTTTACCCTAACAATCATCCTTACCCTGATGGTGACTCCAGCCACCTACGAGATGCAATCTCTGTCAGTGACTCTGAATGTCACTTTGAAATTGGTGTTCACAAAGTAGATTTTTTTAGCTATGTGTCTCAGGACAATATTCAGAACTTGACTGCACAATCAAACATGTGGAGTTTTATGCCAGGCAAAAATCGTCGTGCTATCTCCTTAATTCTGACAATGGATAAAAAAAAAGGCAAACTAGTCGAGCAAAAGTTAGTGCTTTCCCGCATAAAGTCAAGCAGGGCATTGTCCTACAATGAAACTGACAGCATCATCATCCAGCCAGGTGAAAATGAAATGAAGTGTGATTCTCTAGAAAGCTGCATCCTTGTGGCTTATAGATTTGCACTTGATCACAAGCAAAAGAGACTCTCTGGACACGTGGGCAGCTACAGTCCTGCTGATCTCAGATCATCAGAAGACAGCAAGTGTAGGTTAATGATGGAGGAGCTGATGCTGATGTTTCAAAAAGCTAGTGATCAGCTGATTAATCAAGAAACTCCATTACCGAACACTTTTAGCTATCCAGTGACAGCTTCGCCTGAACTGGTGGGGAGACTGAAGAGAGAAAATGAGGAGTTTGGGTCCCTCCATGCATTGGAGGAACGTCTGGATTCAGATATTGGGCAGAACTCTGGCAGTTTCATCATTCTTACATCTGTGTGGCAAAAGATTGAATCAGCAGCAATTACATGTGACTTTTACAGAATGGCTGATCTAATTTCTACAGATGACATTCATCCACAGTTAGCTCCAGCAATTGTTCAATTAAGGGCCATTACCAATAAAGCGTTCTTCATTCGTTCACTCTCCTGCAAAGATGCTTTACTTGGGCACTATTCGTTAAATCTGGAATCATACACACATGCATCCTCACCCATTCGCCGGTACATAGATGTGGTTCTTCAGAGGCTCATGCATGCCGTTATCAGTGATTGTCCTGTTGAGTACTCTCAGATAGACATTGAGCTGATGTGTGACAAATGTAAAACAGGAGAAATGAGGGCACGGGAGTATGAAAGCAAAGCAGAGTCACTATATCTCGCAGTCAACCTACAAAAACAAACCTCATACAAAGTGGCTTTTGTCACCATTGTTCGACGTGACAGTAAAAGTTTCAAACTATCATTTCCATTTGACAAAGGAACTTTCCCGGACAAGCTTCCTGTTAAGTACAGCAATTTACAACTTGAGGATCAACCAGTATTTGACAAGAATCAAGTGACACTTACTTGGAAAAAACGGATGTACTCTCTGAGCATGACCCAGACACCACTGCAGAACTTGAAATTCTGTTCAGAGATACAGCAAAACACCTGGCATGCCATTGTTGAGGCAGTACGAGATGAACAGTGGGAAGAGGCAAAGTCTCTTGTACTGAAAGCAGATGTGAGAGATCACAGTGATACAAGTGAAGTGCATATCTCTGGATTTGATCCTGATTGCACTTTTATGTCTGAAGCGGATCATTACAGGGACTTCGCACTCTGTCTGAAGGCTGGAGACACTGTGCAGGTCCAGCTGACCTCAGAAAGGGACAGGGGCTACTGGGTGCCTACTGTACAGTTATTGAGTGTGAGTTCAACCTTTGAGATCTGTGTGGAACATACTGACAATCCTATTAAGTGCTTTTCCAAACGTGCAAACTGCCCATCCAAAGGTTACTATAAGGATGTAAACGAATATGTGGAGATATGGAAGCCCCTATGTGACATGGAGTCTGCAGCAACTGCTGTAGATGACAGTGATTGTGTTGTCATAGAGAATGTGCACATAACTTGGATTCCATCTTCTGATGGTTCCAGACTCTCTGGAACTTTCTCTCTGCCTGTGGAATATGTCAAGAAGTGGGCAATTGAATTTAACCTGGCCAGGTGTTTGCTCTGTATCCGAAAAAGAGAAAGCAGACAGCAGAACCAAGCAGATCAGTCAGAGCTGGATCCAGAAATCTTCACTTGGGTGGCCCATGGTGTGACAACTAAGTGTTTGGATCCTTCGGAAAACAGTGTGAATAAGTCCAAAATTATTCACTTTATCATAAAATATGCATCCATAAACATTCCAAAGTTCAAGAGGGATGCCACATTTACAGTGGAGATGATCCCAAAACTCATTCCAGATATGTAAGCATGAGACTCATCACACCACAACCACCATATTATAAGTTTTCAATACTCTACAACTAAACCCTTTACATTACAAGATACTGGATTATACCAAATCTCATTATTCAATTTTTGTATATTTATTTATCGGTTCTTAAAAATATTTTGTTCAATATATAGATGCAAAGTTACGACAACCATGATATGTAATGATGCCTATTTTTTTGTTGTTGTTCTGTTTTGTTTTTTGCTTGATTCATCCAGACGGAAGGAAAGTGCAGTGAATAATTTAACAGCAGCTAATGAACTTGTTAAGAACATTGCACTAAGACACCGGATTCGGAAAGAAAGTATGCATTAAATTCATATACTGTCATATGTTGAGTGAGAGCATGAACAGCAAGATCCTTAAGCAATGCCAAGTGTGCATCATCAAAACCAGTTCAAACACATAAAACCCCTATAATATAGACCCAGATTACAGACCTCTCATTAGCTGTACATATATTTAAGTGAATCAATAGCTAATGTGAAAGTATTAAAATGCTGATTTCATACATACTGTATGTGAACGAGACCCACTGTTCTTTTTCAATTAATTAACTACTTTATCTTTTGTACAGTGCAGTATATTCATCATCATTTTGACTTCATAAGAAACAGTACAATTTTAGATTGATATAGTATGCTTCTGTTTATTTTTTTATAATATACCTAGACAGGATGTTAGTGTCTTATTAGCTTCTCTTTTTTATGTACATTTGAACACCACAGTGTGAGTGAAAATGTATACAATTACACTGGTTTCATTAGTCCCTTGGTTTTTAAGGTACTTTCGGTTCTATCAATCCACAGGCTCTAATCCAGCTGTATATCTATATGTGCTTATGAGAGAGGAACCACCAGCAGGTCTGCCTCGACTGAATGAAAGTCAGTTTAAAGCTTTGGAGCAAGCTCTGAACAGCAAATTCACCGTCATTCAAGGGCCTCCAGGTTACCCATTAACCATATACAGTTTTTAAAATTTATTTTAATCTTAAAGATCCCAGATAGACTCTTAAGTTTATGGACTTAGGAAGGGAATTTTACTATAATTTTTCTAAATGTTTCTTAATGTGATTGAAAAGTGCCTTTTGTTTATTCTTAATAGGAACAGGAAAGACAGTTGTAGGAGCGTACATAGTGTACTGGTTCTCACAGCTGAACACTAAGAATCCCTGGAAGCTGAAGGATGTGAAAGACAAAGAGAAAAGAGAAGTTATTCTTTACTGTGGACCGTCAAACAAGTCTGTGGATGTAGTTGCAGGTAAGTATTTTTTTTTAAACTAGAATTTGTGTACAGGAAAAACTTGTATTTATTTGATTGTGTTGTGTGTGCAGAATTCCTGCTCAAGTTTGGACGTAAGCTGAAGCAACTACGCGTGTACAGCAGACAGATGGAGATGCAGGAGTTTCCCTACCCCGGCAGCAACCTTCAGTTATCACAGAAATCACTGCGCCAAGAGCGATCAAAACCTGAGCTCAAGTACTACCAATTACCTAAATATTGCCATATTGTGATCACCTAACATCATATTTGATATTGTACAGTTATTTAATCTATAATGAAAGAGTTAAAAAAAGAACAAACTGTCACTAACTGAATTTTTAAGTACAGAGGGTCAAAACTGAATGAAATACTTTTTCAGTGTGGAATAATGTTTTTGCATAGTTTATCTGTACAGTACTCAATTTTTACATCCTTTTGTCTAGGGAAATATCACTTCATCACAGAATTCGAATGAGTCATAACCCTTGCTCTCAAGAAATAAAGAAATTTGATGAAAGAATTGCTCATAACCCCCATTCACTGACAGATGCAGACATAGAAGAGTAAGTTCTAATGCGTCTTCCCCCTTTCTTCCTTTACTTTTAGCATAATCTCCATTGTCCATCCATCCTCAATCTCCATTCTCATCAGCACATCTCCGTATTTAACAATATGTGTGTTATGTAAATGCATGTGTATCCTCAGATATAAAAAGCTGCTAAATTCTGCACGTTTGCATGAACTGGAAAGGCATGATATTATTCTATGCACTTGCACGGCTGCTGCCTCCCCAAACCTCACCAAGACACTCAGTGCACGACAGATCCTCATTGATGAGTGTGCCATGGCAACAGAACCCCAGACGCTTGTCCCATTGGTCAGCTTTAAACCTGAGAAGGTCAGTGTGACTCTTGACCTATAACAAACAAGCCAGTCAAAAACAATATGAATTATACAGACTGGACATAAAACTTGCCTGCACAGCCTAAATTATTCATTAAAGTATTTCAACTGGGCTTCGGAAGAAAGCTAACCTTAAAACACACCCTTTATAGCACACTACACAAAGACTTCAAATGAAGCTGCTGGACACAAATAACTCTTTACCAGCTCACCTTTAAAAACAGTACACTAGAAACTTAGAAGCAGAATAAACAAAGTTTGAAAATCACACACTGCACAGCATTATGCTTAGTTATTCATTCAGAACCTTCCATGAGGGTTTTCAGTTCCTGACCTTGTCATACAATAATATATACTTGTCTTGCAGGTCGTGCTGTTGGGGGACCACAAGCAATTGCGTCCGATAGTGAAGAATGAGCATGTGCGGAGACTGGGAATGACACGCTCTCTCTTTGAACGTTACATGGATAGAGCACTACTGCTTGACACCCAATACAGAATGGTACAAGACAAACACATACATGCTTCAAATTCATGCTTACATACTGTACACATTTAATTTGGGATTCTTTCTTCAGCATGAAGAGATCTGCAAATTCCCATCAGAGGCATACTATCTGGGTAGGCTGATAACTAAAGTGGATGAACGGACCAGCGTGCTACAGATTAAAACTGAAAGAACAAGACAAAGCAAACACATTCTTTTTGGAGACATACAAGGTGACGAGATTAGTTTGGTTGTTCCAACTGCACGGGGGAACGAGAACTCAAAAGCCAACATTGAAGAGGTTAAAAAAGCTGTAAGTAAAAGATAAGATATGAAACCTATAAAAAAAAGTACCCTGAATAGAACTTACAGTATTTGCAGCTACCTTATAAAATACTTCAAATAAAGTTTAGAAATTAGAAGTTAGAATTAGAAGCCCAGATGTGTTTGAATGTGTTCTTATGCAGGTTGAGATTTGTCATCAGCTGGTGTCAGTGGGCCGTGTGAGGCAGGAGGACATTGCCATTCTGTCACCATACAATGCACAGGTGGCCCAGATCAGAGATGGACTCAGAAAGTCCAATGACCCCCAGATGGAGAGAGTCACAGTCACCACCATTACAAAGAGCCAAGGTGACGCTTTTTATTGAAGACTATTGTATTTGGTCTGTTACATAAAATTGTATTAATGTTTGTGGTCATATTCAACCTTCATTATAAATAAGAGAGCATGATAATGTGATTGCAGGCAGTGAGTGGCGGTATGTGATTCTGTCAATGGTTCGCTCCTGCCCCAGCAACAAGATTGAACCTGTACCTTCAAGGGAATGGCTCTCCAATCACATTGGCTTTGTGGGCGATGAAAACCAGATCAATGTGGGGATAACAAGAGCACAGGATGGGCTATGCATTCTGGGTATTCCATATATTACATTCATCTAGTTTTTTAACAAATGACTAAATACATATACAAATATCTAAAAAAAAAAAAAATTTAAATTCAGTTTTATGGAAAATAATTATAGAATCCTTGCTACTACCATTTCTTTTTTAAGATATTAATATATTTAATTCTGTGCTTTAGGCAATCAGGAGGTACTGAACTGCAGCACAGCGTGGAAGAAACTACTGAAACATTATTCAGGTCAAGGCTGTGTGGTCACTGCAGACCAGATTACAGTACACAATGTCCGTTAAATCAGTTTTAAAGTTGAATCTTGAAGCATATTACACTTAGTGTTTTTTAAGACTTTATTTTTACCCATACAGTCTAAATTTCTAGTATCATTCCACCACATTTTTTAATGGTTATGGTCATCTTGATGAACTAACAAATGTAAAAAATCTAGCCATTCCTCACATTTTAATTAATGTAAAATATTGGCAGCTTGAGAGAAGAAATTACATATATTTTGTTGCTTATAACTATACCAACTCTTGTTGATTTATTGTTTAAAAAAAAAAAAAAAAAAAATTATTCATACATTTTCACAAAAAAAAACATTTGTTTTTAAAATTTTGAAATATTGTAACTGTTGATCTGCTGAGCCATTTCTTGGTCTATCATTGCCGTATCTGCATTTTTGTTATTTTTATTTTTGCTTTAAATATAATAGTAAACCAGTCCTCTGCAGTGGGAAAAAAAACTTTCAGAATCTTTCTATAATTTTATTATTATTATTTTTTTTACATTGCTGCTAATGACAATTTACCACAGTCCTACTGTAGTACAAAATGCAACAATGTAAGTTCAGCAGCTATATTTGTATGAGTGCTATATCATATTCACTAATGAAAAGAATATCTTACAAATCACAGATTTATAAATGGCTTGTATGTTTTACATTTTTGAGTAGATGAAGAAAGTGATTTTTAAAAAGTTATTTAACATTTAAGCTGCAAAATGTCAAGCACCTGCGTTAAAGGTCCCATTATGTTTATTTTTTAGGATTTTTTTTTTTTTTTATGCTTTTTTTAATGTTTCCTGAGGTGTACTTATATTGTTAGTATGATTTTTACATTTTAAATTTAGAAATAAAAGGCATTTTCATATCCTGATTTTAGTCCTCTGGTTTGAATGCTCTGTTTGAATGGGCGTGTCTGCTGTGAGACTCTTGTTGTGATTGGCTGACATCTTTGCATTCGAAATACGTATTACATGTGGAACCCCTCTCAAATACTTTTACTACGTTTTTTTTTTACTATTACAGCTGTCGAGATTAACGAATCGTGGAAGTGTTGATTATAGCATTATTTTTTTTTAGCTTTTCACATCACATGAAAGGCTCCGGTGATGAGCATTGAGTAGACAGTCTTTTTATTGCGTGAATGCAGTGATCTCGTCATTGCAACGCATTTGCAATGCATAAACAGTATTAAACTATTTAGAAAGAAAGTCTGTGTGAACTTGAATAATTTTCTACACATTATAAATCACTGATCACAGATCAGGCATTAATGAACACTTTTACTCACTGTTTGTTGCGGTGCTGTCGAATCCAAATAGTAAAAGTCTGTTTGTAACGCCTGTGCTGACATTGCGACCGTAACGTAAATGTTTGGGCGGGCAAAGCAGAGAAAGGGGAGATAACCTTTCCCGTTATGACAACATATGACGACATAAAGGGAAGATTCCAGATCAGCCAGTCTGAGCTCTCATTTTCTCAAAGGCCGAGCAGGCACCCAGAGCTTGGTTTACACCTATTGAAATTTCTAGCCACTGGGGGACCATAGACAGGCTAGGGAAACTCATATTAATGTTAAAAACCTCATAAAGTGAGATTTTCACATCATGGGACCTTTAACATTCTCTGGTATTAGACTGATCACTGTATTACAGGTGTTTGTTGCACTGATGTAACTTGTGCTGGATACCTTGATGAAAATACCAAATTTGTCAACATAGGGCTTATGAATGTTGTATAGAGAAAAAAGTACGGTGGCCGAGAGAGCTCAACATGCTGCAACTTAAGAAAACACATGCAAACTGAAAAAACACCAGCAAATGAAAAAAACATCTTCATTACTTTTACAACACAAGTGTTGCAAATCATCACAATACATGCATATAGCGAAACGCGCTGCAAATCATCACAACACATGCATATAACGAAACGCACTGCAAATCATCACAACACATGCATATAGCGAAACGTGCTGCAAATCATCACAACACATGCATATAGCGAAACGCGCTGCAAATCATCACAACACATGCATATAACGAAACGCACTGCAAATCATCACAACACATGCATATAGCGAAACGTGCTGCAAATCATCACAACACATGCATATAGCGAAACGCGCTGCAAATCATCACAACACATGCATATAGCGAAACGTGCTGCAAATCATCACAACACATGCATATAGCGAAACGTGCTGCAAATCATCACAACACATGCATATAGCGAAACGCGCTGCAAATCATTACAACACATGCATATAACGAAACGCGCTGCAAATCATCACAACACATGCATATAATGAAACGTGCTGCAAATCATCACAACAGATGCATATAATGAAACGCGCTGCAAATCATCACAACACATGCATATAATGAAATGTGCTGCAAATCATCACAACACATGCATATAACGAAACGCACTGCAAATCCTCACAACACATGCACATTAAGAAACAATTAATGAAGCATTGCAAATTTATGTTCATTAACCTTGAAATTATGTTTAGCTGAGGATATTAAAGTTAGCCATCTTAAGTAACGTTTTACATTTAATCATGTAATTATTCAGCTTATTTAGGCTAATAATATCCAAAAGATAAAGGAATCATGCAATCAGGGTGTTTAAAAAAAAACTTACCTTTCAGTTCACCAACAACTCCACTGACCAGTAGCCACTGCATGATAAGCAAATCCCAGCCGGGTCCGACATTTTTTGTGGTCAGTGCTATTTGCAGCAGGATTTGCAGTGTTTCTTAATTTACGTGTGAAGGATTTGCAGCGTGTTTCGTTATATGCATGTGTTGTGATGGATTTGCAGCGCGTTTTGTTATATGCATGTGTTGTGATGATTTGCAACACTTGTGTTGTCAAATTGTTGAAGATGTTTTTTTTTATTTGCCAGTGTTTTTTCAATTTGCATGTGTTTTCTTAAATTGCAGCGCGCTGAGCTCTCTCAGCCACCGTAAAAAAGTGGATTCCTTAATTCCCACAACTAACCACCAGGGGTTAGCACAAACAGAGAAGAGTACTAGAATTAAGTTATTATTCTGCTTATACCAGCTACCTACCACATATTAATATATTTTACAGATTTTGTGGCAAGAAATTAAGATATCTGTCACTAAAACACTCTTTTTACTACTCTCTTATGCTACAAATTCAGAATCCTGATTATTCGAAACCAGCATTCCTATATTAAATTACTCACCCAAGCTTCCTATACTGATTTGAAGTAGTTTTTTTTTTTTACTGCTATTTACTTTATGCGCAACTGAAAAACTTTGACATATGTTCTATTGTATGTCAGTTATATGGCAATGAACGCACACTTGAATTGAAGCTCAATCTGATGGCATGGGGTAGTGTAACCTGTTTGAGACTTTATTTATTGGGCATTGGGGGAACACTGAAGGATTCTTTTCCTTGTGTAGATTGGTGAAATGTTATGAGTATGGTAAGGCTTAACATTGTGTTGTACCACTCACAAAGCTATTACATTAGCAGATAACTCTAAATGGCCATCACATTACATCCATTACCATATTATAAACAAGAAACAGATTTAAAATTGTGACGAAACCAAAGTTAAGTTTTTTCTTCCATTCTGTGATGTAAATTGAGTGTAACATATCAAAAATATTATGCCCTTCTGTGGAGGCAGGTAAACATGAACATGAAGGGGCGGGGTTTAACCAGACTGAATGATGTCCTATATACAATTCACTCTGGTGTTGTCTAAACTCCTCTGTTTCATACCTCAAAAAGCATTTTGACCTAATGGGAACAGCAGCTAATATACAGCAGGGTCACCAAATTTGAAAAGAGAGCAATGCAGGTTTACCGAACTGTACCGATCGGTTACTCCTTTCGATTTCTCACAGTATGGCTTTAAAGTTACCCAATTTACTCTGGTCATTTTCAATCTTCTCTGTTATATACCTCAAAAACATTTTGGCCTGATAGGAACAGCTGCAGATATACAGGTGTCACCAAAAGCAACAAGGCAGCATTACAGGTTCCCAAAATCTGTTACTCCTCTCTATAGGGAGGGCAATAGGCTACCACTTATTTTGTTTTTGATACGATACATATACTTTTAAAGTATCGTTGATATCAATACTGATACTTCAAAGCGGAACTTTTAAATTAAAGAAATGTATTAAATTACTAAGAGTAAAATGGGTAATGATGCCCACTTTATATTAAAAGCAGCCCTTTTTGAATGCACTGTCAGATGTGAGTGAACGAATAGCCTCTGTGATTGATTGATAGTGGCTTTCAGCATTTGTGTGTTCAGATGAGCAGGAAAATAGTTCTGTCACAGTAATTCATTAATATGTTATTTGTCCAATTAAATTCATATTGTATTTATTTCTAAATAAAATCACTTGTAAAAGACACACTAGAGTACATTTTTATTCGTAATTGATACTTTCGATACTCGCATCGGTAACATTATTGATATATCGATACTTAAAGGTACAATTTGTAAGATATTTGCAGTAAAATATCCAAAAACCATTATATATATATTATATTTTGTCCAGCTGATTACTAACAATATCTCTAATGTTTTCAACTACTTGTAAATCATGAGAAAATTCCCATTCTAAACAGTGACACGGGGCAGTGGAGTCGCCTGTCAATGACGTTAGTTATCCTTTGTTACCGCCTTTACTGACGTAGAAACCACATGACAACAGTTTCGTGGACAAATGCGGAAGTAGCTTCGCGACAAACTTCAACTAGAAAGAAATGCCGATCTCACTTGTGTTTTACTCGATAGGTTAGTTAGTTGTTTTGATTTGTATCATTACAGAAAACGTATGCTATTATAACGATCAACAAGATTAGTATTATGGGGCATACACGCCAAATGAGGAGCATCGCGTCTCTAGACCCGCGCGAGGACGCATCTGATCCATAGTCTGATCACGTCTTTGCATTGACTTTGTATGTAATCTACTCGTGCAAATCGTTGAACTCGCGTTAAATCCATGATTTATCTCTTCGTCTGGTTGATAGCCGTCAGCGGTTGGGTAGAAGACAACAAATACCATCATTCCACGCTCCTTTTTAGCGTCATCAAACCACGGGATTGTTATTGTTTTGGTAGTGCGCCCTCTAGTGGCAGGTCCTACAACCTGTACCTTTAAGGATCGATACACCCATCTATAATTACAGACAATATTTTAAATATTTCAATCCACACAGGTTGACTGAAGATTATAAATAAATAGTGGCCTACATCAGGGGCCATTCTAGGGTCAGAGCTTTAGGGGTGCTGAGCACCCAATGAGCCCCACTGCCACCACCCACCCTCTTTTCACACAAAAACAAAAAATATGTCTATTGAAAAATAACTTTATCATTATAACATTGATTCAACTAACTCCAAAATCCAGATTTTTTTTGAGACCTTTTCAGAACAACAGCTTAATTGTGAGAGTACACACAGACAGCCCCCTGTAACAAACACAAAACCTTCTTCACTCAGCTGGTTTTACTGACCGTTTACTCCATGTGCCTCCTTTTGTATCAACAGTCATCAGATTGGTTACATTAGATTCAACTTTATTGTCATTGAACAAAGTAACAGGTACTTAGACAACAAAATGTAATTCATCTTCTGTAAATTATTTACAAATGGCCATCTCTAACATATCTGGATGCACGCCTGTCTGAACTTTCATAAACCAATATCAATAAATAATAATAAAACAAGCTTCATATCAAGAGCAAAAAAAAAAGAAAAGAAAAAAAAGAAGGTAAAACCAAAAAGTCCAAAATATCCAGATTATTTACAGAGGTCTTGAAAATACTTAGAAAGTAAAGATATAAAAAAAGAAAGAGAGGGAAATCTTTGAAGAACTTCCCCTGAATCCCCATTTGGCTCTACTTTGGGAGAGTTAATCTATGTCGCCGCACTTTGAGGGTGGCAAACCTGTCAATGACCCTTTGGTGTTCAATTTTTTCAAGCAACTCCTTCTCAATAGACATCACAGCTAGGTGCTGGAGTCTGCTTTGGCCTGTGGTCCTCCTGAGCCAAGTATGGAGCCGACGCAAGGCACTAAAAGACCGCTCACATGTACAGCTGCTAACTGGTATTGTCAAGGCAACCTGCATAACAGCTTTCAGTGAAGGGAACATTTTCGAATCTAGGAGTTTGTACACTGCTAACATTTCCTGAACTGTACCAGCCTCACTCTTGCGCTTCAGAAAGTTTTTTGCAACTATCACTTCCTCTGACTTAAGTTCAATATGGTAATGCAGAGCCAGTGCTGTCAGATGAGGCTCAGACAAGAAATGGCGTGAGGTTGGACTGCATGCCTGAATTCCATTGACCACATCCTCATTCACACCAGAAAAACGCCTCTCAAGTTCACAGATCATTCTGTCCAGACAAGGAAACAAAAGTTTCCTCTTTAGATCTTCAGACTCTGAAGAGCCACAGGTTTCACTGCCTGCCCCACAAGCTGACTCAACAACATATTCATCCATTCTCTTTGTCTTACGCCTCTGTCCTGAGGATGATTCTACTGCTATCTGGTTTGCCTCACACATAGCTATTGTTCTGGAGTACAGATCTGCAGAAGTGGTATCACTGCGTTTCTGCTTCATGGTGTCAGTTACTGCATTTTTGTATGTCACTGCTTGGGCAATGTCAATGGTCTCCTTCTGTAGGTATCTGTGTAAACCTGCTGTTACAGACAGGAGAGTGTGGAAAAACCATCAGCAAATACACTGAGGTGAATTTACTGAGTTTTGCCCTCAATCCAACTGCTGTAGGTGTCTTGATTGTGGTGAGGCACTCAATGATAGCAGGGAAATTATCAATCACTGCAGTCACTGAATGAAGCTGGCATGCCCAGCGTGTAGTTGACAACTGCACAAGTTCTCTTGGCTGCAACCCTAACTTCTTTTGAGTGTCCACAAACTTATGGTGGTTTACAAGGGAGACACTAAAGAAAGAATGGAGACTTTCCAGCATGTTGAAGAACTCTGTGGCTTCAGAGACAGCTTTGCATGTGTGACATAAAACAAGATTTAACTCATGTGCATAGCAATGCACATAAATTGCCTCAGGGTGCATTTTTTTAAAATGGGCTTGTACACCCCCAACATCCCCACTCATGACAGCTGCCCCATCGTAGGTCTGTGCCACACATTTCAACTGATCAATTCCCTTCTTTACCAACTGATCTTCAATCCTCAACAGACACGTATCTAATACAGAGTGCCAACTGTTCTGTCTTTCCATCCCTGGCCTCATCAGCCATAATGGCATACATATTTGCTCCCTTTATCTCACTGATGATATTTTCTGTTAGTTCTTGTGAACAGCACTCTATCATCTCATTTTGGCTATCAGATGAGAGGTACGTGGTGTTTGAAGGGGCTGTGTATCTCTGCAAGAAGGGATCAAATTTGGTCAAAAGTGACATGCACTCTAGGAAATTGCCTTTGTTGTAACTCTCATCCATTTCATCATGACCTCTGAATGCTATGCCTTGCTTCCCCAAGAAGCAGGTTACTGCCATAATACGCTCTAGGTACTGCCTTCTTTCACTAATTTCAGTGGTACTTGCTGCCTCTATCTGCTCTACAACATTCCCTTTTGACAGGCTTGCTTTGTAGCTATTCCAACAAACCACACTGTCCTTATGTGACTGTGTTGTTTCATGTTTTTGAAACTTGCTAAGTGCCTTTTGCCAGTTATTAACTCCATCATTAACAAGTGCATCCCTTCTAACATTTTTGCCAAATACCCTACAAGGAAAGCAGAAAGCAGCATTTTGTCTAGCTGAGAATTCCAGCCATCTGAAACTTTTGAACCACTGTTCTTGAAAGGCTCTTTTTTGTGTGCCAAACTGAGTATGAGGGTATTGAGACAGCTTTAACTGTTTATGACCAGTGTCCTTATCCCCTAAGTCTGAACAGCTCTCTTCTGTCTCTGCTGCTTTGGCTTGGTGGTCTCTATGTTGCACTCCCTCTGTCTCTTCATTTCTTTCACTAGTCAATTCCCTCTCATCCCTTATGGACTCTCCCTGTTGTTTTCCTCCTCCTTTATTATGAAAAAATGTGGTGTAAAATAATGTTACAAAAAAAAAAAGTAATATAGGCTACTTAATGCCAATAAGTTTGTATAGGAGTACGAGTAGTTACTGTTTTGCTTGCCACTATTCACTATATGTCAATTTATTGCTGTTGTTTCCTCACCTGGTTGTTCCTGCATGCTCTCCCTTTCCCCTTCGCCATCTCCCTCTCTTTCCCTTGGTACTGACAATCATACACAAATATATTGTAGGCAGGAGAGTTGAGGTCAGTTTGTCATGTCACAAAAATGAGACCATGAGACCATTTACAGATTCTAAGGATATGATCAAAAGGCACACAGAGGCGTGTCATTTTAAATGTCTTTTTTAATTATTATTATTATTGGGCTTATAAACTTTTTTAAATGACAAATTCCTTTCACAAGAGAGGCTTGTGAGTTTGAAATAAATAAATAAAAAATAGAAGCAGGGGACCATTGCCTAGATAAGTAATTTGATACAAAAACAGCGGGTTTGCTTTATCTGTTACTTTAGCTTAACTCTTTTCAGCAGAAAACAACAAAACAAAAAACAAGACAGAGGTCATTATGGACTGTCCCTAGTCTCTCACCTGAATCTGTCTTTTTTCTTTTAAAGAATTGTCGTATGTCCATTGCTCACTGCCAGGCCACAGACACAGACACACACACACACACACACACAGAGAGAGAGAGAGAGAGAGAGAGAGAGAGAGAGAGTAATGCTAGGAGTTCAGGAGTTAAGCCTGGTTCAGGTTAAATCCTGTGTGTGATGAATGAATAAATACAGCAAAAGAAAAACATGAAACTTTCTTTTATTGTCTAGTTTGATAGTCAGCCACAACTGAAAAATAACAGATATAAATCTAGGAATTAATAACAATTCATTTAAAAAGCCACAGTGAGTGTTTTCAGTGATATGTCGTTTTATGTAGCCTACGTTTTAAATATGTTTTCACTTCAAACGCCAGGGCTTCATGTTTCCATGACGACTGACCAGAAAAGACGCACGTGACATCATGTTTACATGACTCCCGATTGTTAAAATGAGTATTAAATTAACGATAAACTTTAACAACAGAGACACACGTACGCACTACACAGGTACGCAGGTTATTTGTCGCGCTTCTGTTTTTGTTTCACGCTCTAGCAGTTAATACACAGAACTGCATGCGTCTAGCGGAAAAACATTAACCGGCGTTACTTCTCTCCGTTTATGACTATGGACGAGTCACCCAGGTCCTGTGCTACTCCACAGCGGTGGCGACCGGCCGGACTAAAATAGTCCGAAAATAAACACTTATAATAGATGTACCACCATGGTGACTCCAGTACTCACCGATATGGTTTCGGAATCGGTGAATTCGCAACTTAGTTGCATCACAACCGATCACAACACTACATCCCGGGTTCTCACTCTGTTTGTGTTTCGCGCTGGATGACGGTCGTGCTGAGCGGTGCAGGTACAGAGGAGAAGAAGAGAAGAGGATGACACCATTTGCTATGCGGAGATGTTTTCATTTTCCTCCTTAACACATACATTTTAAACCACAAACTACGGAGTATGTTTTGGACATTATTTAACCGTGTAAAAGACAGCACCCCTAAAAAGGGGCTAGCCTCGCCCATGGCCTACATTTTTGTGTGTTCCTCAAAAAAACCCTTAGAATAACTGTCTCACCAGTCGTGTGGACAACCTTATTGTTTTTTAAATGGATAAAGGCTCCCCTCGCGGGTGGACTTCTGAAAATGGTAAGTTCCCAACAAAATGCAATAATGTCCATTAACCACTAGATGGTGCCTAAAGACCCAAGTTTGTTAGGTCTTTGTTTCTTTCTTTCTGTCTTCAATGTTTAGGTTCAAAGGTCTCAGCCGACTTTGAAAATCTAATTTAAACCATATTCTAATCATGCTGGAGAGCATGCTCATCAGGTTTATGCAGACTTCTGGAGTTCAGGCAGCTTGAGCACTGCTGTCATTAAAGCAAATGCTCTTCCACAGAAGAGCCAGAAGCTTCTGTTTTTAATCATTTAAAGGTTCTGTTGTGATGTCATAAGGCTCATAGATAACATCTTATCCTTTACAACAATAATAATCAAAATTAAACTGATTGTTTGCTGGCAGCTGATACCTCTTACCTCATCTGAGATTCGGAAAGACACAGCAAGTAACATACATAAAGCCTTAAAAAAATAAAGGGCTGGTAGAGTTTGATCTTCCAAATTTTCTCATCAAATTCTTCCAAGACCAGATTATCTGGTCTATGCTATCATTAATTTTAAAGTTCTTACTTTAAGAATTTAGGGTCTACTTTAATTAAGCAATTTTTTTCTGCTTATTTTCCCTGAATAATTTTTTAAGTAAACAGCTACCTAAAAGATGATTATTAAATTAAACATATCCAAAAACTCAGTTAATCCTCTTGAGGCATGAAAGTGCAATTTTAAGCAATAAATTTTACTTTGATAGCATATTTTGGTATCTGTTGGAGACTTCATAAACTTGTCAAACAACAAATCCTGCATTTAGTCTCCAAAATGTGTAAAGAAGTGACAGCAGGCCTCAGTCTGTAACAGCATAATATTAAAACACATCAGAAAACAACTCCGTTCTGTTCATCTTATGAATCCCTCAAACATTTAAAAATGGCCTTAATACCATCTGTCAATGTATTTTAGTCCTCGGTTCTCAGTGATACTAATCTCAGTCTCCTTTAATTCTCAGTCTTAGCCAAAAATCTCAAATGCAAAACATGTTTTCATTTAAAGTTGTTGCACTTTCAAGGCTTATGAGAATTAAGTCTTCACTGAGGGTTGTGAATATACATGGAAGAATGAGAACAGTCCCACACACTCAATAAACAAGCACATTGTGCTGTTTACAAAAGTATTCTGACCTCATTATATCACAGTTCACATGGTAGCCGAAAACCACTCACTGAATCCTGCAGTGTGTATTTTCTAAGTTTAAATTATAATTGATGGGCTGGATAAAATCTTTTATGAATTATAAGGCATTATATAAAACACTTTGTTCACTTTGCAGTATCAATTGTTTGAGGAAACTGTGATTTTAATATTTCATAACCCTTTATCAGTGGTTATTTGTAAGCTATGCACTGACCCGGTAGGTAGTAGTAGTAAACATTATTTTAAAGGAATAATTCACCCAAAAGTTTACATTTGTTGAAAACTTACCCACTGGCCATCCAAGATGTAGATAAGTTTGTTTCTTCATCTTAACAGAGAAATTTATCATTACATCACTGGAACAGGCTCTTTACTTCAGGACATATTTCAATACAAGGACTGGAGTATGTTTGCTTCTCAGGCTGCCTGTGGCTCACACACGGACATTGATATCTATACCTCCTCTGTACTGGATTACATCAACACCACCATTGACAGTGTTACAACAGAAAAACAGATCACAACATACCCTAATCAGAAGCCACGGATGAACAAGGAGGTGCGACTTCTGCTGAAAGCCCACAACACTGCCTTCAGGTCAGATGACGCTCAGGCCTACAGCTAATCCAGGGCTAACCTGAAAAGGGGCATCAAAAAGGCCAAGTACTGCTGTAAGCTGAAGGTACAGTAGAGGAACACTTTTCCAACTCTGACCCCCGACACATGTGGCAGGGCATACAGATCATCAGCGACTACAAGTCGAGCAACTCCACTCCAATGGTCACAGACGTCTCCTTCCTTAACGAGCTAAATTACTTTTATGCTCGCTTCAACAGCAACAGCAAGGAGACGGCCAACAAAATCACACACTCAGCAGACCACCAACCCCTCAAACTCACCTCCACAGATGTCCACACTGCATTTAGCTGGATTAACGCACGCAAGGCTGCAGGCCCGGATGGCATTCCTGGTCATGTGCTTAGGGCATGTGCAGAGCAGCTTGCAGGGGTCTTCACAGACATTTTCAACCTGTCCCTCACCCAAGCAACTGTGCCAACATGTTTTAGGTCCACATCCATTGTGCCAGTACCGAAACACTCCTCCCTGATGTGCTTAAATGACTACCGCCCCGTAGCACTCACACCCATCATAATGAAGTGCTTTGAGCGACTGGTTCTAGCACACCTCAAGGACTGCCTGCCACCCACACTGGACCCAGACCAATTTGCCTTGGTGTGGGTCCAGACTTGGAGACCTGAACATTAGCCTTTAGGTGACCTGGACATTAGGTGTTAGGTCAGGCCAAACCTGGTCCACCACCATCACACTCAACACCGGCGTACCACAGAGCTTTGTGCTGAGCCCATTCGTTTACTCCCTTTACACCCACGACTGCAAGCTTGTGCATGGATCCAGCTCCATCATTAAGTTTGCAGATGACACCACTGTGATTGGCCTCATCAAAGACAACTTTGAGACTGCCTACAGGGAGGAAGTACAGCACCTGGCCGCATGGTGCACTGACAACAACCTGCTCCTTAACACCAGTAAGACAAAGGAGCTCATTGTGGATTTCAGGAAGAAGAAAGGAAGCACGCGCGACCCCATCCACATTAACAGGATGGTTGTTGAAATTGTCTCGAGCTTCAAGCTCCTGGGGACCACCATCTCAGAGGACCTGTCCTGGACCACAAACACCTCCATCCTGGTCAAGAAGACTCACCAGCGCCTCTTCTTCCTCAGGACACTGAAGAAGAACCAGCTGTCTTCAGCCATCCTGGTGAACTTCTACCGGTGTGCGGTTTAGAGCATCCTGACCAGTTGCATCACAGTCTGGTATGGGAATTGCTCAGTTGCTGACCGCAAAGCACTGCAGAGGGTGGTGATAACCGCCCAACACATCACAGGGACAACACTTCCTGCTTTGGGGTCATCCAGAGAAAACGCTGTCTACGTCAAGCTCGCAGCATTCTCAAGGACTCCTCTCACCCTGACCACAGACTGTTTAACCTCCTGCCCTCTGTGAGGTGCTCCAGGAGCCTCCGGACAAGGACCGGCAGATTCAGGAACAGCTGTTTCCCTACAGCTGTCTCCTTACTGCCCTCTGACACCACCCAACGGCCCCCCACACCATACACACAGACTCCTCACTCCTCCTCATCACTACATCTGATTTATTTATTTATTTATTTACAACAAGCAAAAAACAGTAAACTTGTTATTACTTGCACTACTGTCTGTTCATCCAGAATATTGAGTAATCCATTTGCACACTGAAATATTTTCTATGCACTTTACTGTCCATTGCACTAGTGTAAATGATGTTCATATGTTCATAGTTTCTGCCTATAGTGTACATACACTTTTACATAATCCATCTGTTCTGATAAAGAAACAAACTCATCTGTGAGTACATTTTAAGTAAATTTTCGTTTTTGGGCAAGCTATTCCTTTATTATCAATTCATCATGTAATACAGAGGGTTATTAAACGCATGCTTTTTGGCTTCAGTTTTGCCTTTGGTTTTGGAATACTCATTTTTGTCTTTGTTTAGATATATTAATTTATTCAAGAAATAATTAGAATTTGCACATGATTTAAAAACTAAATTGTTAAAAACAAATAGTTTTGTTGTCTTTTCCATTTTTAGCATCTCATATGTTTTGATGTGTTACTGAACCTCATAAACGTATACATAATTTTTTTAAATTTCATGTATTTTTACACTGGTACCCAACAGTAGAGGGTTTATGTTTTTGTGAGCATAAAACACCAAAAATGTGCTTGATATACAGTACAGACCAAAAGTTTGGACACACCTTCTCATTCAAGGAGTTTTCTTTATTTTCATGACTATGAAAATTGTAGAGTCACACTGAAGGCATCAAGGGCTATTTGACCAAGAAGGAGAGTGATGGGGTGCTGCGCCAGATGACCTGGCCTCCACAGTCACCGGACCTGAACCCAATCGAGATGGTTTAGGGGTGAGCTGGACCGCAGACAGAAGGCAAAGGGGCCAACAAGTGCTAAGCATCTCTCCGGGAACTCCTTCAAGACTGTTGGAAGACCATTTCAGGTGACTACCTCTTGAAGCTCATCAAGAGAATGCCAAGAGTGTGCAAAGCAGTAATCAAAGCAAAAGGTGGCTACTTGGAAGAACCTAGAATATGACATATTTTCAGTTGTTTTACACTATTTTGTTATGTATATAATTCCACATGTGTTAATTCATAGTTTTGATGCCTTCAGTGTGAATCTACAATTTTCATAGTCATGAAAATAAAGAAAACTCTTTGAATGAGAAGGTGTGTCCAAACTTTTGGTCCGTACTGTATGTTTTTGGAGCACTAGCTATAACAAGTGGAGTTTTAGCCAAGACTTGACAAACTTACAGCCAGAGATTCGAGGTATGCTTTATTTGTTCAGAAAACACGCTGTTACTCTCTCATGCACAGACACCTCTACACACACACACACACACAGAGTGTTGGATCTGTCCAAGCCTGTTTCTTTTCCTCCTCACCTCCCTCAATAGACCTGTTTGTAGCTGTGGGTTCATCTGTGAAGATACCATGCAGTGACGGAGAAGAAAAAGGGGTGGAGATTCAACAGTTCAGTGCTTGTCTCAAGCACTGTTCTTTCCATACAGAACACCAGTTTGAAGGACCAAGGCATCTACACCTGCCACCAACCGAATGGAGATGTAGGATTATGCATATTTTCCTTTAATGCTGTATATACTCAACATTTTAGTCTGGTAAAATGTCTCACAATTTTCTCATGACACCGAGAGCTTGAAATGAAATTTCACTGCGTGTAATGTTTGCTCTATTCAGATCCCCCCTCTCCTCCGGATGTGCATTTTTGGTCTCCAAGTTACCCTAAAAGATGCTCTTGGACACTGACTTCAGACCCAATACTTCTAACAGATTATATACAGTAGCTACATACAGGTATCCTACACTCTTAAAAATATAGGTTCTTTAATGGCATTGATGGTTCCAAGAACTTGTAACATCCATGGCACGTTTCCATTGCACAAAATTATCTTTATTGTGGAAAAAAAGGTACTTTAGATTATTAAAATGTTTTTCAGACACACACAAAAAAAGGTTCTTTTTAAGAACTGTTCACTTGAAGTAATGTTCACTTGTATACAGTATGTTAAATGCTTTGTTAAAACAAGCTTATTTTAAAAGTTTGAATTATAAATGGTTGCTTTTTTTAAATGCTATTTTTATGCTTTAAAAAGAATGTGAAGGCACTATAAAATATCAGTAAATTGTCCATTTGACTAGTGCTCTATATTCCAAGTATTCTGAAGAATCTGCGATAGCGAATCATTCAGACTGGTTTTGTGACCCAAATAAACTGATTTATTGAAAAGATCCAATTCAAAAGAATGATTTGTTCATCAATCGGACATCATTTTTATAAATGGGTTTGGATTATCATGACCATTTTGAGTTCTTGAATGAACTCTTCCTTTAAACGTAATGTTAGAGATTGTGTATTTATATATTGCTTTGTTTTGAATATTGTGCTGTACTTGAAATTGTACACCTGTTGTAATAGCTCTAATTGTATAATTCTGCTTTTGCAGTATTTTAAAGATTTTATCAGTGTTTCATCTTGATGCGTATGCCATGAGCTCATATCGAGTGTTTAAATTCTTGTCCTTTGTTGGTCTGTAATGAAACCTGATCCTCCGGTGAATGTGAGCGTGATGGTAATGCCAGACAGGAAGTTGTCTGTGGAGTGGGGTCCACCACCCACTTGGCCGGATCCTTTCAACTTTCTCCTTAAATACACAATGAAATTCCACTGGGGCAGACCTGAGACTACAAGAACTGTGAGTTTCCTGTGAAGCATGTTCAACTGTGTTAAAAAACAACTAAATTCCTAGCTGTTAAATACTGAAACAAAAGGCACCAAACAGAACTGTTTGAAAAGTCACTTCATGCTAAAGGAAGGACATACTGTATGAAGGTCATTTAATTATTTAACATTCTTTGTTTTCTAGCTGGGCCCTTACGGGTCTAATAAAATGGTTTTGAGTGGACTGTTGGCAGGAAGGACTTACTACATCCAAATATCTGCAAAGGACTCCCTGGATGATGTACAGAGCAGTGAGTGGAGTACACCGATAAATGCCACCATGTATCAACTCATGTGGTGAATCATCATTACACTTCGTTAACCAGAAGTGTTAGAATCGCAGTGTTTATTGTGTCACAAAAGGATAAATTTGTTTGACAGGCTCAATGTGCAGAATCTTCTAAATTAAAAAAATAATGAACACACAGCATGGCTCCATGTTAAAAAAATTGTATAGCTTTATGTAATGTAATCTTTATTATCTTACTGATTTTAACTAGTCTGTGAGTAAAAAACATAATAATTATCATAAATAAATATAAATCACACATTTTCTAGCAGCCCAAGAAATAATGTAAAAAAGTAACAAAGCTGTACAGAAAAATGTATTATTCTGATTTCACTGGAAAATCACTTGAATTTTGAATAAAACGTTTTTTAAAAGAGGTATGTTGGTGTTTTTTTTTATTATATTATAAACAGTGGTAAATAGAATTTAATAATATTTTAAATTAGCTCTAATTTCTATATTTTCAGTTTTCATTTTCATTTTAGTTTAGGTTTAAGTAAGTTTGGTACATACTTTGCTCATTTTTTTCTTAGTTTTTTTAGTTAATTTTTTATTTAAGTTTTAGCTATTTTTGAATTAAAAAAATCATTTAAGTTAAAGGTTCTTTGCCTAATATTTATACTTCATTTTATTTATTTACTTTTTAAATATGATTTATATAGTTTTATGATTTCATAATTTTAATGATTTAATAGTGTTTGATTTTGTAATATTTCTCTTTAGCTTTAATTCATTTTTAAGCTTTGTAATTGGTAATTTAACTTAAAATGTATTTATTTCTGTTAACTGCAACTTATTTAAGTTAGTTGCCAAAGCAACATTTATAATTTTCATTCAAGTTAAAGTTAGGGTCTTTGATATTCATATTTTATTCGATTTTTATTTCAGCTTTATTTCATTTAACAATTTTAAAATGTTCGATTTAAAAAATTTTTTTTTAAATAATAACCATGTTTATAAACCCATTCAGAAAAGAATTAAAGAAAATGTTCCAGATGTCAGGTAAGGGAAATTGTAACTGTTCCTATATCTTTATTTTTCCCTTAACAAATCCTTTTTTGTAGGTGCCAACAAAACGTCAACAATCAGAGGTGTTACAAACTCTGAGTGACGAACACCCATGGAGAAAGATGGTGCACGATGCAGGTATGCCGTCACCTTTTCTGGGCTGTGTGTGCCTGGGCCAGGTTTCCGAGTGGCATCGGTGGGAATATTAAAACGGCTGTGCATAGAGAAAGAAGGCTGTCTGTTCAGGTAGATGCTCGGATCTGTGTTGTTGTAACGGCCGGGCCCCGGGGTCATGGATAAGTCCTCCGATGGGCCGCCTGCTTTCCTGCGTGCTGACATGGTGAAGCTGGCGCTGGAGGGTTTGTGGGGAACGTGAGAGCTGAAGAGGTTGGGTAAGGTGTAGCGGTTGGGGGCCGGTACAGGATCCACACTGCGGTAGCGTGTACGGAAGGCCATGGTGTAAGACGGAGGTCTGTGGTGAAGGTTCAAAGGTGGAGCTTTCTCAGGACTGTAGGCTCCGGGTCCCGGAGTCTGGAATGTATCACCTGTTCAAAAACAGAGAATCAGCAACTTCTGTATGATTATGCATCCCCTCTTAAAAGTTAAAGGGAATATGACATAAAATGATGCTATTTACTTTCTGAATACACATTACCATTCGTATTGTGCATGATTTATCGAAAAAGTGCATGTGCATATTATTCCAAAAATACAAATATTGTAGGGAGAGGGATATTTGCAATGATTCATGGGAGTAGGTGGGCACTAATGTTTGCTTGTTTCAAATTTCTTTGAGGAATCATGAGAACTTTGAAATAAAAAGGTGAACATCTAGAGTCAGATATGAAAAAACCCCACCTGTCTTCTTTTTGCCCAGCATGGAGTACGATGGGGTACCGTCTCTGCCAAAGCGTGTCATTTTGGCATCTACATGATACTGCGGTCCTGGGCTGGAATCCACGGACACCACTGTTCAAAAGCAACATTAAGAGAAAACGCATCAGAATTTATTGAATTGCAGTTGGCAGAAACATGCAAATCAACATCCTAGAAAGAAACTGGTAGAAAAGCTGTCACTGAGATGGAAAATGTATGCTTTAAAAGGTTTTAATATGTACCATTTAGGTACTAATAGGTAATAGTATGTACCTTTAAAGTATTAAAATGCACGCTTTGAGGGTAATTAAGGTAGCCTACAAAAGTGTGCCTTTTTGAAAGGGTGCCATCCCAGTGGCAGATTCTGCATCAATTTTTGGATTAAAATCAAACGTGGATTTTATTATCTTAATATGCTAGTGAAATAACATTAATCATTATATTGCATGCTGTTGTTTGTGATATAAAGTCCAGATGTGCAAGGTTTTTAGTATGAATGATCAGACTGGTTGTTCTCAGTTCCTTTTTTTTTGACTGTGTATGTAAATCCACCTAAAATTTTAATACTGCATAATAGAAACTAATTAATCTAAGAAATTATCAGTTCATATAAGTGCCATGTTTATGTATATGCATTTTATGCATGAACATGCATGTTAAAAGCGTTCTCAGATGATTGAACCCAGCATTAGTTAAGTGGATCATGTCATGTGTCAGTGTGAGAAGTGTTAGATTTCATCTCATGTCACTCACTGTTGCTGCTCATGCGGCTGTGGAAGGAATAGGCTGGGCTGCTGGGTTTGGTGTAGTCATGGTTTATGTAACCGATAGTGGGCGGAAGAGAATAACGCCCCGGTCCGGGCCCTGCGGTCATAAACAACAACATAGAGTGTGCATTTAATTAATGTAATTAATGGGAAATAATTAGTAAATACATTATTTGTTAACTTTATGGAGTAAAAAAAAATGCTATACTATGATTGTACATACATGTAGAATTATTATCATTAACTAAAACTGAACTATTAAAAGAAATTCTGTTAACTGGAATAAAGCTAAAATAAAATAAAAAATAAACGAAATGAAAAAAGTTAAATAGAAAATTTGAAGCACAAAAATTACTGACTGAAAATAAATAAAAGCTGAACTTAACTAAAACTGAAATAGATTTTTTTTACCTAAATAAGAAGAAAAATGAAAAAAACATAATAAATTGACTAAAAATGAAAGGCTTCATACTGTAATTATTTATACGTAAATGACCATATATTAGCTATTAGCTAAAATAAAATACAAATAAATAAATATGAGAAAATATAAATTAAACAAAAATTCTAAATGTTTCCTTTCCAAATAAATGAAATGACGAGCAACCAACTGAAATAACTATAACAAACAAATGTAACCTAAATAGTAATTTTAACAAAATAATAATAATAAAAATGGAAAAACAAAATGACTAAATTTGAAAGTAGCGTGTATTCTGCAGGTAAGGTTATTATCATGAACTAAAACTAGAACTATTAAAAACATTGTTTTTAAATTGCAATAAAGCTATTAATTAAATATGAATATCAGATGAAAAACTTGAAACTGAAAATAAATTAAACCTAAATAATATTAAAACAAACAAATAAAAACTAATAAAAATTACAAAAGCACATGACAAAATGACAAATAAATTTAATAAAATTAATTATAAAATTATAATAAAAATGTATCAAATAAATGAAAATTATAAATATAAGAACTCTAATAAAAATACAAAAATCAGGTCAGTCTGCTTAGATGGATTCATTTTGTTAGTCAATGTAAGGTATACATCTGCTAATTGTGTTCCTCAGAGTAATTTCCTTTTTTATGAAATCTAAAATAAAACTATGGAATGTGATTCATGTGAGACATAAAATCTCACACATGCTGTGCACATTTCTAAAATGCAGGAGAACCTTGGCTGTAAACTTTCATTCGAAATCATTTAAATTTTGCTACATAGTTAAATATTGTTTTCAAAGCTTTGGCCAAAACAAGAAAAGAACAGACAAAAGATGTTTTATTATCAGAATGATATAAGCAGGTGTTGCAATAAAAAACTTAACTGACACTTTCTTTCATCAAACTACCATTCCAGACTCAAGAGCCAAATAGGAGCATGCAGTGCATGTTTGAAGTACTTACAGAGCCTTGTGCTAAAATAAATCATCTGATCTCCTCACTTTGCTGAATAATTCTTTCGACGCAATCATTTGCACAAATTAATCCACTGAAATGTGCTATCACAAACTCACCTCTTTCCCTGCCAGCAATGATGGGGCGCCGTCTCACCACTTCCCCCATGCCGCATATGTTTTCTGGTTAGCTTAAAGAGCTGACAGCAAAATCAGCAGCAAGAGTACTCAAGGAGGTCCAGGAAAGGTTGAAGTTTCAGTTTAGACACACTGGAGAGATACAACTGCGGTCTGAATTATGAATGACTCTTACAAGCACAAGAAACCTTATCCTTGTCCAGGCTACAAGAACATCCATCTCAATAACTTAACGCATTACAGATTTCCAAACATCCATCACTGACTACAAAGGAAGAACTACAGTTACACCTTGGCAACTTGTCTGTAAACGACAGCTAATGAACTAATTACATATTGTGAAATAGACAGTCAACAACTATTTCATTCTTTTGAGATAAGATTTTATATTAATAGCCACCTCAAATGTAAATACTGAGAGATATTCTGTAATTAATTTCATCAACTTGTGATATATACCGTGAGAAAATAAAAAATATTTAAAATAAATTTTTCTGAGTGTGTAAAAATTCCTGAGTGTGGATACTCTTTCAAATATAAGTTATTCAAGGTATTTAAGTATGAAATGAAACTTCTGGAAAGCTGTTCTTGTTTCTGTGGCATAGTTTTACAATAGGATGTTCCATATCATGTTTCTCTGTAACATTAATTACTTTGATTTAACAGTCTGAAGCTACTTCCAACAAACATGGCATCACTTTAAAACAATCTGCTTCTCTTTGGCAGCTCTAAACTGCAGCTTTACTTGGAAATGTAATTAGCATGCTAAGAAAGTGTGTCTTGTGAAAGCTGAGATGTCATCCCTGACCAGTGAGCAGACATTAAACATTAACCTGCTCTATCTTCAGACTGGGTGACTCGTGTAGAAGCAGGTAACACTACAGATGACCTCTGGCAGAAGGCCAGAGAAGACTATAAGGAGGTGTAGGTCAAGTTACACTGGAATATGAATTTGTATTTAAACATATCCGTCACCTGGTTTCCATAACGGTGGTACATTAACTCAAAATCAACATATGTTTCAAGAGCTGGATACCTTAAGAGCTTTGAATTAAAGCAGGGAATGTTATTCTGCAATTTGATATCGAGCATATTATTGATCTCTGTAGCATGAAAGTGCCTGAGGACTCACTTTACACACACTTATTTGTGAAACAATACTCAAATAAGTAGTAGAGGGATTACAGTTACAGTAAGGCCCATTGTTACAACCCTTAGAAGAGCATTGGCCGTATTTTGTTTTAAGTCACATGTTATGAAATCACAGGGCTAAAATGTTAAGGACTCTAAACTCAGTGGCCTAAAGCTTTTTATTTTTTGTTCTTTGTGGGTGTCACTTAGGGAAAAGTGAAATACTGACCGTGGAAGAGGCCAGTGTAAGAGCACTAATTAAACCAGACAAAATGCTCGTACACACATTCATCTTTTTCCCTGTAGAGAATCATGCTCTGGCAAAAACACTTCTGCTTTGTGCAATTGTTTTTTTTTTCCTGCCATTTCTGGATCTGTTTGTAATTGTTTTCTTGTACTGTACTTCTTAAAAAGTTAGAAAATACAAACAATCCAAAAATAAGTTCAAAATCAGTAGTTTTCTTGTTTTCATAAGTAATTAAAGATAAATGACTGGATTTATTTTTAAACTTGAAAAACATTGTTTTCAGAGAATATACCTAAATGTTGTAAATTACACAATGTAATATTAAAACAAAACAAGAAAAACTGAAATTCCAATGTGATTTTTTAAAAAAAGGATAATCTCGGAAAACTAGTAAATTTATCTTTCTTTAGCGAATGTCGAGATATTTTTACAAAGCAAAAATACAGATTCAGAGCCTGTTGTTTTTTTTTTGTGCTTGTTTTTGGTCAAAAAGGACTAAGTTCATAAGTTTTATCTTAAAGAAGGATTTTATGAACAATATTAGGGTTTAACAATTCAGTCAATAATAATATAATCTACCTACACATAACTTAAGAGTCAAAACATAACTTTAAATTTAAATATGCGGATACAATTCAGTACAAAAATAAAAGCAGTAAAATGTCTCAATATATAAAATTATTTCCAAACAGTTCAATGCTACAAACACAGTTACAGTTTTGTAACTGCAACACACATATATAAACATGAGAAACAACATTAAATGGCCATTTTCTGAGTCCACTCTACATGTTTACTTTGTTGTAGTGTTGATCCTGAATATAGTGAATTTCTGTAGGTCCTCCTTTACGACGGCAGCGGGACTTATTTTAGTGAGAGGTTTATTTCTATGTATTGATATGTTCAGCATTGCATTGCATGTACCAGTTATTTAAAAAAAACTAGGAGACTTAAAAGTGGCAAGATGTTCTGTGAGGTATACCTGTCAGATTTTTAGGTAAACGGCTGTAAGTGTAGTCACCATTGTAACTCAAACATTCATCAAAGTTACCTTTGGTAAAACTGGATGGTCTTGATATTCTTCCAGTTGTCTTGAATTTGCACAAAACTCTGGCTGAAAAAACATTCGGACATTTTCCATTTGTCCATGAGGAACCTCTTTAACCTACAGGTCGGCTAAAGTTTGCAAGGTCACGGGTCCACATTTAGACCATGTGTCACGCCGGCTAAGCATGGCTTGTGCATAGTCATCAGTAAATGTGCAAATTATGACCTTTAATTAATTGCTCCCCGACACAATCAAGAACTTGTCTCCATGGATAGCGAGTTGCGAGGATATGGTCCATGTGATCTCCATGGCTATTATCAAACACAGTTTGTTTTCCTGTATAATAAGGCATTTTAGAGAACTGCACAACCGAGGTACCGAATGCCCGACACCCTTTGTTGTTTGAACATCCCGTTTTGAGTCCAGCTGTACTTTATCTTTTCGGATCTGAGCCAAGCAGCAGTCTGGAAAATGTGAATTCTTCCACAGTGTGCTGTTGTTGTTTAATGTTTCTGCCTGCCAGGAGCGACGTGCTATGATTTATCTCCTTGAAGAACCTGAAAACAGACAATATTACAGTAATCAGATAAACGCCCACAGAACATGAAAGGCTTCAAATAGCCATTCAAAAACAATCCGAGGCCACGGTTTCGGCAGGGATAGTGATGGCCAAAAATGATAGTTAAAAAGTGTTTGCATATATGCGGTTTAGAGATTTGGATATTCTTAGTGTAATTGCTACGGGTTTATCTCTTGTTGGTCTTGTCATGACGTAGCAGAGGGTCATCCAATGTGAAGTCAGATCTTTCCACGAGCATTTGGGTCATGTTTTTTCATACAACACTGATCACAACACACTAGGGACACATGAAAGTTGGGTATATTCTCTCGAGGTAAGGACTATCCCTGTCATTTCCAAAACAAGATTACTGTGGACTCTGAAAGATGTGAGCTCCGAACCGAATTCATATGTTGAATGATACTCGGCGTGCAGAACTTCATTACTCAAGTTTATTTAAATAGTCTGGTTTACTACGGTGGTTTATGAAAAGTTACCTGAAATCATATGAGTCGCCTCATGTTATTTACTTCTGTGGTTACCGAGCAAAACACAGGAAACTCGGTACAATAACACCAGAAGCACTTTAATTCAATTAACCCAGGCAACTCCAATTACTCAAGGGCTTGGATCCAGTCTCACAGAGTTAGGAGAGCTAATACTCTTGGCATAACAGCTGAAGAAACTAAAGCTGAAGAAAACCAGACACCTAAATGGTGATTAACGGGGTTTGGGGTCAAAAACAACTAGAATGCGAATAAAAAGCTCCTTACCTACCTGGTTGCGTGTTTTGTGAGATTTCTGCAGCCAGACCCGCCACTGATCATAAAGTTTGATACTCATACCGCTGCAACCGTAGGCGTGTTTGCGCACCCAGCCAAAGAACTGCTTCAAATCCCGCCGCAACGTGGAGTTCTGCTGCCCCACCTTCGAGTCACATGACCCTGTCAGCAGTCGCTCTGCAGGGGAAAGACAAAAATCAACACGTATCCATCCTGGGAGACAAGCACCTATCGTACACGCATCAAGCTTATCACAGATACAGAGCACAGTTTACACAGCCAACAAACACAAGTTGGGATAAAAATAAATCCTTTTTCCATTTTAAATAAACAACAGGTTTCTGAGCTCCAGATGTGGGCTGCCCCAGAAGAGTTAATGTGCAGAGGAGTTAATCTGTTAATCTTCAGAAACAATCCTCTGAAAAAATATATCCAACACCCCCCGTGGCTCTCTGGCAAGCCACAAAATGAGGAGATGTATGACTAAAGTAATGCGTTGCATCTGCTAGTTGGTGTCTGCTGGACTGAGCACAGTCTTGGAAATATGTATCTGATTATAGGATGGACTGCACGACACATTCAAAATGTGAAAATATGATGAAGGACAGCGAAAGCAACATCTCAATCCAACTATTCCTGCTACCATTTAACTAGTGTCACTGGTTATATATTTTTTATTTTCTATGTTGCTTTTTGGCCTTTATGTCATTTTTAATAAGAAAAAGATGGGAAATAACTATGCGCCGGATTTATATGTAAGATGAGATGTCTCCCACATGAGACCTGTTGCGCAAAAAGACTTCTAGGCTATGAGTCTACAAGTCCAAGTTTAAAATAATTATAATTTCATGAACTGCATGACTCGATATTCAAATGTGTTGGCAGACTTTACTTAGCATGAGTTAATAAAAATCTAACCGTTCATTGTTCATGTTATTCCATTAAATTTTATTATCAGACACAACTTTTGATTTTAATCATGTTAAAATAAATAAATATATAAAATATTATAAGATTAAAAATGCTTTAGAAGTATTTTTCATTGTTCACTAATGTAGCTAACTAAGGTTTAGCTAACTAAGGCTTGGTTGATTAACTTAACATTTTGGCCTTGTGTGGTTGCCAAGCACAAGCAAAAAAAAGGCACATTATCAGAATTTGTGATTATTTGTGTGTATTTACTTTTATCTGCATTTAACAATGGTTTTGAACATGGATCATCCATCCATCCATAATCAATCAAGAGGTCAAATTTTGGATGTATTATTATTTTTATTTTGAGTTCAAAACTCAGAAATAGTATTCTCTACATGTAATTATAAACTATGCAAACTTATTTAAAAAAAAGCAAAGTGAAATCCCTGTATTTACAAAGTACTTGAAAAAATACCACGGTAAACTTCCAAAAAAAATTGTTTCCACTAAGTACCTTCTTTTGCAAGGATCTCTTAAATGATATTTCTCTTACCACTGTGCGGTGTTGAGGCTGCAGTTGGGTGACTCCAGTCACTCCAAATGCCAGCTTTCCTAGATCCCAGAATCCCTACCGGATTACAGCGCACCTGCACAAAATACACTGTGCCTGGCCGCAACCCAGCCAGCCTGCAGGAAGTTTGGTTTCCAACATCATCCACCACCTGCAGAGAAAGACACCCAAAACAGTCTATTAGATCAAACACCTACAGTGACCACATACCACACACACACTGTTACCCTAACGGGCATATTTAATGTTCTCTATAAGAAGGAAACAAAGCCATTCACTTTCAAAATCCTTAAGCAAGTTCACACAAGCTCATCTACAAAGACGTAGAACAAAGAAATTTCCCTATTTTGTGTTCCTAGGGGATATACCAACATATATCAGAGACAAAGACAGGAGGTAAATAACAGGGACACACACATAAATAATTGGCCTGCCTTCTGGCTCTACATATACGCAGAGAGCACTAACACTGAGAGAAAATCTGATTAAGTAATTGCACGGGTGCAGACAGCATCATTAACATGTAAGGCAAGGCCATTCCAGCCTCAGTTCTTCCTCCTTCCTGTGTGTTAAAGCAGAGGTATATGGGATTCAAATGCAGGAATGTCGAAACGGCCTGGGCCCCCTGTAATTATTTACAATCCCAGTACCCCTGAATCAGTCCCTTTCCACGGTCCATTTCCAGACTCACATTTCAAAAACTACAAACACGGTTAATATGCATGGCTCCGTAATCCGAGGACCATCATTACTATTGGAACGTGATGAGTGGCAGAATGTTAACATCATCAGGTTGCCGTGTAACAGGCACGCTGGGTAATTATTTCCCTTCGCACAGGCTATGTAAGCAATCTGTGGGGTTGAGAATGGCCCAGGCGATAATACACCCCACGCTTTGAAAACAATAGTTCGGCTTCTGTCATGCGTTTTTGATGGTCACTGTCATATTTTGACTTGGTTAACTATGTAAGACTGTGCAACTGACAGCACAATGATGGGTAAGTAAAGAAAAAATAAATTATGTAACCCAACTCTGTCCAGCTTCAGAAGGAAACCTGCCAACTGATTGGATCCATATGAGTGAAATGGGGACAGCGAAAGCTTAAGTTTATTTGAAGCCCTAAAGTTTAGCCGGACTCTTCCGTGGCCAGAGGACTGGAAACCATGTGCTGTTCTGCTACAGCTGGAAATGACGTTTTGGACAAAGTAATACAAACACGGCAAATTCTACTGAAACATGGTTATCTTTTGAACCACTCTAATTAATCATTGCGCCACTCTACAAATGCTTTAAAATTGAGAAACTGACACTAACTCACAAGCATACACAGTTTGCATGACAAAACAAGTGGGTGTAGAAGTGAGAAGATGGTAATAGTAATCAGAATAATGGGCATCATAGAGAGTAAGGAGCGAGCCGATGATGTGTGCTCATTGATCGAGTGTGCTACTGTACCTTCCAGTCACTGCTTTCCTCCAGTCTGTATCTGATCTGGTATTTGGCCTGAAAGAGGAAGTCTTTTAGTGCAGGTGGTGTCCCCCAGCGCACGGTCAGCTGATCCTCCAGGTCGCCCACTCGGCTCACAGTCACATCAGTCGGTGGGTCTGTCGTCACTGAGAGGAAACGACACAAACAACATGTGATAAGGTTGGAGTAGCTGCAACAAAAGACTTATATTTTTAACTTATTCTTGAAATCTTGATATGAATTTGAATTGAAATTACAAAGAAAAGCAGTTTATTGAACTGCAATTTGACAATTCTAAAGTTTTCTTCCACCCTGATCCACAAGCAGTACATTCATTTACATTCAAATATTATGAAAAATCTATCTATCATCCACTCGTGCAACCATTCATCCATTACTGAAATTCTTTTAAATTTGTACTCAGTTTCATTATTTTACATTGAATTTACAATTAAAATTCTGCATCTTATGAACTTTAGGTTTGTATGAAATAAAGAGGTTAAAATAGTGTAATGCTTCAATTCTTGACCTGGAATTTGAATTGGAATGACAGAAAGGAATTTATTAATCAGCAATTTAAATGAAGAGATAAAGAAATTTCCACTCTGTTCCACAAATGTTAATTTCTTAAATATTGTGGTCATCAAAATATACATATGTCTGTCTAAAATGACTGAATAATATATAGTTCTGATCTCGTGGATATCTAGTTTACTCGCTACAAATTTGTATGAAGTCTGTTTTTAAGAAAAAAAGTTTTGTAAGTTTTGTAAAACTAGCCAATCACAAACTTTTGCCATTTTTTGTGTGCAAAATGCACCAGCTTGGGCGGTCTGCAAGCTGAGACTAGAGACTTTTGATCTTGTGATTCAACTAAGATGAAACAAAGGCTGCTTCTCGATATTCAAGCTGACTAATTTTTTCTGTATTTTTCCGCTTTGCCTGCATTTTGTTCAGGCTGCTATAAAATGACATAGCACTGATAGTGCTTCAAATTCCAAGTAATTGGAGTTTTCTTGGAACTCAAAGCTGTTGTTTAATTAACTGGTAACTAAGATGAGCATGGTCTCTTTTGCTATGGAGGTGGAGGCACTAGGTGTGGTGGCTGTGTCATAACTATGGCATGTTTCGAGGAGCACCCACCTTCCTCTTAATGCACTTTCCATTGAAAAATCACCCTGCCTCCCCCGTCAGGTACAGTTACACTGATTTACACTCACAAGATATAAAAGTTTATAACCTTTCTCATCAACTTTTTAAGGATGGAGGCTTAAGTGTGTGTTCAGGCTATTTAAGTTTAATTGCAAATACTTTCTAATGTCTTGCCAAGACAAAATGCCCCCCAACTTAGGTCCTAAAAATTCTAATTCCATTTTTATGAAGATGTTTGTTGTATAAAATGTCTGTTTGAAGAGATTATGTGCAAGCTTGGCTTGCACTCAAAGCACATAAGATCTTAAGAATTCAACAAAACAGACTTCAACCTATTCCTAAACAGTAGCCCCAGGCAGGTCACGGTACTGGGATTAGCGAAAAACTTCATAAAAATTCCATTCGTCTGTAAAGGAAGGCTTTGCAGGTATGTGTGAGTAGGTGGGTAGATACTGAATAAGGCAAAGGGATAGTGACGCTGCGATGGACCGCTGCAATTCGTCATGCCTCCACCCAGTTTTTACAAGGAGTGGCGCTCTCACGTTGCACGCGGTCTCCTCGTATTGTGTGCTGCCCATGAGGAGAACACCTGGGGCTGGGGTCAAAGGTCACGCACACTCACCCACATCTAAGATATCCAAGTAGATGATATCAGACGTTGCGGTTCCTAGTTGGTTGGAGGCCTCCACCCATATCTCGTAGGGTGTGAAGAGGGCGAGGTCGCGGGGGATGTAGCATGTGTACGGCTCTCCAGCGCTGTAGTCCTCACACTCCTTCTCTCGTCCATACCATCTATAGGTGCACAAACATGGTTTATTTTCTGATGCGTACCGACAACTGCATGGACACAATATATCTGTAGTCTGTGCGGGTTCCCTGTATGGAGGCTTTTAATGTTAAGAGCCAATGGACAAGCCAATCATATAGCCTCAAATGTGGGGATGATTATTTAATTATGGCTTATTCCTTCTGGTATGAGGACAATGGAAGCAATCAAAATCAACAAAAGAGCAATGATATACAAGTGCTTTAACAAGTCTCAGTTAGCTTTACACAGTTCACATAGCAAGGGCTATTAAATAATATAATTAAAAAAAAATACAAATAAAATAGAAAAAGAATAAAGCAAGCCAGTGTTAGAGGTCTATTTTTGCTTTTGTTAATTGTATAATAAATGAAAAAAAAAACAGATAGAATACAAAAAGATTAGAAAGCTAGTTTTATATATATATAAATAAAATGCAAAAGATAATGCTAAAACACACAAAAAATACTAATTTAGACCAATTTTAATATTAATTTGAACTTCCCTGTCACAGAAAAAAAGTGTATGGCATGTGCTTATCAGGAGGAATTAGCAAAGATGGTTGGTTTGAGACATCCTTAAACATCCTTCCACTGTCCTCCAGTGAAGGGGCATGTAAGAACATAACATATACAAACAAGATAAGGTGTGAATTTGGGAAGAGGCATTGACATGAGTGTGAATGACCTGTAGCACTGACCTGAGCTTATATTTGAGTGTGTATCGTGTCTTGATGAATGTTTCTCCCTGGCCCCCAGGGGCCCATTTACAGGTAAGGTCTTTGGTGTTCCTGGACCAGCAGGTAAGATCCATGGGTTTCTCAGGAGGCACTAAAAAACAGAAAAGGACAAGGAGTTTTCACTTAGCTGTCAAAGTGAGTTAGTGGAAAGTGACTCATGCCTCTCATAACACCTCATTTCACGAGTACACGCTTACATATAATTAGCTGAAGTATGATAATGCGTATTTGCCATGCTGTCTGGGGAAGGCCTCAAAGTACAGGAATGGCCCGAACCTAAAATACCCACCTCCCCATATAAGTGTAAAATGAACTCGAAGTGAGGAGATGGGGCAGGGGAGGGATGCTGATAAAACGTCAATGGATAGAGGCAAGTCAGCTGTATTTATACTATGGTGTTTCTCCACCGGTGTTTAATGCGCTCCTACCGAACCTTGTTAATAAAACATCATTAAAGGTACATGCTATAAATGTTGGTAAATGCTGAGGTAGTACAGAAAATCTGTCAAAAACAGTTGCTTGTTTTGAAGTCAACATGAAACAAAATACAAAAATGAAGGAAGAGACTTGATTTTACTGAACTTAAAATATATATTTATATTTTATTTAAATATTATATAAATATAATTTTGTATAATTTAATTCTATATAGTATAATTTTTTTTTTTAATTTAATAATTCTAGGTAGATGATAGAAAGATAGATACACAGACAGACACCATAGATACATTAAACTGAAAATATATATATTATATATATATATTTCTTTATTCTATTATATAATTACTCATAAATATAATAAATTATATAAATAATAATAATAACAACATTTAAGATAATACAAAAATATACCAAGAATACATTAAACTGATTCGAAATTACAGAAAAACTTTTTTACCACTGTTTTTTTATTCTTTACATTAAAACAAAATAATCAAGAAATGTATAAGCAACACAACCATTTTCAACTGTTTTATATTTCAAAATAATACTAAATGTTCCTGGGGAACCAAATCAACATTTTGAAATGAATGATTTGTGAATGATCATGTGATATGAGTACATTTTAAAATACATAAAACATTTTTTAAATTGTAATTAAAATATTTCACAATATAACAGTCTTTTACCGTACTGTATTTTGATAAAAAAAAAAAAGTAATAAAAAAAAAAGAAACGTTAAATTTTGATGAAAGGTTATGAATACTATCTTTTTTGGAATAATGTGCACAGATGAATCATTCACAATGAGATGAGGAGCATGTATTAAGAAAGTAAATAGGGTCCGTTTTGACTTTGTGTTGACTTTAAGTATTTTCAATAATGGATGAGTGTCTTCAGCTGTCATCCTCATTTAAATTCAGGAATGGGGCCAAGATTCCATTCAGATGAGAACAAAAGACACTGCGTCTAAGTGTAAGACTGTGATTATGTGAACCAAACCTTACAGAGAAGACCTCAGAGACATAGAGAGCTTGAGTCAACACAGCACTTCACTCTCACACACACACACACACACACACACACACACACACACACACACACACACACACACTTATCGTAACCACATCTCTCCATTTCTGGTTTTCAATCTTTTTTCCAAATGACCAGACACTCGCTTCCTTGACTTTGTCTCGCTCTTGTGTGTGTGTGTGTGTGTGTGTGTGTGTGTGTGTGTGTCTGTGTTTGTAATTTTCCATACTGCCACAATTCCATGTAACTTGACAAATGCGGTACATTTGTTCTGCCATACATGTCAGTCGAGGAAAGCGCCTATAATGGACCACACAGGTGCTAAAAGCATAACAGTAGAACAGATAGCTATCTTAAGAGGCTTAAACAACTGTCTAGTTCATTGGTGGACAGGCAGAAAACATTAAATACTGCAACAACTGTGGCTCAGTGGCAGGGGGTCAATTCATAAAGACTGTCTAATACTTCCACGTCTGACCCATATTCCCCAAGGCTCCAGGCTTAACCACAAAATCCATTTAACTGTATTTAAGTTGGATGCGTGCACATTCGCCAATTAAACACTCTTGGTAGTTATACAGGAGTAAATACAAACAATATGGTAGACATACTCACTACCAACATAGATGCAGGAGCCAGCAAGCACATGACCCCCACTGTTATGGCACACAAGGTTGTCTCCGGAGTGTTGGCGGGACCCTGAGAGACGCGGGAGGGTGACACTGAGCACGGTGGGGCTCAGTATGCTGTAGGTGCTGCTGGGAAGACGCTTTCCGTTCAGTGTCCAGTAGAGTGAGCCTGCGTGAACGCCATGGTCTGGATTCACTGAGCATGTGGCTGTCAGGCTGGAGCCGATTGGAAGGGCCGGATCTTGAGGGTAGATTGTAGCCACCTCTGAGGGAGGGTGAGATAAAGCAGGTTAGAGCTGGAAAGAGGCAGCATGGTTATTACAGGCTGTCTGGATATGGGTGAGCTCACATGATATATGACATTAAAGGAGGAGACAGACAGACCTCATGACTAACACATCAAAAAAAGTTGAGAATGACAGCCTAAATCAAAGCAATGTGGGATACGCAAGATGATTACAAAAGAAAATAATAGGGAACACATACAGTCAGATGGTCCGTCTTCATCTGAATGTACATTATCCCCCTTATTAGATGCTGTTTACTAAATAAATAAATGAATTAATATTAAATAAATATATGCACAAGAAATATTGGCTTGAGGTTATTTTGTGAGAAAAAGTTAAGTGTTCATTAAAAAAGTATTTTATCATTAAATGCACGAAAAAAAATCATAATAAATGAACATTATATATATATATACACACATGAAATATTGGTTTGAGATTATTTTGTTGAGAAAAATACATTCTGCCGGGGTCAGTGTTTAAATACATCTTTGGTTTAGTGTCCATTCAAAATAATATTTTACTATAGAATGCACATACAATAAATAAACTAACATTAAATACATATACAGTATGCACATGAAATATTGGTTTGAGATTTTTTTTTTGTTATGTGAGAGAGAAAAAAAGATATAAAGCTGGCAAAGTGTAAAAAATATTGTTTACCAGGGTCAATGTTTGAATACACGCATGGTTTAGTGTTCTTTAAAAAAATAAAAGACCACAGAATGCACATCGAATCATTAAATCAACATTAAAGAAATACATAAACATGGAATATGGAACATTACACACTGTTAGATTTGACATCAATCACTGCCCTGAACAATCCCAGATAATTAGTATAACACGTACTCACATACATTTATTATTTTGTAAACCCTTTTGGAGTTCATTATCACCCTTGTAATATGAAAATGTGGAATCCCTCAAAATAAATGTGTCAGTGCAGCACAACTGAGTAATAGAGGTGATGAGAGAACTGTCATGTGATTACGTGTAATTACATCAAGATATATAGATAGACATTTCACTTCAAACCCTTTAATGACAGGGGAAATTACAAGTATCTAGGAAATAGTAAATGAGCAGTAAGATATTTGGTTTCAGATCAGAAGGTCTCGTGAAGTAAGCCTGCATCCTGTCATCAATAATGCAATAATGCAATGCAAACTCAGTAAGGCCTGGATGCACATCTTACCGCTGAGACGGTGAACAACGGGACCACCCTTTGGACATTCACACCGTGTTGTCAAACCGCAATTACCTTTTAAAGGGTTACTTCTGTCTACACAGTTTTTTTTCTTTTAACTCTGTTTATATCAAACTGGGGCTTTTGCATTTAATGTTACCTAGAGAAGAGGGGAGTGTATTCTGTCAGTGGCTGTATTGCACTTCACTTTCTAAATCCCCTGCCTGGCACTGAGGGTGTGAATGAGGCAATACTTAATTAGATGTAATTAGTCTCAATCTTCCCTTCCACCAACACCTGCGAATGTCACGTAAGGGGAATGTGCTAAATGCTTGCATTGTAAATGTATTTCACAATAGCTATTAATAATTTAGCCTTGTTATTTACAGCTCAATTATGCCCATTGATCCGGTTACATTGTTCTCTGCAATTCATTAAAAGTAAATTAAACTTTCACAAACACCTATATTTGACCAATACTGAAAGTAGCTATGAATAGAATCCATCGTCTCTGTGATAGAGTTGACTTGACCTCAACTTTTCATTCAGTCACATATGCATAACAGAAATAAGCTTTAAGAAACATGATGTCAGGGTTTGTTGTGGTGCATAAGGCTGAACCCTCCACATGTTAAATTAACAATGCTCTGACCTTTTGACATTTTAACCCTTAGTATGCTTTTTCAATACAGTGCCATATATTCCACCGATATAGATATCATCAGTTGTTCAATTCGTTAAACCAGGCAATTTACTACAACAGCATTGCAATGTAAATAAAACACTGAATGCTGTTGTCTTAAAATCTTGTTTACAGGTCAATGGCATTCAGATCTATTAAATTTATTAAATAAAATACATTAAAATAATAGATTAGAAATTTCAGTTAAATGATTAACTTTTTCAAAAGCTCAAGCTTTCGATATTACAGCATAAACAAAACAACTTAATAAATAATAATATTACTAAGAATTTTTGATTACTTTGAAATGTTGTGGGGCTTAATTTAGACTGTAAAAAAAGAAAGAATTTTTTTCTTAAAATGTTGGAAAAACCTAACCACCAGATTAAGGTCCGGGTTAACCAACATGTAAATATCCAATTTCATTTTTAATGTGCGAACAAAATCATTAAAAAAAATAAATTATATCACAGAAGATCGATCTAAACCATCATGCCTATGTGTAAAGATTATTAAATTTTTAAAATATTTTATTATATTTGTTTATAAAAACAGATGTTTTCTTTAGGTAAAAATGAGAACCATTGTATTGCTGTAAAAATAAAACCTACCAGTCCATAAACATTACAAGAACATGGCACGTTATTGACCTATATATAAAAATACTCTGTTTTGCAGATGCTGTATAGTTAAAAATTGACTTAGATGATTTTGTTTCATTATCACTGTAAATAACTTAATTTACATCGTATTAGAGTTTTAACTTTTTACCTATTCTATTTACTAATTTAAATTCAATAGCCTGCTGAGCGCGTCAAGTTCTGAAACGAACCCCATTCGATGAAGAAGGTACGTAAGAACACATGTAACACACAGACACACACATGTAGAGAGGGGGCTATAAATGTACTCACGGGTGGAAGACGACAACACGCCGGCAGCACAGTGGAGCAAAAACAGTAACCAGATCATCTTACGAAATAAGTTCGCTTTCTTTCTTTTAGTACAAGAGAGTGTATTTGGACTATGCAGGAATAGTCTATTTGATCCACGCATGCCACACCGAGTCCAGCTTCCACTGCACCAGAAGAGTTGATCCCAGCGTCAGTTCCTGAGCTGCTGGCGTCTCGCGGATGTTCCAGAAGACTGAACTTTACAGAATATCCGTCAAATGTTCAGTTGATGTCAGGGTGCATTCGTCCTCTTCATTTACTTTTGGCATCGTTTACCGTGCTGAGGATCTCCACTGCCAGGAAACATCCAAGTTTATACTTTGCAAGCTCCTCCCATGTCTACTCACATAGTTCCAAGTCATTTTTGCCTCTTTCGTTTTATTCCTCCCTTCCTTCTGTCTGTGCCCTCCTCTTGTCTCGAGCAGGTCTTGTATCTAGAAGAGTGTAATATCTGTTTCCTGGTGAATCCCGAAGATTTGGCCTACCTGTGGGCCAGAAGAATCTCTTAATGGGAAATCTTACCTTTAGCCTTATTATGGACAGTCATTTAAGGCTGAGCAGTTAAATTCTTTGGCAACGGACTGGAAGAAGTAACAACTTAACTCACCTTCTGTACCCCTTATCTCTGAAATGTCTCTTATACATATTATTATATTTGAACAGAATGGAATAAAGGGAGATAATGTGACTCTAATAATAATGTATTCTCTTCTGTATTCCAAATTTTCTATGCAATATAAAAAGAAAATAAATGTTATTTTGATTATATTGTATAGCATTTTGCCAATTGTTTTGATATGAAAAAGGTGTGATAAAAATTATGGAAATATTTAATATAAATATAGATTAGGTATGAATGTTAATTAAACTATAATTATATAGAATTATGCAGAGAAAGAATTATATTGACAGTAAGTCAGAATAAAAAAAACATCTCAACAATCATACTGCTAAAATAAAATAAATTGCATTAAATAGAATTATTTAAAATAAAAAAATACAAGAGAATAGATTTCCAAAAACATGAAAAGCTTAACACTTTTTATTATTTATTTATTTGCTGTAAACGGTTTAAATCGTTGGAAAATGATCAATTCAATACAAACATCTCAAAGTTGTCATGACTAATGTTTGACTAATGGTGGTAATGAGCAGTTGGAGACGTGGTCCTAGTCATTGAGTCACCCACTCAGTAAGAAAATATAATTTTAAACAATAACCATGACAGTCAGTTTGCCTGTGGGTCAGCAAGCCACAAAGCAGCACTTTATCTGTTGTACAAAAAATGCTTGTTAATGCCCGGTTTACCGTTAGTTCCTCGCTGGTTCTGTCTCGTAAATGAGTTAGCAGACTTTCTTTCCAGTTATCACCATACAATGCTATAACAAGAGGGATGTCATCCAAAGTCTTTGAATGGGGACAAAGGCCATTCATCTCACAGAGCCCTCAAGGGAAGGGAGAGCACATTCATTAATTCTGCCTTTATTCTATACTTTTATGCCTATGTCTTCTAAACAGCCGGTCTGCACTTCTAAACACCTTGTTCCTAAATATATTCTACACTTCTAAATAGTTTACTCATGCATATGTATCATGTCTGAGTCAATGCATTCGTAAGAACGTTATATCATATAAATAGCGCACCTCGGGAACTTTACATTTACAAATCAAGATGTTGTAATCACAACAACCTCAGCAGGCTTCAGATGAATGAAAGCCATACAAACGGATTAACAAGGTATATAATTATTTGTGAATGAAGTAGCTGTTCCTGGGAAACAAACGACTGTAGGAACTGACATGCGTGGTCATTTTACACAGAAATAAGCTCCAGATTTCAGAGGAAATGGTCTTACTATCATCTGCCTCAGATCTTTAAGTCTTTAGGAATATAATCCAGTCCATTAAATGACTTTGGATCAACTTGAAGGGGCGAGAGTGATTATACTTTTCGCTAAATCCTAAAAGATGGGAAAATAATCCAAAACATTAGCTATGCAGATCAACTAGAGGAGAGGAAGGAAAGGAGTTCCTCCAGTATTACGGTATCTGAGTGATGTGTTGAAAGAGTTCTGCTTTGGAGACAGAACAACAAAGATAGTTAGAAACAGAAAAGCAAACAAGAACTTCCTCTCAGCAAATTAATTACAACGTAAATCTCTCGGCCAATTCACTGACCGCATCTGATTGGACACATACTCAGCTAGGTGATGCCTATCCAGAACATGACTTAGACTTCAAGGAATTGTCTGTATCTAAGAGGACATTTATCCTCCAGAAGCCTTCTCTGAGACAGCACAACACACCATAATGAGACAGGGAAGCATTGATTACCGGGACCCTGTGATTTAGAGGGTAAGCTCTGGCATGTGGAACAAATTATCCCACCATAAAGATTTCAGGGGGAATTCTCTTCGGGACGGAGGCTTGGACTCCGAGCATTCAAGCCGAGTGTGAAAGTATTGGCTGCTATGTTTTGAAGCACTCCAAGGACCCCAAATTGGACATGCAGTAATATAATGATGATTACCCAAAGGGGATTAAACCTTAGTCCAACCCACCTCAGCATTTTATGTCCAACACAGAGACCCTCTCAAAAATGTCTGGAAAGCTGGGAGAGGATCCAGTTCTGCGAAACATGTGCTGAAATCACTGTAAATCAAGCAATTTCCTCTTAATACACAGAGACAGTCACTGACCCCAGCAATACAATCCACACTGATTGGGAGAAAATGTTTGTTTGAAGTAGGGTCAAAGCATTTCCAGATTCAGTTAAGCTTTGTTTATATTGTAACGTATGTTACAATGCATTATTTCTTTAAAGAATGGATAAATGTGAATTAACATGGAATGAAAAGTCAAAGAAATATAAATCAGATCATCGTTTCTGACGGATACCCCTGACATAGTTTCTAAAGCCAGAGAAGCACCTTTGGCATCCCTCCCAATAATGCATGACAGATGTACAGTATATCAACCATACACTCGGTGTTGGCAAGATCTTGCAAATGTGAACCCAAAATTCCCAAGAGTCTTAGAGTTGTTAACTTGCTCTTTCTACTCATTCCATCTGGATTCAATGTGCTGGGTGAAATGCGTCGACAATCGAACAAGAAATGGGTTGAGAATGTATATTTCACCATTCATTCTCTACCTTTGCCAATTCTTTATTCATTCCCAAATGCTGTACTTACTTCCTCTATACTCTTTAGGTTAAGCAAATCTTGCAATATTTCATGCACTCCTGGCATGTGTATAGTCATATCTGTGCTATACAATCTTTGAGAAAATGAAAATATTTGGAAAATGTACTTTTCAATTCAAATTCATGACTCAAAGTCCTAAATATCCAAACATGCCCCTAAAGTAAAATGATATTTTAAAGTCAATGCATACTAATATGAACATATATGTATGGAAGTCGGAATAATAATACATAAATATAAACAAACCAGTGGTCTTTTTCATGCTCTAATTGTTATGATGCTGCTCAGATTTTTAATTTAACACAATGATACTCAAAGCTTTTATTCTGCACTTTCTTCAATATTACAATCAGCTATTTGAAAGTATAACAACAGATACAAAACCACTAGTCGCAGTGCACAATAAAATTAAATATAGGCAAATGAGCTGCATGTCATTCAAAAACAACCATTAGAGGGAGCACAAACACAATGTATTTAATTCAATTTGAGAATTATTTTCAGGATTGAGAATTATAAAAATTAGAATTTTACAACAACTGGTAATACAATCTCTAAAGTTGTGAGGCTATCCAAATCATCTTAAGTGCATATAAAAAACTAACATGTTATTAAGCACATTTTCAATTGCTAAAAAAATTAAGAGTTTAATTTGGTTACTCTTTTTTGTGCTAACTAATCAATATGGAAATTATTTTGATACACATTACAAAATAATTTGTGAAGCAATCAAACTCAGTGGGTTTCAAATAATAAAAAATATCAAATAAGAAACAAGTAGGGAGGGTCGCATAATGGGGGGAGTGGGTGTCTAAAAAAAAAGTGTTGTGCATGCAGGTTGTGCATTAGTAAGGTCTCATGTTCTGCTGTGTCACTGTGCGCTTTTTTATTCTCTTGGCACTAACTGTGTAAGTGAAAGAGCAAACCTAATGACCTGCACACATTGCAAAGAAACAGTTGGCATATTATACAAAGGACAAAGTCCATTATCTTCTTGTGCAATAAGAAAGAACACTAAATAACAAACAAATTATGATATTTGATTGTGGTTCTAAATGGTTTTACTGTACCAAAGTGTGCATAGTAAGCATTGATAGGTGTTATGTTAAAGATGAGTAGATTATTATAATCATATCATAATTAGCATTATCAATAAATGCTAATTGATTCAATGTTATAAATGCTTCGGCAGAACTAAGAATGACTAATTCAGTGCAAACACTGCCATAAGAAAACGCTTTGCATATGCACCTGATCTTTGTAACATTAAACTTTGCTGTCCTTTGTTGGAACATATTTGCTCTTGCACCTCAAGCTCTAGGTGGAAAACACTGTTTTACATGGAAAACAATGTTTGTGCTTCAATAACTTCCTTAAGATCATGACAAGGCAAGAATCAGTAAAACAATCCTCACAAATGCCACTAAGGTCAAAGACCTGGGTGTAACCCAACAAGAACTACGATTCAGCCTTGGAGGAATCCTTACAGTAAAATGATTTGCTATCTTCCAGAAATCCATAAAATCTGATATTCTATATCTGTATATAGCTTTGTGTCAACACTGTTAATGACTATGTTTGAAGGGGCAAATGTGAGGCTGAAGTTCCCCTGTTTGAAATGTGGATTAGCTTGTTTTATTGTGGAATGCCACTCACATTATATTCTGACTCACTAAAGCCTCAGTGACAATTAAAATCTCAACAAGCCAAAACATATACAAATTTCATCTAGGATTAAGAAGAGGGTTTCCCAGTGGGTGTCTGTTTGCCTCTTACATAACAACCTGAAGGATTTTTGGCAAAGAACATGTCAAATTCTCTGGACTGCGAAGCATTCAGAGATGGGTTATCTGAGATGTATATTTAAATAACAAATGAGATTAACTGACAGTCCTCGATATCTTTGCTTTCGGTTTGTCAGTCAGCCTGTGATAGGTCCCACTGGCGTTCAGCTGAACAGAGGAGTTGCACAGTCATGCTGATGTCAATGGCACTCAGTGTTTGGAACGCTGCCAGCGGGAACGCGCGCTAGTGAGTGTGCACGAGCCTCCTTCACACAGTCATACTGCGCTGTGTGTTTGGAACTTGGAAGGCTGCTTACGGGCGCGCAAGCGTTAGTGAAAGCGTGTGCGCGCGTTTCCCATCGCAGTCAATTGACAGCTGGAAGGCAGTCGAGCTTTGCCTCACAGCAAACTTTCGATTTTTTTCCTCCCTTCTGTTTTTCTTTGACGTTTTACGCGCCAACTACTGGAACGTTCTGTTCGTGAAAGCGTTCGGAGGGCATTCCCTTCTTCATTTATTCATCTCTTATTTGAATTTTAACAGCATTGTTCTTTATATAAAGCACATATGACAGCACGTAACTTAAGTGGAAGTAAGTGAAGAACTGTCGCCGGTTCCTGAAACAAGGTGAGTGCTTTTAGCGGGTGTAGATAGAAAACTGCGTTACATTTGTGTCGATGGACACCAGAACGCTCTAGAAAACGCGCGCTTGACAATTGTCTAAACTAATATGTTATTTTGATTCTTGCATGATCAGCACAATGTTATCAGGGGTGCGACAGCCAGCCCACGGTGTGATGTCACAGTTCCTAAAATCATGAATGAGCGCTTCATGTTTTTTTTTTCTCCCCAAACTAAAATACTGACAGAGTAGGCTAGTTTGGTTCTTTATAATCCTTAAGCAATATCACACGAGCAGTGCTACTGTAGTAGCATTGCACAGATTCAGCAGTAACGTTAGGTAAATACAAATAAAAACTAGCATGATAGCTAGTGTAATATTATGCAGTAACGTTAATTATAAATATCGTGTAACTTACGTTTCACACAAAGATTGGTGAGTTAGTTTGTATATTTCTTCTTAGTCAACGAAAATTGTTCCGAACGTGCCAAAGTTGAAAGCTTTGGGTGTCACCAAGCAACGCTCATGCTAAAAGCCGGAGTGGAACAACGTGTATTAGTGGAGCGGAACGGCCCCTCCCTCGCTCAATGCTTTCTGTAATCACTTACTGTAGGTCTACTCCAGAGTTTCTATGTTCTGGGCTCTGTACAAGAAACCCGTTCCTGACGATCGTGGACTGAGAACTCCCCGTGCTGCATGCAGTAATACATCTCTGAAGTAGTGTTATGTCTGACACCGAAACTTATACATTTGACTGAAACTGAAAATTGCAAATTTTATGATTTTTTTAAAGTGTCAATACACCCAAACAACTTATAATCACCTTTGATAAAAATGTTCTGAAAGAATAATTTGCAGAGATAATTTGCTGTTCCTTGCGTAGCAATGTGATAAAAAAACAAAAACCTTTGAGTAAAAATTTTCAATTTTTACGTTTGCTAAATTTTGACTTCAGAAATGATAAATTAATTCTAAACGTTTTTTCTTTTTACTTTTTTTTTCTTTTTCTTTTTTGCAATTTGCACAGTGGGCTCTACCCCTAAAACAGTAACATTGAAGGTCCAAATTCAGTACACAACTTATTAATAAAGCATATTTATAGACAAGCAGAATAGCCCAGAATATGGAAGCAATAGCTTACATTACACGTAAAGGGTTACTCCACCCCAAAATAAAAATGTGTCATTAATCACTTACCCCCATGTCGTTCCAAACCTGTAAAAGCTTTGTTAATCTTCGGAACACAATTTAAGATATTTTGGATGAAAAGAGGGGGGCTTGTTACTGTCCCATAGACTGCCAAGTAAATTACACTGTCAAGGTCTAGAAAAGTATGAAAGACATCGTCAGAATGGTCCATCTGCCATTAGTGGTTAACCGTAATGTTATGAAGCGGCGAGAATACTTTTTGTATCCGAAGAAAACAAAAATAATTACTTTATTCAACAATTTGTCTCCTCTGTGTCTCTCCGCATCACCGTGGTGCCATTTTGAGGAATATCCGCTGAACGCAAACTGTGTATGCTCTTCTGTGTCAGCCGTGACACAAGGATATGTTTTCTATGTGTATTTACACTTTGATTTAAACAAAAACAGCACATTTGTGCAGGGAAAACAGTGGTGTAAAAAGGCCAAATTTAAACATTGTTTATGTTGCAGACTATATACAGGCAAGCATACGTGGCTGGAATATGAACGCAGCAGAGTCTCATATTAAGCATTTTCCTCCCATAAAAAAAACATGGTTTGAAAATGCTTATGCATTAAAAGAGTGATATTAAAATCCAAAACTCAGCATATACACCTTATCATACTATAGACTACTGAAAATCCGAAGAGCCCAGAATATGAATGCAACTCGCAAAGTTACACGTTAAGTGTCTGAATAAATATTCAGCAGATACAAAGCACAGCATTTAAAAAAAAACGGCAGCTGAGCATATAGTAAATGTTTATAAATTATTTGCATATAAAGTAGTTTTTACAGCAAGCTACATACCACAAATTATGTAAATGGTCAGCAGCTGATACAAGCTGCCGCTGCAGACACTGCCAAATGAAGTCTGTGGCAGCTGGCAGCAGGAAAGTGGAAAGCGTGGAAAGTGGCAGCTAAGCATAGCATAGCAGATGTTATAAATTACTAGGTCTACATGTATAATGTTTTTCAAATATAGCTTTAACAGTTCAAACATTACCTCAGATTATATAACTGGTAGCTGATACAAACTGTGGAAAGTCTGTGGCAGCTGAGCATATAAATGAGTATAAAGTACAGTCCTGTGAAAATGCTTATAGTTATACAGTATATCCACCGAAGATATATCTATGTAGACAGATTTCCATTTATGAATAAAGCTTAATGTTTTCACATATCTCTGGTGGTTATATGTGTGTGTAAGGCAGATGTGTATAAATAGGGCCATGTTTCGACTTAATGTGCAACTTAGCGTGTTGCATTCATATTAATATTCATATTCTGGGCTATTCTGCTTGTCTGTAAACAGTAGCCTATGCTTTATTAATGAAGTGTCACTGTTTTTTTAAGCAGGATACACATTAAGACACATGAAGCGTTTGTGGCACTGTCCGCGGCCACACACTTGCACTAGTGGTACAGCCCACACTGCAAATTGCAAGGGAAATAAAATTGGCAAAATAGACAATCGTTTAGATTTCATTTATTCAAACGATCATTTCTGAAGTCACAATTTAGCAAAAGTAAAATAGAAAAAAAGGAAAGAAAATGGTAACTACTAATTTATGAATAACTGATTTTTCTTTTTTAAATGAGCGTATGGTTTAAATTTTTTTATTTTCGCATTTGCAGCATATGGCATAAAATTGTATTGTAAAGTATTACACGGATCTTGATTGTGCTGTGGCTTTAACCCCAACTGTTTTCATTGACAAAGTAAAAATAGACAAAGTATATGGCAATATTGTGTCTAAAATGTAAGATCCTCAGCCTTAACTGATTGTTGAAGTTCAGAACAACAGCACTCTTGCTTGTGTGATATTGCCTAACTATATGATTCTATTCTCCTTTTTAATTATGTGTATCCCTGCTGATTTGAGAGGTTAAAGTGCTTCATTGCTTCATGCAGAAATGATTGAAGTCGTGGGAAGGGGAAGTCGTGGCCTAATGGTTAGAGAGTTGGACTCACAATCGAAGGGTTATGAGTTCGAGTCTTGGGCCGGCAGGAATTGTGGGTGGGGGGAGTGCATGTACAGTGCTCTCTACACCCTCAATACCACGACTTAGGTGCCCTTGAGCAAGGCATCGAACCCCCAACTGCTCCCCGGGCGCCGCAGCATAAATGGCTGCCCACTGCTCCGGGTGTGTGTTCACTGTGTGTGTGTGTTCACTGCTCTGTGTGTGTGTGCACTTCGGATGGGTTAAATGCAGAGCAAGAATTCTGAGTATGGGTCACCATACTTGGCTGAATGTCACGTCACTTTCATTGTGTTCATCTCTGTTACAGTCCTCGCACCCCCCCCCCCCCCAGCTCTGCATATTCTGCACGTCTCTCTTTGATAATCAGCTAGTTAGAAGTGAGCTCCGTGCATGAACTATACTCCCATTGACATGGTCCTTATAGTGCTCATTTCTCCCTACTCCCTGAGCAGGGGAAATCTGTTGAATTTTCCCTCACTTCGGAGCATTCATTCACAGATTTGCGCTGTGCAACGTCTTCACACACGGACATATGTGGCATCATATACCTCGGTAAATAAATACAATTTAAATTCATATCTCGAACACTTCAATGCACTTTGATTGGAACATATACGTTTGCTTCGAACTGGAATCATGTAATGCCTCCGTCTATGTGCAGTAGTTTACTTTTTATTTAATGTTATTTACTCACCAGTAATAACAAGAACTTATGTAAGGGATAAAGCACAATTAGCTGGTTGTTATTGTGAAATAAACCTCAGACTGGGTGACCAGGACCTCATAAGACATAGTGGCAATGCAGCACTGATCTGACTCTTTAGTCAACTGTCCTGAAACTCTCACAAACTGGCCCAGGGCCATCAGGTGATTCATATTGTTGAGTCCTTAGCTAATTGAACTATCGTTAGTCATCTCTGTGAGTCACACTGCAGTACATTCCTAAAGTGTGTGTGTGTGTGTGTCTGTGTGATAAAGAGATAAAGAGAAAGAGAGCGAGAGAGAGAGAGCACATCTGACTCTTTCTAAGTTAACTAGTAGATTATGAGAATTGTGCAAGGATTTCAGTGTACTTTATCGGATCAAAGGATTTCCCATCAGTGATCACCGCCCTGCCATGTACCCAGTGTCTTTATGATTCAGTTTTCCTCATAGTCATGAACACTTTCCAGAGTGCCCTTAAACTGACTCACTCTTTTATCAGGACAATGGTAATGTGTCATGGTGCAGTTATCAAGATGTGTTTTGTACTCTTGCTGACACAGTGGAACTGCGCTCTCCCTCGCTCTGTCTCTCTCTCTCTCTCTCTCTCCCTGGAGTGGTGAGGACTTTGTTTTATTAAAGGCATAGCCCACCCCAAATTGAAAAATTTGTCATTATTTACTTACCTCATGCCATTGTCAACTTGTTTGTTCTGCAGAGCACAAAAGTAAAAAATTTCAAGATAGTTTTTATCAGTTCATGTGACCATGTCTGTAAAGCTCCATACAGTACAAAAACACTGCAAAGTAAAGTGGACACATAATAATTTTTTTTTCAATCTATGCATGAGCAGAGGCTATAGACAATTTTTTATTGAAAAGGAATGTCAATAAATAATAACTAAATACGTCTCCGAAAGACTTGGATTACTGAACACGAATCGCATTACTACTTTTATGTGTTTTTCCCTTTTTGGAGCTTGTCAGATGTGGCCTCTATGAACTGGAGTTTACATGCACTCTTATAATGCCCTTAGAGCAGTACCCCAGTCAAGTTAAGAGCTCATGTAAACAGGGTACTGTATGTTAATGTGATTATGCTTATAATCTGAGTAACCATAATTGCAGCAAATTGCACATTTTAATTATACTATATGCTTTAATTACATTTATTGCACTTTTGCCAAAGTGTGCTTTTTATTAAACAAACAGAAATGATACTGTACAGACACTTTCAAAGTACAATATAGAGCATCTACAGGAAATGTCACATCTATCAAATAAAAGGAAAACACACACACAAAAGGGCAAACATAAGCAAAATGAATGAATACAAAAAATACATATAAAATACATAAATGTTTAGATATGGTGTGAAAAATTATAATGAAAGGCTCCAAAAATGTTTTAACATGCTATCACACAAAAACGAGATAAACAATAAATTAATAAACAAATAGATAAAATAAAATGGAAACATTGATAAGAAGAGGAAAGCAAGCTATACCTTACCAACTGGATCATCAAAACATTGTTTCAAGAATGTATCACATTTATTTATTACAACAAGCATGCATCTGCTAGTGCTGCATAAGAATGAGGATGGCTTGGAACCCTAGAACATTTTGCATTTGACAAATGAAATCAGCAACAAACAGCATTTGAATAAAACATTTCATGTTGTAGGTTGGGATACAGATAAAACCACATTTATTAGGGAGTATTCAAAGTAGCATTGAAAATTAGGATTGAAAATTTATCTTAATCCGAGTAATTCCTCACTCTGACTAATGGTGTTCATATTAGCAATGTATAGAAACTGCTGTGTAATGGTTCTTTAAAAATATCAACTGATTTGTTCCACAGACACAGCATGTGTGTTTCGAATAACATGAGGGTGGGCAAATAATAACTATTCATGTAACTGCATCATTTTCCAAAGTGGTAGTTAACAAGGACAAAAGTTCCAGCTTGTCACGTTCTGTTCTATAATTTATCAAATAACCTGACACTCAGTGTGTTAATGATTAATCCCACCAGAGCCATGGTGCTAATGTGCACAGCACGTTAATGTTCTCTTTAAAGTCCAGCTTAGCTATATGGTATGTGGGAGCATGACACAATGAGCCTTTATGAGGGATGGAGGCAACAACTGAAGGAGCTTTCTTAAGAAGCCGTGGCTGGCAGCGTTGTCTTGTGATAAAACCTGCTTTAAGACAAATAAGTGTGTCCTCGGCACTCTGGATTGTGCAATAATAGCAGCAGAGATGACCTACAAGTATGGGATGTTACATAACCTTTGAAAAAAATTTGCCTCTGATGAACTACAGCATCAAGACTGATCACCAACAGAGACTTTGGCCTTCTCTCGAAAACCATGTTAGTGTACACAAAGGTCTTTTGATACAGAACTATCCCAGCATGGTTTTCAAAGTATTGTCAGTATTATGCAGGAAATCACATGTTGCGTCTGTGAATAAGGGTGGGGCTTGGCTTTTTTTCTTTTTTTTTGACATCCGTCAAGGAATAGGGAAGTGAAACATGATTCAGCCAAGTCTGTGCAGCTGCCTACATAGACTGTAATTAAAGACAGTTTCTTGTACTTATTGTTAGAGTAGAAATGGCCTCTTCCGGATTTGTGTAATGCTGCCTTTGTATTCCTTGTATATTGCCTTTTCCATGTAGTGTTTGTTTAGTTTTATCATCCACGATCATATTGGCTATATTGAATTATGCATTTGGTAAATAATGACAGCACTGGAGGGGATAAACAAAACATTTCTCAAAGTTGTTTCTCTGTTTTTTACAGGGTGAAAAGAACACAAACCATCTCAGAGGACAATAACTTTTTTGGAAGAAAAGAATATTGCCTTTTTAATGCGTGTGCTTAAAATACTTTTTTAGATAAGATAACTTCGTTTGTACATCCTCTAGTATAAAAATGACCTTTTCCCTCATCTGTACAAGCCAAAGAGCAACATTTGTCTGATTTAAAAGAAACAACAGAGTAATATTTTAACAATGCCAACTTGGCTTGATACAGAAATTTGGTATGGTGGACTTCTAACCAGGCAGAAGAAACATGGCTCTCTATCCCCAAGCGATCATCAGTTGTGCCTGTATTTCTTCATGACACGTGGATGGATATAGACATTGTTCCACTGCAGTCGCCGTCCATTTCCTATTTATATCAGTGACATTCTAGGTCTCAGAGAATGATATGTCCAAGAAAGAAGAGGCCCATCAAAGATGAGGATTTCTCTGCCATCGTGGTGCCCTCCATGAGGGGTCATGGTTACTTGGATTACACGGTTGAAAGTCATCCCTATAGAGCCATGGAAATCATGGACGAGTTCCGCCATCATGAGTTGCTCTGTGACCTGGTTCTACATGTGACTTACAAAGACAAGATAGTGGATTTTAAGGTAAGAGATATGGAAGTCAGTTCTTAAAAGTGCAAAGGTCCAAGTAAGCTTGAATAGCAAGTTTGACTAATATGTTTAAAAAAAGAATTAATGCCATAGAAAATATTTTTGATTGAAACCACAGTGCAGTGAAATAATGTTCTCACAATTAACAACTTATGCATAATGGAGAACAATGTTATCAGGCAGTATTTATTTTTATTTTTTTTCAGGGGCTATTTTGGTTGGCTGGGTTTGAGTCAACCTCATGCACTATACAGTTCTCGTCTACATCAGTATCTCAGTTATTCATAAGACAGTGAGAATACACTGTCTCATAATTATTCATACATGACTGACAGCTTTGAAATATTTTGCAAAAAATATTACGTGAAGGTTTCTCAATTTGTAGAGGGGAGGATAAGAACACATTAAAGTTCAGTGTGAACAGATTAAACTACTTATATTTGTGAATTAGTGTACTCAAAGGTTATTAAAAATATAAAACAACATTCAGATACAGTAAGGTTCATAAGTGTGAGGCTAGTAAGATTTTTTTGTTGTTGTTGAAGGAAATCTCTTCAAACTCACCAAGGTTGCATTTATTCAAAAATACAGTAAAAACAGTAATGCTGTATAATATGATTACAATTTAAAATAACTATTTTAATATTTTGTAAATGTAATTTATTCCAGTGGTGGTAAATCTGAATTTTGAATTTTTACCGACTTGCTGACCATAAACCTCTGAATGTTAGTATATATTATCTATGCAGAGTACAAAAGCAAACATTATTTTAAAAATGAAATATTACACAAAAGCATTACATTATTGCTATAAAAGGGTCTGAGTGTATGCATGTAATTTATTATGTGCTTTAAAAATATGTTTGTGCATTCTTCATTTTGTACATTCAAATTTTGTGATGCCTAAATTCAAGTGTAGCTTTTAGGTTTTAGCTTAAGAAACAGGTCCAGCATGTTTTATTTTTTAATATGGTATATCCTTGGCACTGCAAATTACAGTGCACAAAGATAAATTGTCCTCATTACAAGTGCAGAATTATGTTTGTACATGTTAAGGCATTTGATTTTAATTACGAGAACACAGCACATACAGCTCTCATGATTTAGTTTCAGGTGTGTCCTGTCTGCTTTCTTTTAATGCCAGTCATAAACAAGTGTCTTCATTTCCCAGGTGCATAAACTGGTGCTGGCTGCCTGCAGTCCTTACTTCAAAGCTATGTTCACCAGTAATTTCAAGGAATGCAACGCCTCGGAGGTCACCCTGCGAGACGTGTGTCCTCAGGTTATCAGCCGCCTCATTGACTTTGCCTACACCTCCCGCATAACAGTGGGCGAGAAGTGCGTTCTTCACGTCCTCTTGACGGCAATGCGCTATCAGATGGAAGAGGTGGCCAAAGCGTGCTGCGATTTCCTCATGAAGAACCTGGAGCCGTCAAATGTCATAGGTATCTCGAGATTTGCAGAAGAGATCGGCTGCACTGAGCTGCATCTTCGCACAAGAGAGTATATCAACACTCACTTCAATGAGGTGCGTGCCCTGTGGACTCCATTCACCGAATTGTCAGTTAGCAGCGATCGATAGTTGCCACCTGCTGTGCCCTCTTGAGTAACTGTACTGAGCCATTGACCTGCAGCAGTTAGTCTTTGAATGAATGAAGCCTATAGAGAATGGCACTGTGTAGCTAATTGATTTGTCAATGGAACTCTGGTCTGTCTTGCAGATGGATATTGATTTGTATAAATTATCCAGCTGTCAAATGAATCAGGCATTACAGAAAGAGTTACAGGACCCAAAACTATAATTTTATCATCATATGCTCAGCTTCATGTCACTACAACCTGCAATATTTTCTTTCTTCCTTCTTAAACTAAAAAAACAGATGTCATTTAGAATGTGCAAGCTGCTCTTTTCCATACAAGGAAATTGGATGGTGATTAAGACCGAGGTAAAAGTGGTCCACATGACTCCAAGCAATGGAAGCAGTGTACCAATTTAGCAGACTGCGATTCCTCTGTTATTAACATATCAAATCTAGCATTGAATGTTTTTTTGTTTTTTTTTCACTTTTTCAAAGTTTGGTCACATTAGAAACTTTTCAGTGACATTTTACGGACAAAAAAGGTCCATTGTCTTTAACCAATAGTGTAGCAATATATAAAGTCACTTTCGAACCAAAAATCCTTGTCTTGGACAATGTGGCAAATCTGCATGACCCACTTGAACCCATTGCGAAGTCTGTGTTAGGAAATCTTTTGCCTATCAAAATGACATAATTTTACCCCCAATAACTGGACGATCAATAATTAATGTGAACGCGCTTTTATACTGACATTTATTTTTGGATTTGTAATTTACATATGTCCATATATACATGTATACTTTTCTTTATCACAGGTAACCAAAGAGGAAGAATTCTTCAGTTTGTCCCATTGTCAGCTGCTGGAACTGATCAGTCAGGACAGTCTAAAGGTGCTCTGCGAATCCGAGGTGTACAAGGCCTGCATCGACTGGGTCCGCTGGGATGCGGAGAGCCGAGCACAGTACTTCCATGCCCTCCTCAACGCGGTCCACATCTATGCCCTGCCGCCCACATTCCTCAAAAGGCAACTGCAGTCCTGCCCCATCCTCAGCAAGGCCAACTCCTGCAAGGACTTCTTGTCCAAGATATTCCAAGACATGACTCTTCGAAAACCCCTGCCGCCTGCTCCTCATCGTGGGACACAGCTCATCTACATAGCGGGAGGTTACAAGCAACATTCTCTGGACTGTCTGGAAGCCTTCGACCCACGGAAGAATGTCTGGATAAATCTAGCTGACATGGGATCTCCTTGTAGCGGGCTTGGGGCGTGCGTGTTGTTCGGGCTCCTTTATACGGTCGGCGGGCGGAATCTCTCTCTGCAGAACAACACAGAGTCTGGATCTTTGTCCTGCTACAACCCCATGACTAACCAGTGGACCCAGCTGGCTCCGCTCAACACACCGAGAAACCGAGTGGGTGTCGGGGTCATTGACGGCAGCATTTATGCCGTAGGGGGTTCACATGCCTCTACACATCACAACAGCGTTGAGAGGTGAGTCTGAGACAGGAAGAAAACTCGAAAAGGTTTTGTGTTGTTTCTTTTCGCTGTGGGGTTTTCCCCCTTTATACTGTATTTCCTTTCCTTTATATGTATGCTAGCGGAAACAAAACATTAGCACAGTGCAGATTGACAGATTAAATGTTGGTTGAAGGAGTTTGTATGACACCGAAGACTGCGTTTGCACACCTGTCCAACAGAAGAACATTTACACAAAATGTTCTTGTACGAGATAAAAATGAAAAATTATGCAGAAAGGTTAAACGTTGCACTTGTGATACATCCCTCATCGGTTACAGAAAGTGTTTTATTTTGATTTAAAACAAACACTGTCTATCAGGGTGTAGAGATCATTTTGCTCAGTTCTTTTCAGAGCAGTCACTCTTGACTAAAAAGCTCCAGGCAAATCCGTTTCATAACATTCATTCCACAGCACAATAAGTGTCCCAATTTGAATATTTTATATGTATTAAATAGTAAGCATGGTGACAGATCAGGGAAGAAGATATGCATGAACTCTAAAGTATTTATAGAGTTTCATCGGTGACAAAACAAAAGTGCAGTGTTGTTTGTCAAGTACTGGATGACAGTGCATCTAAATGTCACAACTGAAAGGAGGGACTCTATAGTATTGTGAGAACTACATTGGTTGCTATATTTACCTTGAACAGGTTATTGGAACATCAAAACATTTACATAAGGAAGCATTGTCTAAACCTACTAGATTAATGCTCTTGCCAATAATGATAAACGAATGAATTAGGTTGAATTAGTCTTGTTTATAAAGGGGTTAAAATTACTTTGCTACAAATGAGTGGATATTTCCATTTTTTCAAAAGTGTTGTACAGAATGAAAAATTACATGAATAACCAAAGGCTGGAAAACAAAATTAAGACTCTGAACTTACAATAATCAAAAGTACAGTAAAAACAGTAATATTGTGAAATATCGCTATTATTTAAAATACTTATTTTCATATTCCTGTGATGGAAAGCTGTATTTTCAGCAGCCATTACTCTTCAGTGTCACATGATCTTTTAGAAATCATTCTAATATTCTGATATATTTGTTTTTGTAACATTCTGTACTTTATGATCAGTTTAATGCATCCTTTCTGAATAAATATATTTAAATATATAAAAATCTTACTTACCCCAAAACTTTAAAAGGTAGTATGTGAATATATAGACATCCCAAAAACAAGATACATTTATGCCACAAACAGAATATGTAAGTGGCATAAACCTCATTAACTTTGAGTTTTTGAAAAGCTTTCTAGTAGATGAGCACAAGTTCAGATTCATAACAGAGCCGCGTGAATCTTATTGAGGATCATTTATGACTGAGTGAGCAGCTCAAAATCGCAAAGTTAATCTGTCCAGGAATGCAGAGAGAGGGCGTGTATATTCTATTTCCATCTATAATTTCAAAGATGTGTGAAATTCAAGCCTCAGTATGTGCCTCTGTTGTGCTGGGAGACAGAAACTCTTGGGACAGTAACAGCCTTTTTAATTGTGACATTCTGTTGGTTACATATCCACTAATGAGAATTGCTTGCAGTTATGATTGGTATTTGGCACTAGATATCATTGTTAGAAACAAAGGACAACAAATTCTTGGAGTCATGAGCCTGAGGCATTTAAAGAGACAGATTGAAATGTGTTTTGTGTTGACATCCTCATTGCTGTTTGTTGGAAATCATATTCCTTGACAGCTGGTTTGTAAGGACTTCCTGCTTGTTGTTTTCACAGGTATGACCCAGAGACAAACCGCTGGACATTTGTGGCCCCTATGTCAGTAGCTCGGCTGGGGGCCGGTGTCGTCGCGTGTGGGGGAAGTCTGTATGTGGTTGGAGGATTCGACGGGGACAACCGATGGAACACGGCTGAGCGCTATCAACCAGACACGAACACCTGGCAGCACGTGGCACCTATGAACACAGTTCGGAGCGGTGTCGGTAAATGTTCTATATCATTTATCAAATTAATGAGTCTCTGGGAATAAAGGTGTCTGCTTAATAAATAAATGGAATAATAAACCTGAATCAAACATAAACTTTCTAAGTAAATAAAAAATACATTGTATTTTCATTCATAAGTTAATAAATTAGGTTTATTGTATTAGTGAAATAAACACTTGTGATTTTGAGCTAAGCTGTCTGGTTTTTGTTTTTTGGTTTCTGTTTGTAGGGGTGGTGTGTATGGATAACTACCTCTATGCAGTGGGTGGCTATGATGGTCAAACTCAGCTCAAAACGATGGAGAGATATAACGTCACTCGAGATGTGTGGGAACCCTTGGCCTCTATGAACCACTGCCGCAGTGCACATGGAGTAACGGTCTACCAATGCAAGATTTATGTGTTAGGTGAGCTGGATTGGTGGAAGGGAATGCAACTGATAAAATGTATACCTTAAAGGCACTGTAAGTTGCTTTGGATGAAAGCGTCTGCTAAATGCATAAATGTAAATATTATTCCATTTCAGGTGGATTTAATCAAGGGGGTTTCTTGTCTAGTGTGGAGTACTACTGCCCAGACAGTAATGTATGGACGTATGTAACAGATATGCCTGTTGGGCGCAGTGGAATGGGTGTTGCTGTAACCATGGAACCCTGTCCTGTAATCCTGCTAGAGGAGGATGAGGACGAGGAGGAGATGTAATGTTGAAGTTTGACATGTGAACTTTGAACATGTGCCATCTTGAAGACAGCAAGTGCTGCATTTCCTTCAAACTTCTTAATGCATGTGATGCCAATAAGGAAATGTCCTGTAATTTAGGTTAATTATAATGATTTACCTAATGATTTGTGTGATTTAAAGAGAGGTGCGTTGCTAATCACTGGACTAATGAACCTCTGATCACTTTATCAGGGCTAAATGAATATTCTGTAACAGAGACGCACACAATCGTTTTGTCGAACTGCTGAACATGTCATTTTGTGAACTTGTTCTATAATAATTTTTAATGTTTAATGTACACACCTGATAAAAACACTGAAATCTTATGAAGGTTTGGCTTTCATTTCTGACAACTTTAGGATCTCTGCTGTTTGTCAGGAGTGTTTGCAGTAACATTTTCTTTGAAGCCATGATATATATATAATGCATTTAAAAAGCTATTAAATATTCTGAAATTAATTTGTGAAGTCTTATAATACACTTAATAATCAGTTGAATGTTCTTCTAAATAATTAAAGAGTATACTGATAATTTCATGTTATAATACTTAAAATTCTTCATAGGGTTTAATGATAAATAGGTAAATATTATATTACATATAATTTTGAAGTGTAATATAAAGCGTTATCATGATTACTATTCACCACTAGGTGGCGGACTTCTACTTGCAAACGCAATGGGAGCACCTAGGGCAAGCCTCAATACTTGGGGCCTTTACACTTGACCGCTTGTGTACTTACATGATGTATTTTCTATATTTGGCCCAAGGGGGTGTGAAGACCCCAAGTCTTTGTAGAACTTTTGATTAGCCAATCAGAAATACATATAACACTGTGTTGTAAAAATGCAAGTAAAGGTTTGCAGAACTTCCACATTTGGATTTTCTTTACTTTGCACTTTAAAATAAGATTCTAAAAGTCTGTATATCAGTAACAGATGACAGTACAACAGTTAAATTGTGGTGCTTCTAATTAAGTAGTTAAAAGTGGTTACTAACATTTTACAAAATACACAGATTCCTCTTTGCATCAATAAACTACTTTTACTGCCAAATTATATATAATATCTATGCAATTTAACTTGTATATGTAATTATATGTAATATCTATGCAATTTAAATTGTATATGTAATTATATGTAATATCTAATTAATTTTCAATTTAAATTTTCATTTGCTTAGACTATGCTTAGTCTAGAGATTTAGTGTGCATTAAAGGAACTGAGCTTTGCCATTATTCAGACTTGGAACAGTCTTGTGCACTATGTAGTGGCCAAGACAACAAGTGTGGGTATTGGAACAGGCCCTTAGTACTGAATGAAGAGATGTAGCTGTATAGTAAATTGACATGATGTTTATTTATTGAATAAACTGTTAATTCATGAGTATATATTCTGATTAAATCTTTCACAGATTAATACAGAAAAAAATATAAAAGACAGTTTATGTACAATTTATTTATAATAGAGACAATTATTGTTGCGATTTCACAATATTAGTCATGCGTTATAGGCTTGTTTACAGAAACTGGCAAGCCTCTCTTTGCTTTGTCTCATTCACAGGTTTTAGTGCTTTTATTTCTGGATGTCTCAGGAAAACCAGCAGAAATGGAAACTTTTTTTAGAAATCATAATAATGTTAAACATTTGTATTGTTATGGACAGGTTTGTAGCTGCTGTGTTAGAGAAGGTTTTGTGTTTAATACTGTCTCCACATGTTATAGTTTAGTTACATTTCCACGGCGAGACACAATGGTTTGTTTACCTATAACTGTTTAATCCACAAACGCAGGGGCTCCACTTTATTTCTGTAGGTTCCTGGCTTTATCCGTATCAAATCATGAGGTGTCATGTCAACACTGGCATACTGGGCAAACAGATTCCAAACCTTGGGCGGCTGGCTGGCAAATCCTCACCATGTGGCAGGATGTAAGATGTGTGATCAGCGGGCAGTGGATTTGTCACACACAAACACATGCTGAGAGACACATACGAGTGTGAGTAAGAACCCAAGGCCTTGTTTTGGCTCATCCTGAACTCTGATTGGATGGAGAGCAGGGGCCTTCTCTTCCCGAGCCTAACAAAATATCTAATGACTCACATAGCAAAGTATGACACATTCTTCAGTATGCAGACACATCCACATCCACGCTGACATGTGCAACAGCCCCTAAATTAATGCTCTGGTTGGACACACAGCTGCCTTCTATAGAGTGTAAGGGACTTGAGACAGCATCATAATGCTCAATGCATGAATGTACTGACTGGTCAAGCAAAGCAAAGAAAGCTCAAGAGTGTCTGAAGTCAATGTGAAAGATGCAACATATTATTGCTACAGTGTGAAATGGCTGGATGTTGCACCACACAATATATATATGTATCATTTAATGCACTTTTTCTATAGGCTAAACTCATTTACAGTAAAAAATCTTACTTCCGTGTTGCAAATAAAGCTTGGTATTTTAAATGACAGTGTTCATTAATGTGTTAGTCTTTACATCCATACATAGGAGGCGCTAGGATCCTTGCCTTCTTGGGAGACGGCAATGGCAAAATTCTTGGTTCTTGTCCTCGTGGGGGAAAAACAGCCATTAATGTCACCCCTTCGTTTACTAAAGAAAAAATATCAGCTATATATCAGTCCTGCTTAGACCTCTCATACACCAATTTTGTCATAAAACTGCATATTTAAGTTTGAAACTACTTTTTAAGGCTTATAAATAATGTGTATTTTTCGTTGTCATCTTAAGTTGTGGACTACAAATCCAAATGACCTTGAAAAATGTAATATTTCTGTACACTTCAGAAACGTGAAATCCTTAACTGTAGCCTAACATGTAAATGGATACTAATAATAATTGGTTTGAGGTTATGTGTGGGTCTTAGGATATATATATATATATATATATATATATATATATATATATATATATATATATATATATATATAGGGCTGGACTGGAGCTATAATTTTTATTATGTCTATGCAACAGCCCAATCGCTGTCTGTATCTCAGCTGACAAAAATAGTCATTATTTCCCCCTTTTTTATTTTTATAAATGTACACATAACAAATCTATCCTTTAAATAATCCTATATTCCTTTTAGAAAGCTGCTCCCTGAAAGTCACTGAATAATTCGCACACTCAATCTGGCGTTCCACCGCTCTGCATATTTCGCACGTCTCTCTTTTTAACACACCCTCGGATTACCAGCTCGTTAGAAGGGAGCACCATACATGAACTGTGTTCATTGAAGTGTTTATTGCTCCCCACAAGGGAAATCCGAAGTTTACTTCACTTCGGGAACATTCATTCACGGATTCGCGCTATGCCAGGGCCTGCAGCGTCTTCACACGCAGATGAAACTTACTAGAGAAGTGTGACATTATGTGTCTGCAAATAAATACATTTTAAATTCACATCTTGCACACTTTAATGCTGCCTTCATTTACATTTCATTCATGGTGGATCAAGTGGTAGAGCATTGCGTTAACAGCGCAAGGTTGTGGGTTCGATTCCCAGGGAACACAGGTTAGGAAAAGACTGTTAGCCTGAATATATTGTAAGTGACTTTGGATAAAAGCATAAATTTATTTATTTTATTTTAATTTATTTACGCTCCCTTCGAACTGGAATCATGTCGGAATATCCTGTGATGTCCACTTTGCAGGGTACTTACTTGTCGAATAGAAAACGCCTGAAGCTAAGCGATTAGGGATGCATACAAAATGTGCATTAGTAGTACACGAGGACTGGAACTGACATCCATAGTAAAGCATGCTAGTTTTAAAATGCAACACTCGATTTTACGTAACGTGATCTTTTGTCTGCATGTCCTTGGCCTGGTTGAAGACCCCTGACTTTCGGATAAAATCTACGTTTTAATGTCTGAGGTTTTATATAAGTGGTCCACAACATTTTTTATCATATCAATTATTATAACAGATAAGAGCATATTTTTTGTATATTTTACTAAATATTTTAATTACATTCTGAACATGACTTTGAGTGCAAATACAGACGCCCGTCCAGCCGAGGATGACCGAAGTCACCTCATGTCAACCATATCTTAACTCGGAGAAACACCAGCTGCATAAGCACGAAGAAAGATGGTTATCTCGTTGGCAACGTGCGATACGTGATTCACGAACAGCATCTACTCTACTCAGTCTAATAAACGCTAACTCGTTTCATCATACACGACATCATCATCTCTAAACGGTATTAATATGGAGGCCGTGTGAAGTGGCGAATGATTGAAATGCTGCAAGCACGTCGCAATCTTCTCTCGCAAACCACATCGTACAAGTTTGAAATCCAAACTGTGTTCAAGACTTATTTTTCCAAACTAAGCTGAGAAGCATGAGTGGACGGTTTCAAGCTCCCCACTGTGTGAATTGATTCTACTATGGGTCTGCTTGAAAGAGAGCTTCCGGAGCCGGGAGAAAATATAGACATTATTCCTGGTGACGCATTCAGATATTCAAACTATATTCGATAAATAATTGAATTGATCACTAAATTGGTTATTTAAATAAGTTCCGTCTTTAATCATACACATTACAGAAGGTTACGATCTTATTCATGGCATACATAACCTTAAGCGTCCCTGCCTGAGAAAAATGGAACATTCCACAATTTATTCCAGGGAAAGACTGACAGTTTTTTGGGTCATGAAGCAGCTGTTTAAATCAGTGTATTACCCTCCCTCCGCGGAAATAAGAAATTAGTACATTTGAAATTAGATAACCAGGATTTAAACTTACAAGCAAATACAAATTTCGGAATGTTACATACGGATGATAATAATAATAATAATAACAGTAACAAGAACAACATTAATAATAATAATAATAATAATAATAATAGGGCATATGTGGAAAGCAATGTTTATTTATATTTTATAAATTGACAGTATATATAATAATCGATTTTAACCCGAATTTACTTCTTGGTCAATATTTGTAAGTTATAATTACCGGTAATACTAAAATATTTTATAAAACCACAATTTGTATTTTCTTTGGAAAAAATAATTGTTTGTTTTAAAATGTGTTATTTACATTGCATGGCCAGTCGTTTTGTCATTTATGATGCAATGACCATTACTTAACATCTTCGTTGAAATGGCAATGGGTACATGCCACCTCTTATGCCAATAATTTCTCATCAATTATTCAGATGGGAATGACTTCCACTTGCAAGATTACAGTTCCTTTGCCTATGGGACATGCAGTGAGTATCAGCCACAAGATATGCATATTTCACTCAGGACGATGGGACAATTTTATGCATATTAGCGTATCTGTGCAGCTAGTACTTGACGGTGAGAACTGTATAAGGCACTGTTGCATGCTGATAGAGTTTGGCATGAGAATAAATGAATAGTGCACAAGAATCTAAAAGGATGAGGGAAAGATATGGTAAAGATGTGTATTAATGTGAGAAGAACTTTATGTATTAATGTGAAAATCCAAGGCATTTATTTAATATTATAATACACAATACAGCAACATTATGAGTCACAGTGAAACAAATGCTAAATAAATTTGGAGTCCTGCCTAATTCTCTCTCTGTCTCTTGCTCTCACTCCCTGCCACTGTCTCTGCATGAGAACAGCTGCAGATGCCCACTCTGCGTAAGTGGATAAAAACTATAAAGCAATCCCTAGAGACATGAGGACATTGGTCAATTGGAGTTAGTTCAGATAAAGATTTAACCTGGATAATCGCTGCTGCTGTCCCTGTTAACATCTTCTCTCATGATTTCTCTCTCTTTGCTTTTTACTAGAAAATCAATTTAGTTATATCAGAAAAGAGAACGCAGATGTTGGTTTTATATAACCCAGGTTTGTGATGTGAAATCATCTAACATATATGACATAAAGTAGAAAAAAATGCAAAACAAAAAAAGAAAACGAAATCTTTCCCTTAATCTTTCATTTAATTCAAAGCCTTTTCACACCAAGGCACCGAACCCCCAACTGCTACCTGGGCGCCGCAGCAAAAAATGGCTGCCCACTGCTCTGGGTGTGTGTTCACGGTGTGTGTGTGTTCACTGCTGTGTGTGTGTGTGCACTTAGGATGGGATAAATGCAGAGCACTAATTCCGAGTATGGGTCACCATATTGGCCACATGTCACAATCACTTTCAATTAAATTTGCAGATCATCAATATTACAGATAGAATTTGACATAAATCAAAGCACAAAAGAAATGACCTTGACTAATTTATGCTCACCTTGGTCATTTCATAGATATATGTGCATCTACACTCTGCCGCCACCTGTTAACACTTACATCGCCCTCAGTCAGTGCAAACCTGCTCTGTTAGACAGTGAGGGGCGCAGGGTCCCGCAAGGCCCTGATAGAGATCATATGTAGAGTCAGCATGTAGACAGAATCCAAGACCTCTGGCCGTGCAGAAAAAAAAATCCTGTCAGCAGCGGATCCTGGCCAGCCAAACGGCTAAAAGGCTGAGATTTGATTTGATGACTTTGCACCTCTGCCTCCTCTTTGCACTTAATCTTTTTTTCTCCTCTATCTAACCTGTGGTGCCGAGGTGGTCGAAGATGAGCTGTCTGCTGCAGGGTCCTAATCTAATATAATTATGGCTTCTCACCAAATCATCTCTCACGTCTTTGGTTTCTCTGTGTGAGATATGGTAATGGTGAGTGCTCGGACGAGGAGGCTACAGAATTGGTTTTGAATGTCCACATTAAGTGTCTGGGCTCTTTACAATAGAGACAACACACTCAAGATTCATGCGACACAAAGTCCAGCTTCAGATATTGTTTTAGAACGGCGTAACTAACTTACTTCCTTTCTTGCTTTTGATTGGCTGCTCTTTCTAAAGCATCATGACAGTATTATGTGATATAGTAATAGACATTTTAAAGGCTATTGTTAAGATTCATAAATCAATACATACAGACATGTTGTGCTCACCAGCAGCTTTGTTGTTGTGTTTTGCAATACTCTACAAAGTAAGATTGTCACACATGACAGGCCTACTGTAATGCTATGGGTCTGCTTTTCTGTGTTAAACATCCAAAATATTAGTTATTACAAAAATGTCAGTTGTAATCACAAGAAGCCTAGAGTTATTGTAACTAACTGTATTGTAACTAACTAACTATATATATATATATATATATATATATATATATATATGTATATGTTTGTTAGTGTGTGTACATGCCACCCCTGACTGCGTATACCTTTAATAAGACATGTCATTCATCAAATCTTCCCAAATGGATGCCAATGAGATGATGGGTGCAGAAAGGATAAACAGTGGCTGAGACTTTAATCTAGTGCCGAAAGAGTAGGACATGTGTGGATTACTGTCTCTCTATCCCTCTCTGTATCTCTCCTCTGCTCTCTCGGCACCTTATGCCATTTCTAATTGAGTTAAATCTCATTATTCACGGCAGGCTTTGGGTCTGACACCGCATGCATCCGTGTGTCTCAAAACAGATCACCGTTACTTGCCACTGTGGTTAGCACTCTGCCTGTTGGTTGGAAGAAGAGAGGGATTGGTTACTCCGTTGAGAGTGCTTCCTTTATTTTCCCAGACTTCTCTCCCTCAACATTCCATTGAGAATGTGTCCTCGAGTGTGTTTTAGCAAACACTAGAATTGCTCTGAATAGATGAAGGTTTTATTCAGAGAAATCTGTGAATGAAATACTGTAATATACTTCTCCGTTAGGAGAAAAAATATATAGACAAAAATGACAAATGGTACAAATAGTGATGTCAAATTATTGTAGAAAGCATAGTGCAGGTAAATTGGCCTTGAACAAATTAATTGAGAGAATTATTTTTAGTTTCTGTTTAAATCTGGCACTTTTTGGATTACATACTTCGGTGTCTTGACTTTACTTGTAATTATGATTTTATGTCTCACATTTGTGACTTTACTCTCATAATTGCAGGTTTATGAGATTTCCTCATCATCGCAAGTTTACTTTTATGTAATTTCAACTTTATTTTAAAATGTAAAAAAAAATTTTTTGTTGCAATTTGAATTGTTTTTTTTGTTTTTTTACAATTAGATTTTTTTTCTCTGAAATCTAAATGGACACATTCTTTTGTTTTTTGTTTCTCAGACAGAATAAAAATAAAAAAGGTAATTCCGACTTTTCTTTTTCTTAGAACTGATACCAAGACAATTTTTAATTGCGAGAAAAAAGTCAGAATTGTGAGATATAAAAACCTTTTTTATTTTTTATCCTGTTGTGGAAATGGGCTTCTGTGTCTTACATTTGCATCTCTATATCACACAAATGCAGCTTACGTTCTCATAATTGGGGCTTTATGTCTCACAATGTAACTTTCTTGCTTCATTTCTCTTCAATTTTGATTTGATATCTCCTAATGAGTTTTTTCAATTTAAAGTTCATCTAACAAATACTTGTTTTAGTATTTACTCCGAGTCTGAAACAGGCTTGGAGTGTTTATAAGTTTAAACCACACAGGCAAACAGACACCATTTCTTTCATTAGGCTTACGCTGCTGTTTGTTTTAACATACGGCTTAAGTGTGAACGATGAAGACTCCTGTTTGTGAGGAAAGAGCGTATTGTAGGGTTTTTGTGAAGTGCTGTCAGGAGTACTCCAGTGTTAATGGCTGAAGAGACAAGACCTGGCCCTTTGTACCTCTCGCTGTCTGTAGTTTGTACTGTACACATGCTGTGTGTGTAAGGGAATGGAGGCGGGGGGGGGGGGGGGGCATGGAGGCCCTGAAAAGGGTGGATAAGAAACTCTACAGTACTGACTCAGGGAAGATTGCCAACAATATCAAGATGAAACACACAGGCCTACAGCAGGGAACTTCATTCAGATCACTTCAGAGACATCTGCTTGTAATGTTTGTCAATGCGTGAACATGTCACACCAAGGACTCATGGAAAATAGTCTAATGTTTCCTTAAGATATAGGATGAAAGTTGGTTTGAATTTTTCATTTATGCTACTCAATAGGATATATTGTTATTGCATTAAATATTTGATGTTAATGTAAAAAGTATTCAGAGAAAAATAGTAAAAACTATTTTAATGGATTTGGTTTTAAATGAATGGAAGTCAATGCAATTTCATTAAGGAAAAAAAAAATCACAGCATGTTACAGGAAAAATGTCTAAATTTATTTAACCCAGCGTTATTATTGTTAACTAAAACCATAAACATTTTTTATATAATAAACTGCAAGGCAACATTTCTCCTCTTCATTTAGTTTAAGTGAAATAATGAAATAAAAATAAATAAAAAATACATGCGCATTAAAAAAATTACAATAAATTGATAAAAATAGCAAAATTACTACAATTTTAAGAATAAAATGAAAACAGAAAATATCAAATAAAAACTAATTCAAAATAATATCTATGAATAGCATAATGTATAATGAATAACATGTATAATGATACTAAATAATAAATAATAATAAAAGATTAATTAAATTAAAAGCTATAATGATATTTGTGCATTTTACAGAGCTGAAACATTGGTAAATAAAATGACTACTGTCATCTCCTTTGAAATGCAGTGACTCTCCTAAATCTGTCATTTCTAGGTCTGAGTGGAGGAAAGGCCACAGTCAGAAATAGGCCAGGTTAGGTCAGGCTTTGTTTTATAATCTCACACTGACCTCTTTACTCAGTACTCTCTCTCTCTCTCTCTCTCTCTCTCTCTCTCAATCTCTCCTTCCAACCCCCAACTCTCTTTTTCCCTCTAATTCTCTTTTCCTCTTCCATCATTTTCCCCACTCTGTTCTCTCCACTGCTTCTAACGGATGTTTATTTCAATCGTAGTTGAAAAAATATATAAATATTTTTTTTTTCTAAATGCACAAAAACAGATACCGGTACCTATTTTTATCACAGCCAACTTAAGTCCCTCCACCACCGACTCATAACACCGATAACTAAGATGCAAGGCATTTTCTGGCCAGCTAGTCAACATACAGATTCACTGATCTCATAGAAAGTAAGTAAAGTGGATGCATGGAATTGTAAGTTGGATTGTCCATTGAAACACAGACCATAACCTCTGGAAAAAAAAAATGCTTTTTTTATAGGTCTATTCCAACAAGAGCCATTTTTTTGATGTCAGCATCCAAATTCCGTCTGTTGCAGGCCTACAGTTTTTATGAGGTCCTAGGAACTGGCAAGCATAGAAGTTAAGACGAGCCAACAGGAAAGACCGGCAGTGCAAACATGTTCATGTGCTGCAGAGGAAAGAGAAAAATATCTGTAAACATATACAACACACACACACAAGTTTATTTTGGTAGGGACTTTCCACTGAATATTTTGTTCGAACTGTTCTTATACTTTTTACTCTAGTCAATTATTTTAAGTTTTTTTTTTAGTTATATAACTGTTGTTTTTGTTTACAACATTTATACATTTAGGTCATTTAAAAATATCTATATTATAATATTTAAAGTCAAAGTCAAAGGAAACTGGACCAAAGATACAATTCATTATGTAAATCCATTATGTAAATGTACTGGCCCTTTTTATGTATTTCAGCTAAGAAAAAAAAAGTTTGGGGGGGCAGAATTTACAAATACTGTTTGTTTCTGTTTTATGTTTTTAGCTGTTGAAATCACATTTGTGTAACCAGACTTTTGAATGAAAAACCTAAAGACTAAAAATGTCCCCGTATTATAAAAGGTTTTCTAAATTATTTTACTTCCCCCTAGAGACAGATCTGTTCTTTAAACCGCTTTGAAGGTCAGCAGCGATGCATTTAATTTTTTTTTTTTTTGTATGTGTAACTGTGAATGCATCCTCTGGAAAGAAATCACAAATAAGCTGATTGGCATGCAAACAAGTCTATTCAATTAGCATGAAATCTTAATAAAAGCACTTTGAAAATGCAGTATTGGAGCTGATGAGAGATGCAGGTCTGTAATTGAGCATGACCTATGAGGAAGTGCTGATGAGGGTCTTGACCTAATGATGCTGGAGGGCTTTTTTTTCTTCTGGCATCTGGGCAGGAGCAATTACAGCGTTGCCATTTAAATAAATAAATCTAGAGAGAGCAACAGATCAACCTCCGTTTAATGCCTAATTACAAAGGCTCCTCCTCCAGAATACAGGCCCCAGTTAACTATGCAAATAAACCGGCTCCTAATGGTACTCCCACCTAACATTTAAAAATGCCTATGTATGGTAACATCTGGTTTTACTCAAGTCAAAAATTTTATTTTCATCAAGAACCAACCTATATGCATTACATCATACTAACAAAATAAATGTTTATGGGTTAAACCAGGTAGAAATAGCTCTCTATGGTAACACCTTCTCATCATTTAGAATAAAACATATTTATATATATATTTTTGGGGCTCTTTTTTATTAGCACTACATGAAGTGTGTGTGTGTGTGTGTGTGTGTGTGTGTATAGATCTTTCTAGATTTTAAAATTATATACAATTTGAAAATTATTTAATATAATACTTTTTTAATTAATTAAAAAACTACAAATGATCTTTTTATACATTAAACTGCCTGTCACCTTAGCATTATAAAGTTGCTTTCCTCTTGCTTTTGCATCTTTTTTTTTTTATTATTATTAAGCATTGATTTCAATATTTATATCCCTGATAAAACATGTAAGATATGTTGTCTGTTTATCTCACAGGGCATAAGTAGAAACTTGCTGGATGTTTAAGGGTCATAAACTCTCCCTGATCTCTGTCATTGCTGTTACACCCAACCTCCACCAGCCCCCTCCTCCCACCTGTAATGGGATGCAACAGAAAGGGTGTCATTATTCTACTAGGTGCCTGGGACCACATTCAGTTAAAATGAGCTTGGGAGATGGGGGTGATAGTGCTACGTTGAGTTCAGCCTAACAGAAGTTTCAGCACTGCTGGTGTTAGTGGACTGGTGATGGTGTGTGTGTGTGTGTTTGGTGCAAGGGTATGAATTTCTGAAGTTAAAAGTGGTAGACTCCTTGATGAACAGATGCATCCTTTGAAATAAAAAAAACAAACATAGCTGATTGTGTGTAGCAATCGATTCCGTCTAGTTACACGTCCTCATAAAGCATCAGCACGTTTTCGCCTGTAATCATGACTGATTCTGATTACAGAGCTGTGAAGTTCACACACTTTTAGGAATATACTACTGATTTTCAATGGTAATTCACTAGTTGTTTTTACATCACTTTACTAGTTTCTGAGTATACAGCACATTTTGGTCTCATAAAATGCATTAGAATTGTGTGTTTATTGTGGAATATTGTGGAATATTGTGATCAGTTCTCATATATACAGTTATGAGGATAAGAATGATTCACTTACAAATCATTTGTTTAATGTGTGTAAATATGTCAAATAGCTGAATCAGCACAGTACCAAATAAAAAATGACATTTGTATGATGATTTTTACAATTTAGTACTGCTCTGATGCAACTATTTGACATATTTTCATACATTTTAAACAAAAGATTTGTAAATTAATCATTCTTTTTAGTAAAATTATTTTCAGTGAATTGGTTGATCAGTTCCTAAAACTAGTTTTAATGAGTCATTCACAAATTGAACCAATCGATTTCTTAAACTCACTAAGTTAGTGATTCACGCCCTTGGTATTTTGTACTGTGGAATATATTTAAATATCTGTTTTGCCAGGACAGTGCTATAACACACACAGAATACTTCCTTTAGGCTCAGCAACAAGGCTCACTAAACAGCAGACTGTCCTGACTCTCTCAGACACACACACACACACACACACACACACTATTTTCTTTCTTTCTTTCTTTTTCTAGAATAAAGCTAAATAGACTAAGCTAAATAGACTCTGCCAAGGGTGGTTTACGAGAATGCATTATTTGTGTGTGTTTGTGTGTTTTAGATGTTTTGTGCAGAACAGTGTATTATAGTGTGTATGTCTGTCCACAGAAAATCTGGAGAGAGATAAAATGTTTATGTGTCCTCCTTGAGCCAGCACAGCAGGTTATTTCTGCATGCATGGTGCATCCACTTATTCTATGAAGAACATCTATCATTTTATCCTGTGATTAATGGCTGGCCTGAGCCCGGCTGCTACTAACACAAATGCACTGAGAGGGAAATGACGGAGAGAAATACCACCAGCAGCATAACGCACACACACATGCGCTCTCTTTGAGACCTGTAGACTTCAGAACAGTATCATTCATTCGAACCATGAAATTCTGCATATTTTAATCAGGTTTTCCAGACAGTGAAAACTCTGCCATGGAATTAAAAGTAGAGAGATGTAGTTTAGGCATCATTAGAGATCCTTAACCATTGGTCTCCATCACGTGAAGCTAGTTTCTCAGGTTCTGTTACCTGCTCATAGCCCCATCAGTGAAAAAAACAACAACGTGAGTGGTCCCGCTGCTCTTGGCCCCTGAGAGCGGCACAAGAGGCCCACCCATCTCCAGTTTAATTAAATATTTCCCTCCTGAGTCTGTGAGTTGATGCCATGAGCATTATAAATCAAGAAAAGGGCATCTGCTGATAGGCAAATGAAAACAGACTCGCTGAATAGACAGCACGGGATGAGCGCAGCAGATTAAAATAAACAAAGAGCGTGACGTAAAAAGATCTTCATCTTCTCTTTGTCTCAAGTCACTGCCGCTTATTTGTCGTATACACAAATATGAGTAATGTTAATGAGATACTGGCAGTGTGTGTCTGTGTGTTTGTCTAAGGTATGTAGTTCACGTTTCCCTGTTATACCTCCACCTCTCCTCAACCTCAGCTGGGGTTGTTATGATCTGGATTGCCCTCACCAGACATACACGAATGATATCTATTGAACGCTTGCACACTCGTTAGAATGCACAAGTACATGCAAATAAGCACCCATTTGCATGCGTAGATCCACACATGTAAACTATCGCTGGTGTCATTTATCAAAATCTTTATATATATATATATATATATATATATATATATATATATATATATTAAATTGATGTTGTACAATAACTACACAAATAATTATATAAATAAATTATAAAATACAATAAAAAAACAACACTAATAAAAATTATATAGACATATTAAAAACTATAAAAAAAATTACAAAAATACAACAAACAAAAACTTTTAATGGACAATGTAAAATATACAACTTAAAACTAGATATAAAAAATAACTAATTAAAAATATTAATAAAAAGAAAGAAAATCATATGTGTTTGCAATGGCATGAACGTGAGTAACTGATGTCTACTATGATCTTATTTTGGCCACATGGTATATCCACATTGTGAATTTAGTCCCATAATGCAGTTCAATGAGCTATGAATTTTTTTTTCTTTTATGTCTTATTACGATTCGTCAGAAATAGTAAGAGTAATATGCTATTTCCTATTCAGTTATTGCTTATAAATATACTTTATTCAGTATTGGAAAGCAGTGTTTAAAATGCTTAAATCTGACAAACAATGAATTATTTTAGCTAATGTGTGGTATGTATTCTTACTAGCACATCACACTGATAACTCAGCATCATGCATATAGATGCTTTTATCCAAAGCAACTTACAGAGCATTTCTGATACACATATATATATATAATTTTTTTTACCAGTATGTGTGTTCCCTGGGAATTGAACCCACAAGCTTTTGCACTGCCAACACAATGCTCTACCACTGAGCCACAGGAACACATTATAGCATCAAAGTAGTGTTCCAAATAATTTATTCATGAGGCTCTAAGATGGTTAGTGTGCTGCTTTAGAAGCCACCTAAGTATAGGCAGGTCGCACTAGGTTTTGGAACTGTGCTACTGTGTCTGGCGTCATTTAGTGCAATACAGTCAACATACTGTATACTGCATTCCTAGCTCACAATGTGTTAGCTTACTTGTCTAACTCACTTAAACTCTCTTTCTCCCTTTTTCTTTTTCTCAGCCACGCACACACTCACACAGAAACATTCATGCCCCCCTCCTACTCGTCCAACACCCACAACATGCAACCGAGAGCAAGAAAGCTATCTCACTGGCACTAATAATGAGATCCTTTTCTCAAAGACTACCCCGACCAATCCAATTCAATATGGAAAGCACAAACACATTATGCACAACTGTCGTGACGAGAATCTGGCTACTGTGCCCACACTGCGGATGTCAAAAATGAGGCACATTTCACAGAGCACTGAAACTACTTTGTGCAGCTTAGCATTATAACTTCAGGGTACATTTAGTTTTAATTCTTAATTTTCTTCATTACAGTGCTCCCAAGGCAGTGCATTGATAATTCTCAAACTTTCTAGTTCGGGGTTGTTCTAAATCGTTAACCTTAAGTGAACTTATGTGAATAACTCATCCTGAACTGCATAACATTAAACACTCAAGTCTTAAAGGGATAGTTCATATTCTTTTATGTATCACAGAAGAAAGAAAGTAATGTAGGTTTGGAGCGATATGAAGGTGAGTAAATGTCAAGTTGTTTAATATTTGGTAAACTCTACCTTTAAGTGTAGCAATTTTGGGACTTTGGAAACTTTATACTTATAAAGAAATGTAAGATTACATATGGCAAATCTCCCATTTACACTGATAGAATAACATTCTAAAGGTAACTACATCAGTGATGTTATTATAGCATTTGCATACTACGTTCATTGTGATTGCTCTTCTATTATTTGTATACTGTTTTTTACAATACACGTTATTTTTTTAAGTAGCTACTGTATACAGAAATTTGTGATGATAATATTTATGATATCTTAATATCTTCATGCCTTTCACTGTTAATAAAACAAATTATTGGAGTATGTTTTAAAAGAAAATACTCAGTCTTTCTACTTTTAAAATTTCATGTTTAATCAATGTATTGCATCCAGATTCTTTGAAATTATTTGTGAAATTTACTAGCAGTTTCTGAGGGAAAACCTCTACACTAAATTTAGCATTTACCAGATTAGAGCTGCATACTAGTATTTGCATACTACATTTGACTGGTCATGCAATGATGCATACATTTACCTATTTGTAGATGCCTTTAAGTTCCATGCACATGGCCAGTTGGAATGGAAACTAGCGTTTACATGAGATTCTTTGATTACTTTTCACATCAGGAATATTAAATACTACAAAAATACTTATATAAGCCACCCTGGAGGTTTAGCATTTAGCTCAATGAACACTTATGGGATTCAGCAGCTGATTACATAGCGAAGTATATGTCCTACCCACCTCACTTCCATGTATCTTGTGGCAGGGTTGTTTACAGGGGAAAGGGGGAAATCATGTTACTGTTTATTGACTGCAACAGTGCATTACAGCAGACTCATAATGACATATTCCCAAAAATGGTGTTAACATTGATCATTAGATTCATATTGAGTAATTTTTCCACTTTAACAGAGAGAAAGTATGTTTGTTCTGGAAGGAGAATTGTGTGGATTGGGTGATGAGACAGAAATTAAGTCTGTGTGTTTGTGTATTATCTTCTTTACTTATGAGTCTGAACAAATCCCTATGACACCTGGAGAAAGCTTTCCATTAGCATTCACATTCATCTCAATGGCATTTGCTCACTGGTGCATGACAGTCTTTGCTGAGCATTTAGTTCTGGACTCATTACTAAGCCAGTCACCTGAACTGTAAATGCCATGTGACTATATAGTCTAGAGTTTTTGATTGGCAGATGATGCCATAAAAATTCACACGGTCCCAAGTCTTTCATTTGCAACTACCATGATAAATAAATGCTGTTAAATTAACTTTCTGTTCAACAAAGAACCATGAATCTTTTTAAACATTAATTCACACAATTGTTTTCAACATTGATAAGAAGAATTGTTACTTGAGCAGTAAATCAGCATATTAAGAATGATTACTGTAGTATAATGTGACACCCAAGGACTGAGATAATGGCTGCTGAAAATTCAGCGGTGCCATCACAGGAATCAATATATATTTTTAAATTCAATTCAATTCAATTCAATTCAAGTTTATTTGTATAGCGCTTTTTACAATACAAATCATTACAAAGCAACTTTACAGAAAATTATGTTTCCACAATATTTAGTAGTAGCTAGTAGTTTGTGCACGTTTGACAGGATTTTAGAAAAATAAAAAAAATAATATTAATACAAGACGTAGTCAGCTAGATAATGGACTATCAATATTATTAATTAATAGTAATTATAGGATGCAGTCACACATGTAGCAATAATTGTTAGTTCTGTTTGTTGATTCAAGGTTAGGATCATCTGGGGTCCTCTGAGGGTCAGCATCATCTCTTCTCAGGTGTTCTGGATCCAGACTGGAGCTTGTGTAAATCCTAGTTACCACGGGATGTAAATCCTGTGGCAAAACATAGAAACAAAATAGAGACATCATTAGCATAGCTGCTGATCCAACAAAGTAAAATTAGTTTAACCCAAGCTAAAGAATAAAAATGCAGATGCAACTACACTCACAATTTAAGAGATACATTATTCGAATGCTTGGCGAAAGAGATGCGTTTTTAATCTAGATTTAAACAGAGAGAGTGTGTCTGAACCCTGAACATTATCAGGAAGGCTATTCCAGAGTTTGGGAGCCAAATGTGAAAAAGCTCTACCTCCTTTAGTGGACTTTGCTATCCTAGGAACTACCAAAATTCCAGCGTTTTTCATTATAATAATGTTTTACAATATTCCTGTTTTTATAGTTTTTAATCAAATAAATGCAGCCTTGGTGAGCATAAGTGACTTTTGTAATGCTAGTGTTAAATACATATATTTGTGCTAAACAAAACATTTGGTCAGAATAGGCTACATGGCTTCTTCTGAAAGGCCATCGATGGAGAAAGATACATTTTCCAGCATCTAGCTCACCTGCCCATGCTAACCAGCCAAACTTAAACTTGGTACATTCAAGGAATGCTAAAGAGAATAAGATAGAAGAATGAGGAACAGAGAATACTGTCAGGCATTTTTTAATCTCATTCCTAGTGACTTTGCCATGGTCATAAAATACTGAGCCTCTGAGGTTTGGTGCGTTTCCATGCAATGATGCCATTCACCACACTTGTTCACAGCGCAGCATTTTTCCACAGTCACTTCTGCACGATCTGCCTTTACTCCCCAGGCAATTCATAAGCAGAGACCCTTTCTCAGCGGTCAACAGTCAATGTTGTGTCAGAAATGCAATTGCACCCCTGATTGCCATTTAACTGGGTGTGTCTGTTTATACTTTTCATCACATTGCATGATTAGGAACAGAACTCCATTTGACATGCCATTTGATGCTGAAATACACTTCCTCATATCGGCGTTCATTTGAGCTTTTTTTATACAGTATATATAAAACATTCAAGGATAGAAGAGGATAACATTTTGCTTGATTTTTTAAAATGTTGGATGTTTTGGTCTGATTGTTGTGGCACTGCTTCAGAGGTGGAGAATACAGGTATTTGCTATTCTCAGAGTGTCTCGCCGAGTCGCTCTCTCCATCTCCCTCGCCCTCCATCTTTTGCGCTCTCTCTATCTTCGCATTGCCCTCCATCTCTCTTTATATCTTTTCTTTTCTCTTTCTTTCTCTCTTCATCTCTCTCCCTTGCCCTCTTTCTCTCTCTAGCTCTCTCTCATCGGGAGACGCCTGAGGAATATACTCATCAACATGAATTTTTTCCCCGCTCTCTGGAAGAGGAAAACCCTAACAAACATGTAGTCAGCTGCGCAGTGGCTCTGCCTTTCCCACAATCAAAAACAGCATGAAACATCACCTCGGCTTCGGCATCCTGCTCTTAACTCTTAAAGAGACACTTAACAATCAGTCACGACTCTGCTTATTTTCAGATGAAGCAAGTGACCTGTTTTGTAACAGGTAGATAAGGTGTACATTATCCAACATGTCGCCTGGCTTACATGTATTGGTATTTACAAGATTTTGCCAGAGCTATTGCCATAAACATGACTCAGCCAGGCCTCATGAACCACAGGAGGAGGCTGGAGAGTGTGGAGGAACATTGGGTAAACATAATTTGTGTAAACTGAGATGATATGATTAACTGTCCTAAATAGGCCTCCACTGGTGTCCTTATTGACCTACAGTAGTATCATAATGCACCCTATACATGCTGTCAATCAGAGCCTGACAAATGCATTTCAAAACACACGTCAGTTTTTCAACTCAGATTGCTCTATTCTGAATAAACGTTTAACACTTAGAATAAATGTGTAAATTAAAATACCCGTGTGTATAGGGGAGAAAATGGTTGATTTAAATTAATTCATTTTGCCAGTAAAATAATATCAATATGAAGCCTATGCATCATTAATTAATTTGTTTATCATTTTTATCCTGACATTGAATCAGTGTAATATTATGACTTATACTTTATATTAGAATGGCCAAAATTAGACAAGAAAAAAATATTTACATTTTTATGAATAAAAATAGTTGCTATGATAAAGTATTACATTTGTTATTCTAGACTGAACCAAATGGTGGGATAAAGCTTGGGAATGAGCTCTGTCTGGTAACGTTTAACAATCTAAACACAAGTGATCGGTTTTTGAGTGTTTAAATATCTAGTGCATTTGCTTGATGGGCATTTTTTTCCCTTTATTGATATATTTCCTTTTGAAACAGGAAGTTTGGGTGGGATATATTAAAGTTACAATGAAACAGAAGTAGCGGGAGATCTTTTCTTCCATATTGTGACATACATCCGAGTGTAACTGTAGGCTGGGGACTTTAATTCATCGATTGTTGATCGGATTCTGAGATGCACTGCACTCAAATATTGATGTGAGATTAGCTGTGTCTCATTTCAAAGGCTGCGTCAACATGAAGGTCACATTTTTCTGTCATCAGTCAACAAGGATTATAAATGTAAAAATTACAGAAAAACTTCCATGAAATGATACAGCCTCAATCATAAATGGCTGACAAATGTGGAATCCGGAGGGCGCAGGCTTTGAAATGAGACTAAGTGTCGTTTTCACAGGAAACTCACCAGAAAGTTCTAAAATTTTAACAACATGGGGCTAAAAACCCCCCCAAAAACACAAGTTCTACAAACTGCATTTACAAAAGATTTGATTTTATGCAGACTTTAAAGGGCTTGTGTCTCCCTTTTATTTAAAGAGCCAACAGGCTTTAGTTGCATCACAACCACAAACTACGATTTATGGCTGCAGTGTTTTGGGGTGAGGGAAATTTTTATTTTAGAAACCATTTAACTAGACATAAATCTGTATAGTACAAGAATTTAAAAAATCTAAATTTTTATCTGTATTCTTTCTAAAAATGAATGACTAAAACTCTAGATTTGATACTGCGTAGTCTTTAAAATTGTCACAATGAATTTCAGAGAGAAAAAAAAGATAAACAAAGTATGGAAAATTATGGAAAATTTTTCATAAATTTGCTTCTTCAAGCATTACAAATAAAGAACCTTGAAAAACAAATCATATGCACACTTGTTTCAACATGAGATGGTAGATGGGACTCTGTCTTCTTTTGATAAACAAATATATTTATTGCTGAATCATTTTTACAATTACTTTTTAATTCTACTGAGAGTCTAAATATTAAGATCTATTAACACTGTTTTTCAGTTAAGTTTGTTACATAATTTACACAAGTCTAGACAGCACAACAATCCAACGACTAGAGCGTGCCTTCCCCTTTAAGGAGCCCCCCCTTTTCTCCGCAGCAGCGGGAGGGTGAGCATAATCCTGGAACAGCGATTGAAAAAAAAAATCCACCAGTAGACTGTTTCAAGTTCCCCCAGCAGAAGCTGTGCCTGATTTGTGGCCAATGCTGGAGATGTACGAAAAGGGAGGAAAACACTAAGCGGGTAGCTATGGAGATAGACCGTTTTCCTGGCCGCTTTCTTTGACAGGTGTTGAGTAGGTTAAAAGTCTTCAAACAGAGTCCACCATGTACGCCAAAGGGAAAGGAGCTGTCGTTCCATCCGATAGTCAAGCCAGAGAGAAGTAAGTAATTTTGTGCATTGTCACATACAGAGCAAAAACCTGCACGTTCTCTGATGCCTTCACTGCACTGCACGAAAAGGCTAACGAACACTTTGCTAAGTAGTTTCTTTGCAGATTCTGTGCAGTGTTCATCTAGATGTGCTGCACATCTCTTTTGAGGTGTTTTTGTTAATGCATGCCGCTTGTGCTTGCTTTGGATCAACTTTGTCATTGCTTTCAGGTAGTAGACGTTACATGAAGGATTGTACCATGTAGATGCAGATGAAAATTTGAGGATCAATGCGTGATGTTGATGCTCAGATGCTTCTTGTGCATGAGACATACAGATCCCAAGATCTCATCTTTGATGCACGTAATCATGTTAGAGCAGCTGTACAAATGTAAAAAAAAATAATTTGATTTGATGAGTGAGTTTGTGACAGTTGAAGATTTTAACGTTAAGTTACTTGGTTTAAAACAACCAGACTTGCGCGATACTGTTATTCATTGATCTTAGTTCCTCTTTAAGTTGCTATAAGTTCTCAATTTCTTACGTTTTGTGTTGACTTTTTAGGTTTGTTGTTTTAAATACATAAGCCTTTGTTTATGTTTTGTGCTAAATCAAGCGGAGTTGCAAGAAATACAGGTAAACAATTAATTCATAGTATGTGGACAGTGTAGTTTAAACAAGGTTTCCATAAGCACTGAAAACCTGGAAATATCAGGTGACATTAAAAGTATGATTTTTCACACAGAGTCATAGAGATTTCTATAGGTATATTTAAGCTCTGCCATGTTTAAGCAACCAGATATTGGTCTTAGGGAGTCAAACTTGCCAGAGGATGTTGAGGTCTTGTTGAAAACATGTACACTAATAAGTTTAATTGTTTAATTTATTCATTCAAAAGCTTGATGCCTCTGAATGGGAAAGTTGTTCTAGAAATCTCAATGAAATTATTTTTAAAACCCTCATCTGGCAATTCTGAACGACTGGAAAGGTCATGGGTCGAAAAATGCATGAACTCAATAAAAAAAATGTAAATCTCAACTAAATCTAATACCAAATGACAGCATATACCTGTGGGAGTAAAACTTTGATTTGTTTGTAAGGCTGTCTAAAAGCTTCTTTTTTTTTGACTGTCTTTAACTCTAATAGCTGGTAAGTGTCCATATAGCTAGTTTAAGACATTGCTGTTCTCATAATCTATATAATTGTTTTAATAGTTGCTTTGTTCTGATTGGCTGCACCTGTGATCAGCTTCAGTTGTTCTTTTAAAACCTCTGAATTCAGGTTGTGTTGATAGTGACCACTCAAAATGATGAGGATCAGAGTCCCACAACACACTTTAAGAGGCTTAAATGGAAAGTACGAGATGCTCCGTTTAAGATAATGAGCTAAAATCACATCCACGGTTTTATAATGCTCATTTTCATTTGTGTTATACTGAATGTTCCATGACGTTTTTATGTCCAAAAATGGCTTGAAAGAATGATGCACCTTAGTAAACGCAATTCCTGCTGATCTCAGATTTGTTATTCAGTTTGTATTCTCAGTAGTCAGGAGTTTTTATATCTAGTTTACATTTTTAATTACAACTTGTGGAAGGGCATTAAAGCACTATAAAAACTGATTTATGAAAAATGGATCCATTGGATGTACTACACCGTCTCTGGCCAAAAGAGCAGATGGATTTTCAGTTTGGCAGCTTTGATGCAAGGTTGCGGCGCTTTGTTTATTTTTTTTGTCAAGAAAACTTTTTAGGAAGTTGTCATTTTCACCCTTTTCCTTTGTCTTGTACATCTGTGCTGGGTGAATAATTAATAGGAGGGATGAAAACATGATTTCCTAACGGTGCCTTTGTAGGACGGTTATGTGTGATTCATTCATGTTTAAAGATGGTTTTATCTGAGAGCCTCGGGCGAGATGTCAGGTGTGCTCAAGGCATACATTTGGCAGATTTCTTTGATGTGAGGACTCCGTGTGGGCTGTGTTGTGACGAGATCGGAACGTGGGGACCTGTTTATCTCTGGCGATACATTTTAGACATTTTCCTTTGGAGCTGTATTGAACTGTCATCTGATTTGTCCTCGCCTTGGTTCATGTCTAATGAAAAATGTCACATCCCTGAGCGAACTCTTCCAAATCGAGGTTTCATCCAAAACATACTTATTTACCCCCATGTCCTTTCAAACTGTTACGTTGTTTATTACATGGAACACACAATGAATAAAACATTTAGAATAATTCCAATCCCTGTTTTGTCATACAGTGACATAATGACTAGTCTGTGAAGCTTCAAAAAGTTTGTAAATGCACCATGAAACTAGTCCATATATATAGTCCAGGGTTTATTATATTTTGATTTTTATGTTATGTTAAGTTTTTTAATTTTTTGTTCAAAACATTCAAGACTTTGTGGTTGGTAAGATTGTTTTTAAAAAAAAGTCTCTTATGGTCAACAGCAAAATTACAAATGCATAGTACAGTAAAGATACATACTGTTATTCCATTGATAATTATCAATGATGTCAAGTATCAGATGCTAATATTTTTGTGGAAACCATGTTACATTGTTTCTTCTTTTTTTAATGAATAGAAAATTCAAAAGAACAGAATTGATTTGAAATAGAAACTTTTGTAACATTTTATGTTTTTACTGTCACTTTTGATCAATTTAACGTGCTGTTGGACTTGCCAAATTTTTTAAAGATATTGTACAATTTATCAGAAACTAAAACTATTTTTTTATATTACTATTTTACAATTTTTTTCCTTCTATTGTTTTTAGTTCGGTTAATGGAAACCACTTATTTCTGAATCCATATGATAACTTAATTTTTTCAAATTGAATAATTCATGAAACTCTGTGTAGGGGAATTTACAGTTAAAACCCAAGGACCAGATATGTCGCAATGAAGACCAGGAGTCAGAGATGAGTTCAATTAATAATAATAATTTTACTTGAAGAAAATAGTTTGCAATTTCATCAGCAGAAGTCAGCTTCAGTACTCTCGACGGAGTTCGTAGGCCGCCCCCGTACAACTCAAAATCAACCACAGTTATACCCTGACAGAGGATACTAATTGCGTCAATACATAAGTCAACAAAATTCTGATTGGTTCCAAAACCTAGATAAACTCTCCAAAGAAGTATATCTGATACGCTGGACACTGGCAGTTGATCGTTTGTCCTGGGACTGTCTGAGCTTCTCCCTGTACAGACAGATACTAACACACATACACAGAGAACTTATCTAAAATTCAAGGCTTTCTAGCACTGGCGAGTGTCTTATCATTATGGTTGGATACACACACATAATATGTGGACATTAATCTTGAGGAAAAGAAATACAGGGTAGAACAGGATTCTTTAATATCTCATAAGCGCACATAAGGTTACACATTTCACTCTTGCCATAACTTGATTAATAGTCAAACAAGAAATCATGTAATTAATATCAGTATGAAGGATATGGCAACCCGGCATCCACTCCTTCATCTGTATGTCTCAAATCATATTTTTCACATTATAATGTCAGGTCGCAAGACATGAAACCAATTATTCTTGATGTTATTGACATCCAGCCTGTGCCGTATTTGATCTAAGATAAATCTATTTTTTTAACTATTCTTTTAACGGGCCTTTTGCTTCTCTGAAAATAAGGGGGAAAGTGCTATGAAAATAGTGTTTCGCACCTGGTTTATATTGTAGGCCAAGCAATCTGACCTGTGTTTAATATTCCCAGTGCGCACAAGACTCCCCACAGTGCTACAAGGAGTCATGGTGAGGCTATTTTGCAGTAAGACCTTATGTTCCAGCAGCACGGTAACATCAGCTCTTTTTACCTCACTGACCTCAAAACAAACCCACCTATACTGAACTATTCTAACACCACTGGACTTAGCTCTTCTGAGCACCTCTGATTGGCAGAGCTTTCTCCAAAGGGAGACTGTAGATCTGCAGAAAACTGGGAGGGAACGGGCTGAGAGACTCGTGAGTTGTCCCCCTGAGCATTCCCTCCAGCAGTCCAATTTTTGGGGCTTTTGAACAAGGAGGCTGAGCTTTAAGATGGCATGCTGCAGGCTCCAGAGGCCCCAACGGGTGACAAGGTCTCCACCACCCCCTCCCCATCTCCACAATATAGCTCTTTATATGTCTTGTGCTCCTCTGGAGAGAGCGCACCATTTAAATTTTGCTGATCAGGTTTGCATACATTAACACCACCATTTGGATATGAGAGAGCCTGGCATATAATGACCGATGGATTTGAATGGTGTGTTTCAAAATAAAATAGAATGTTTTGCTTTTTTTGTTTTTAGCAGTACCTGATAGACCAAGAATCACTATTACTATTGCTTGCACGTTTCATATTCAGTTTGTAGCCTTTCTAACACTGTTTGTGCTATAAGCAAGAACAGTATCTACAACATAACAATTATGTTGCTAAATTAGCAAATGTAGGCATTGCTTTTCTAACTGAATTAGTTTAAAATTAATATTTTTACTTAGTTGGTCACGTACAAGTGGAAAAATTGCATAGATGGAAAGGCAACAGCGAAAATTGAATGCAGCCAGGGTTGCCAGGTCTACTTAAAAAAAATTTAATAAATCAGCCCAACTGGTATTCAAAACTAGGTCCTGTTTGGAAGCCCAAACACTTAGAGACATCACAAAGGAATGGGAACAGGGAACTACAGCTGATGGGATGAGACCATGAGAAGCGGGCAAGAAGAAGTGTCTGGCCTGGCTGCATGGCTTTCCGGGGGAAAATGGCTCCAATTGCTCCGAATTTGTGTTCCGGGTGTCAGAACCTCCTTCCACAGAGTTCCATCTCAGTCAACCCATGACTCAGACTCCATCTATCCATAGACTAAAGCAGCATTATAAAAGTAGCCCAGTTCTGTGTGAAAACCATGTAATGTAATGTAATTTTTTATTGTTAATATTATTATTATTTTATTACAATGTAAGTCAAAACCTAATCTTTTTATCTCAGCATTGCTTATATTGTCTGGTCTTGCAGCCAGGCTTGACACTTCTTCTTGCCCACACCTCATTGTCTCGTTCCATCAGCTGTAGTTCCCTGTTCCCATCCCTCTGTGATGTCTCTAAGTGTTTGGGCTTCCAGACAGGACTGTAGGAATCCATAGGCCCTGTTCTTGGCTCTCGCACTCAATGTTTCTGACAACTACACAAGGTGCTCCTTGAAGGCGCAATTGAATGAACGGTGTTCAATAATGCATCAGGGCCAGGTGATGGTACCCTGTACCAAAGCACACAGTACACCCCTCCACCCAGATCACATGGGCCTCCCTGCCATGAAATTTTTATAAGCCAACTCCTGGGAATCCACTGTGTGATCCAGATCATCTCGTGCTTCCCTCATATTTATGCAGATGGCAGCTGCTAGATGTTTTCTTCAAGCCCAGAGGTCGAACCCCTTTGGTGTTCCTAAACCTTTTGTTAATGGTAAGACAGGTAGTGAGCTTAGTCACTAGCAAATCACGAAGTGAACAGTTGACTTGACTAAATTGGTCATGCCAGTCAGAGACATGTAACTGTGGTTTTTACTTCTTCAGAACCAGTGTTAGGCAGTAACTAGTAGTTACTAGTGACTAGTTACTGTAATAATATTACTTTTTGCACTAACTAGTAGTGTAACTCATTACTAATAAGATTTCAGTAATAATATTAGTTACCATCCATAAAACAAATACATAGTTACTTTTGATCCCTTACCCCCTATTAATTTGAAATCCAACAATCCAATAATTGAAACTTCCTTGATATTTGTGTTTTAAAAATGTTTTTGAATGACATTTGGACTCTTATCCATTTTTATAATTTTTTTTTATCTGGGATAGTTAAAATTATTTCACACTACCAAAATCTGAATAGTGCCTGGCCGAAGGGCTACCAGAGATAATTTTGAGAAATTTTGTGACACCTAAATATAATGAGGTACTGTGTGACTATACACTAACAGCCTCATTTTCATTCATGTAAAATTAAATATTTTTCCTGACTAAGCTCTTTACCAAAGCTTGAATGAGTGTCGTGGGTGCAGTTCAAATGTAAGGCTTTGAAATGTATAATGATATTCACTGAAATGGCCTTTGCTAAATAAATAATTATGCGAGGATTCCAAAAAACGAAAACAAATAAAAGGATTTCGTAATGTGAGTCCATATGAATCATGCAGCTTAATACAAGTCTTGTAAAAAAAAGGTATGATAGCTTAAGATACAGAAAATATTTTATTTAGGCTGTTATTTACATTATTTACATTGAAAGGTTGATAGGAGGGTGCATTAACAATCACAGCATTTCGATTTTTTGGTGAACTAGCCCTTTAAAAGCCAACATAAAAAATTAACTGTGATAAGATTGGAAATCATGATATGACATTTTTGCCATATTGCCCACCCCTGCTTCTGTTTGTCACGGTAAACCGAAATGTAGCTTAAGTTTATTGCTGACATGTTAATTCTGTAGATCCTTTGTGGCAGTAGGACCTTTAACTGGACTTTGTTTGAACCTCTCTTCCACAGTTTTACTGTTGTCGTTGACTCCCCCTCCATCGCTGTCTCTCGGTGGGAGGCATTGTCATTCTGGTCACTCTCGCGCATCAGTGTTTGTGCAGTGATGGAGCACTGGATCTCCTCCCTGTCTTTCATACAACTTTATCACAGTCATTGACTGGCTGATCAGAGGGAGCTCTCCTCTGCTATTTATGAGCCTGCCACCCTGGGCGCCTCCTTCCACTGACTCATTCACCTCCTCGCTGATGCCTGGGAAAGCTTCCTGCTCACACACAAATACACGCTTCTGCCCACTGGATGTGCGTTGGAGAGAAGGCTCCATCAAAAAAGTGCTATCTTAGTATCATATATCATATATCTTAGTAATCATATATACTATTATAGTTTTTATTACAATTTGAAATGTTTATATTTTCAGTTTTATGAAATTTATTTTTTTATGATGATTTTTTTTATTTTTTTTATAGTACTATTTAGGTTTGAAATAGTTTCAGATGTGTTTGATCTTAAAGGGATACTCCACCCCAAAATAAAATTTTTGTCATTAATCACTTACCCCCATGTCATTCCAAACCTGTACAAGCTTAGTTCATCTTCGGGAACACAATTTAAGATATTTTGGATGAAAACCGGGAGGCTTGTGACTGTCCCATAGACTGCCTAGTAAATTACACTGTCAAGATCCAGAAAAGTATGAAAGACATCGTCAAAATAGCCCATCTGCCATCAGTGGTTCAACCGTAACGTTTATGAAGCAACGACATACTGTTTGTAAGCGAAGAAGACTTCAAGGATGCACTGTTTTCTTTCAAATCAAAGCATAAATAGACGAAGAAACAGCACATCTTTGTGGCGCGGCTGACACAGAAGAGAGTAGGCAGTTTAAGTGATGTGGAGAGACACCGAGGAGACTGTTGACAAAGGAATTGTTGAATAAAGTCTTTTTGTTTTATTTGCGTAAAAAAAAATATTCTCATTGCTTCATAATGTTACGGTTGAACCAATGATGGCAGATGGACTATTCTGACGACGTCTTTCATACTTTTCTGGACCTTGACAGTGTAAATTACTTGGCAGTCTTTGGGACAGTCACAAGCCCTCCCGGTTTTGTCCAAAATATCTTAAATTGGGTTCCCAAAGACGAACAAAGCTTTTGCGGGTTTGGAACAATATGGGGGTAAGTGATAAATGACAAAATTTTCATTTTGGGGAGGAGTATCCCTTTAAACTTTTTTTCAGTTAGTTGCCAAGGCAACTTTTCTAATTTTAGTTTAGTTTAAGTTTTCCTTCGAATATATATATATATATATATATATATATATATATATATATATATATACAGTACAGACCAAAAGTTTGGAAACATTACTATTTTTAATGTTTTTGAAAGAAGTTTCTTCTGCTCTTCAAGCCTGCATTTATTTTATCAAAAATACAGAAAAAAAATGTAATATTGTGATATATTATTACAATTTAAAATAATTGTTTTTAAATTTATTATACTTTAAATTATCATTTATTTCTGTGATGCAAAGCTGAATTTTTAGGATCATTATCACATGATCCTTTAGAAATTATTCTAATATGATGATTCATTATCAAAGTTGGAAACAGTTCTGCTGCTTAATATTTTTTCTGAACATGTGATACTTTTTTAGGATACTTTGATGAATAAAAAGAAAAAAAAAAGAAGCTATGTTTTTTTAAATATAAATATTTTGTAATAACAATATAAACTACTGCTCAGTAATTTGGGGTCAGTATTTTTTTTTTTTAAATAAAATCAATACTTTTATTCAGCAAGGATGTGTTAAATTGATAAAGTGATAGTAAAGAAAATATATTATTAGAATTAGGGCTGCAACTAACGATTATTTTGATAATCGATTAATCTGTCGATTATTTTTTACGATTAATCGATTAATCGGTTTATGTACTTATATTTTAGTTTTTTCCATTTTTTCCCCAAGTAAATTATTAATAAATGGTCTTTATCCTTCAGCATAGATTTTTAAGAGATTTTAACCATTTTGCACTGTCATATCCTCATCAAAAATATACCTGGAGTTGTTTTATTGTGTTAGTAATCCTTTGTCGAACTCTTCTGCAATCAGAACACTGACCTATACTCTAGGAAATTTCACAAGTAGATTTCAAATAATGTTTTCACCATGGCAGTCCTTAGAGCTCCTAAAGTAGTTTAACATCCCGAACAAAGCTTATTAAGGAATCTTTCAGAACATATTTTCACGAAGAATAAGGATAAAACAGAATAAAATTGCAGTGCATTGTATTTTATTATTTACTGGGAAACAGCTTTAAAGCTTTTGCTGTGAAATTGTAAACAATCCTTCGAAAAAAGTGCCAATGGCATGAAACCTGAATGGAACTCACAATTTAAAGTAAAATCCATCAGAAGGTTGTCCAGAAAAAAAAATTGGACACAATTTAGAAAAAAAGTGCATTTCAAATATCTTTAAACATTTACCTCTCTCATTCAGTCATAATTAGGCTGCACAACTGAATTTTGAACTGGTAAACGACAAACTGATCACAGAACATGTTTGTAAAGCTTTAAATGTTAACTGTTAAAAAGCAATGTTATCAGCTTTTACGACTAAACATTTGCAAACAACATTGTACTGGAGAATCTGCACAAATGAAAGTCTTAGGGGCCGTTCACAAATCGCGCCTAAAAACGCGTGGAAAACGCTAGGCGCACCGCTTTCTCCTTCTTTCCAAAGCGCTCGGGCAGAAGCGCCCCTGAGGCGTCTGCCTTTGCTAAGCAACCATGACGTGCTCTCTCCTTGAAGACGCGGAAATTTCAGCAAAGGATAAATGGATTTGCAGCTCAAAAAATCGGTTGCAGTAGCTCTGCTACTAAATTTATTTCAAAATGGAAATCCATATACAACTATGATCAGCTGTTCCTTTCATCTTGACTGAGCTTTTAACATTGTTACGGGAAAGGATGAAGCTGATTGGTTAGTTCTTTGTGGCTTTGTGGATTGGTGGCTCATTACTGCCACACTTTGGTCACCGCAGATTTGAAATATGCACGAAATGAGCCGCTTACGACAAATAAAAGTTATCTAGCAACGAATCGATGACTAAATTAGTTGACAACTATTTTAATAATCTATTTTAATCGATTAAATCGATTCGTTGTTTCAGCTCTAATTAGAATATATATTATTAGATTTTTTTGTTGTTGAATAAATGCAGTTCTTTTTAACCTTTTATTCATCAAATATATTAGACAGCAGAACTGTTTCCAACACTCATAATAAATCAGAATATTAGAATGATTTCTAAATGATCATGTGATGATCTGATCATGTGATGTGAGACTGGATGTTACATGTGACACTGAAGGGTGGAGTAATGATGCTGAAAATTCTGCTTTGCATCACAGGAATAATTTTTTTTTTTAAGTATATTCAAATAGGAAACTATCATTTTAAGTTGTAATAATATTTCACAATATTACTGTTTTTTCTGTATTTTTGATCAAATAATTGCAGGCTTGATGAGCAGAAGAAACTTCTTTCAAAAACATTAAAAATAGTAATGTTACCAAACTTTTGGTCTGTACTGTATATATATATTAGGGGTGTCCCCGACTAAGGATTTTCATAGTCGAATCGGATTTTTGAATTTTGCCGATATTTGACTGACAGTCGAATCATATGTTTGGGGGCGGGGCAAAATACATTAACAAGAGTCAAGTCAGGCATTCGACTAACATAATTACTGATTTTAACACACAGGGAATGAACACCTTGCAGATATAAATGGGGTAAATAATGTTTTATGTTCTGATGAACAGATAGCTAACACTTAACATCGGCGAAACCATAACAATTAACATTTTTTTTTTTTTTTTTTACACAAAAGTGCTCTTGCCATAATGTTAGCCTAAAACATTAGCAGTTAATGTTCTGCATTTTTTGTTTTGAGCTGGGCACGCTGAAGATGACAAGTAGAGTGACGCATTTGATAGCAAGTTTTTAATCAATGGGATCCAACTCATAATTTCATATAGAATACGCTTCGTTATTTATACAACATAACGTTTTAGGCTATTTGCAAAAAGGGCCCGAATACACATGAACATGTCTGCGGGGCTCTGAATGTGAACTCCTTTTGAGGACGCGTTCTTCACGAAAAGATGTGCAGAAATACAGCAGCTAAACTCTAAAAATTCATAGCATTTTAGTAAAATGGTCTTCTCATTATAATAGTATGTATATAACAGTCCCAGTCATAGTTATTAATATTCTGCATTGTAGTTTGACCTGCTCGCGCTGTGTGCTGAAGAGATATCACCGTAGTACTACAATGAAGCGCTTGACTCAAAACCAAATGCAACTTATGTCAGGTAAATAATATATTCACGATATATATACACCAGCTGAAATGTTCTGAAATCACTTGTAGTCTACCTGTTCGAAAAAAATCCAGTCTCTGCCTGTGTCAGTTTGAGTTAGTGCTGCAACGGCGCGTCGACGTCATCGATTACGTCGACTACAAAAATACGTCGACATGCGTGAAATGCGTCGACGCATCACACTGTTTACATCTCGCGTAATGGCATACTGGGAATGGAGAAAATTGCATTCTATCACAAAAACAGAGACCACTGTTATCAAAAGTATGGGAATACTTCAAACTGAGGCCAAATAAAATGGCCATTTGTTCCCTTGGAAAAACCGATATGGTGTACCACGGCAGCACAAATGCGATGCACGAGCACCTCAGAGGAAAACATCCTGGCGCTCTCCGGTGTTACGGTTTAACTGGTTACCGTGTGATATGATGACCGACTTCCTGGTTCAGGTCTCTGCTGCAGATGTGATGGAACGACCGCAGCAGATTCGGCGATTCTAAAAGTACAAACTGATGTGATATTATTAAGTGTCTAATAAATGCAGACTTGCTCATTGCATGATTCTGATATTCTTGTAAAGATAACAAGTTATTGGTATGATCATCCGTAGCGGCTGAAGTAAGGATAAAAAAAATACATAAAGTAAGTCTGTGTCGGCGAGGGTTTCGAATACGCGTTAGGGGCCGTTCACATATCGCGCCTAAAAACGCTAGTCGCGCCGCTTTCTCCTTCTTTCCAAAGCACTCGGGCAGTTGCGCCCCTGGGATGTCTGCCGTGGCTAAGCAACCATGACGTGCTTTCTCCATGAAGACGCGGAAATTTCAGCAAAGGATAAATGGATTTGCAACACTAAAAATCGCTTGCAGTATCTCTGCTACTAAATTTATTTCAAAATGGCAATCCATATACAGCTATGATCAGCAGTTCCTTCATCTTAACTGAGCTCTCAACGTTGTTACGGGAAAGGATGAAACTGATTGGTTAGTTCTTGTCACATGACCCGCGGTTCGCTTGCAGCATTCTGAAAAGTTTAGATGTTTTTAACTCGATGTGGTGCTGACGTGCCTGTTTTCGCATGCTCGTCGCTTCCATTATGAGCGCGCATACCGCGCCTACATTGGACATAACGAACTTGATCGTGCAAAAGACGCGATATGTGAACGGCCCCTTAACAGACAGCGCGCCGCGAGACAAAAGTCACAGACCACCGAGCTACCCAGAATCAGCTCCAGATCTCTGGAAACCATGCTAAACCATAGCAGAACCCTGACTACATTTTATGGTTTGTGATGCTAAAGAACATTTTATGACATCTCAGACAACTGTAAATTTGTGGATACTGTGGTTTAATTATAAGCGCTATCGTAAACTAATATTTACCATAGTAAAATAATTTTCTTTGCCTCTTTATTTATGTATACTGTAAAAACTTCAACCACATTGGTTGAAATCGAATAAAGGTTGAAATATTATATTAGAAGTTGTACTTATATTTTTTTGTAAAGTTATCCAAAGGATTCATTAGCTAATCAAAAAAAGAACATAAATTATTTATTGTAATAAAAATAATCGTTAGAGTAGTCGACTAATCGAAAAAATAATCGTTAGTTGCAGCTCTAGTTTGAGTCTTGGTAAAGTTTTAAATCCCTGCTGCCAAGATGCTCCTCTGTCGTCACGGATTATGGCAAGGGAAACATAAATCTATAGGGGTGGTTGGATTTATTCACGCACTTTAAAATATTAATTTGAAGCAGATTCTTACAGCTTTATCATAATAGGTTGATATTAACTTATTAGGAGAAAACCGGTAGTTCTATGTGAAATCAGACATTTGAGCTCCCCCATATATCAATCAATAACACCCCGCGACTGTTAGATTGGTAGTCAAATCAGGCTCCTCGAATCAAAGCATCGATTCGTCAACTATTCGGGGTGACCCCTAATATATATAATTTTATTTTTTAAATCTTTATTTCAAAGATTTATTTCTTTTTAAAATGTTTTTGATAGTTTTCGAAAACAGTAAAAACCCTGCATTAGATTACAAAATTGCCAATGGTTTTTATATTCTTAAATAGTAATGGTTAGCACACATGCTTCAAAACACTGTGAGTTGTGGTGCTCAAGTTCGAATCTGGCTCACAACATGTTCTGTTTCCCATTTCCTCTTACTGTATCTATTCATAAAAGTGGAAAAAGTCCAAAACAATCTTAAAGGGATAGTCTTCTATGGAACATAAAAGTAGATTTTTTGAAGAATGTTTTAGCTGTTTTTATTTACACAAGTAAGTGGGATCTATAACAACACTGGACCCTTCTGACCTTCATTGTATGAACAAAAAACAGTATTCCAATCAAATTTTGTAAAATATCACTGGAACATGAGTAAAAAAATGGTGGCAGAATTTTCATTTTTGAGTGAACTATTAGAAGTCATCTTTCCTGTGTAATCAGTGTTCAATATTACATAAAATGACCAAACCTGTTATCTCTCTGTTGAAACATCAGATTTGGACATCAGCGCACATCCATATGGAATAGTCAATCTTGTGGATGCATTGCCTTACCCATGGTGGAAATTAATGTTTTTGCCCAAATGTGCCGCAGCTAGGCTAAAGCTGTGTTTCTACCAAATTGTGCTGGTCTCTGAATGTAATTTTGCCAGGAGAGCTTTGCAGTGCTATTTTCTCTCATGGCTGATGGAAGGGAAAAGGAAAGGATAGGAGCAGAGGGATGGTACAGTTTCAGCCCTGCGGTACACTGGGAGCTGAGTAATTGCTAGCCCAAGCGGCTAAACAACAGACATAATGGATACAGAAAATGACAAAAACACAAGAACCACAATGGTGCCGTCAGATTGCAGTGACAACTCCAGCTATGCATGCTTTGGCTGATCTTTCTGTTCTTTTCACAGTACAAACGGGCTGTGGAGATCGCACATGCGTCCGCTGCGGTTGATGGGTGTTTTGTATGTGTATGTGTACTTGTGTAATCAACAATCCCTATTGTTGTTGATTATAGTCACTGATTTTCTTTCTGAAACTGTTTGAATGATATCCAGACTAGAGTGACAGCAAACAGTTAGGCACTGAAAGTCTATATCTCTGTTCTAAAACCTTGCAAACCGCCTACATAAGCAGCTACCTTCTAAGGCTGCATGAAAACCTATGCTATAAATTGTCAGCAACATATAGCAATCTGCACATGGAACTTAGTTGATTTTCATAAAGTTTGTCATAAAGTCTGATGTCAGTGTGTTACAAAGATAATCATGCAAAATTCAGAATCAGATACACTTAAAACTACTTGGCACACACACTGCTTTTTTTATTGAATGAAGTATATGAAAGTTTATTGTTTATATAAAAAATGTTCTTATCATCATGCCCTGAATAAAACTTCTGTTTCTCTCTTGTTCTCTTATAGGTTAGCTTTATACGTGTACGAGTACTTATTGCATGTTGGGGCCCAGAAATCAGCACAGACCTTCCTTTCCGAGGTAAGACTTTGGTTTTACACACACACACACACACACACACACACACACACACACACACACACACACACACACACACACACACACACACACACACACACACACACACACACACACACACACACACACACACTTTAGATTCTTTGACTAGATTCTATGACTTTAGTACAGATTTTAGTTAGAAAACACTTGTAAATTATCATCCATCAAGCTGCCTTTTTTATAAACAATTAATATAAATATAAATTTCTAGTTATAAAAATACATAATTGTGGTGATATGGTATCACTTACAAAAGCATGTTTTCTATCAAGCTTGTTCTTTTCTGCAATGCTATAAAATCCTAATTGAATCCACTTGTTCCATTTGAATGGGGCGGGATGTTGTGCGGCTGCGCTGTACTGCCACAGTAACATTTTCTAAACTTTTTTTGCTCCACATTTAAATGAGAACATTAGAATCCTAATTTTGTTGTTTGTGTCAGGAAATATCGTACTTTAATGTATTCACTTTAATGAGAACATTGACACTCTGCATCAATGTATAGTTGATCTTAACTATGCTGAACCGTTTGCTTTTCTCAATATTTTTACTGTCTCAGAATCTGTGCACCAGTATTTGTGCACCAACCATGTGCAAAATTATTAATTACCCATCATATATTTTTAGGTAATAGCTGTTTATGATACGCCTTTTAACAGCAGGAATTTTTAGTTGCTGTTTGTTTGTGAGCAGTCATTTCCGTCCATTGCTATGTAGCCCCAGGGTGTTTTTCCTCCCTGTTGGCTTGGCGGCATCTCTGCTGCGTGGCGGCATTGTTTTCCTGACTTTCTGCAGCACTTCTCAAAAGCACCACAAGTTGGTCAGATGTTTATCTTGCCGTTTGGCAGGCCGACGAGGTGAAATTGACTGATAATGTGTTCATAACCTTCAGACCTGCTTCGGTAATCCACTTTCAGCTGCAGTGAACAAATCATCCTCTCTATCCTCTTGGATTTTCTTTTTTTCTCACTACATTTTCCTGTGTAATCATCCACATATAATTGTTATAATAGGCTAATTCTGTCCTCACACTTTCCACGGTCAGTTCAGGTCCCTCTACTCACCAATTACAAAGGAGAATGTTTCTTAAATACACTGAGATTATGGCTTTAATGAGAGTCGCCCTGGTCATTTCCACACGAGCAGAAAGGATGGGGAGTGAAAGTGAGCCCCAAAGCCTGAATGATGTGTTGGAAAAACAGAAGCCATGATTAATTTTGAGGGTCATGAGCTGTAGGTCTCCACATTAGTAGATTGACCAGGGTGGGGCTGAGCAAGAATATGCGATACCTTTAAATCATTTTGCAGTAGTAAATGAGGGCATGTGAAAGGCACCAACATTGTAACTACCAGATGGAAATCTCTGGATTTTCTGGAGCCCTGGCTTTCCAAATCAGGTGTGTCTTACTTAGTCAATCATGGCGGAACCATTGCACTATGAACTGTTTGTATTGTGGACGCTGACTTCTGCGAAACAGATATATTTTGAAGAATGTTTCAACTGGTTTTGTCCATATAATGTAAGTCAGATGGGCCCAAAACAACATTGGACCCCATTAACTTTCACTACTTTTTCTCAAAATATCTTCTTTTGTTTTCTACAGAAGATAGAACATTTTGAAATGGTTGGAAATGACTTAAGGGTTATAACACGTGCATGGCAAATAAATTTATCATTATTCTGTTAATATTCAGATCAAAATTACTTCAATGCATTTCACATTGAAATTATAACTTGTACATAAGAGCTTCCCAGAAGGACTTTCTCCTCTCTGTATTTAACATTTTAAGCTCTAGTGTCGTAGAAGGATGTGAGGAAAACAAGTCTGTTGTTTAGTGGAGAAAACAGGATGATATATGGGCTCTGGATTGGGTCAGAGAGCAGACTGTGCAACGTCTGACAGGAAAATGTTACATTATCTACAGTCTCAAAACCCCTCTTTCTCTTTCTCATTTCTTCCCTCTCACTGCTTGTTGTAGATCCGATGGGAGAAGAACATTACGCTAGGGGAGCCTCCTGGATTCCTCCATTCATGGTGGTGGTAAGTGTTATGTGTTTTATTTATATTTTAAACATACTGTCTTACTGTCTGTGTGCAAGCTAAAGTAGTACTAATAAGTGTGTATTTAAAAATGGACAACATTTCTCTGACATCTTGTCTGATCTAGGCACAGTGCAAGTTATTTTTCAGTCCTTGCTGAAAGCTCAAATGTTGCATGAAGTTACAGAATTTACAGCTCATCTGCACATTTTTAGCAGTGCTTACTAAGGCAAGCATCACTCCTACTGTTATCCAGACCTCAAATATCTTGTCATTAGCCGCTCGTTATGGCTTGTTTAAGCAAAAACTTAGGATAAGATTTATTGCTTGTCACTTTATCGCATTGCACCTGCAGGACTCAACAAAAAGGATTCTGCTTGTCAACTTTGTAAACTTGTCAGCTAGGTACAGTACATCTAGCTTGTTGACTTATGAGATTTTGTGTTGCAAAGAGTGTGTTGCAAATAACAAATCAGATAGTAATGTTTTTCAATATACGTTAATGTCCAGACAATAAATGCTTTTATGTGCCTTTAAATAATAATAGTAATAATAGTAATAATAATAATAAATATACTTTTTTTAACAATTTTATAAATATAAAAAATGTCAATTTAAAAATGTTTAAATGTTTTTTTAAATGCATTTTTTTTGTGTTGGACAAGGCAAGTTAAAATATGAATGATACACTTAACCTGAAAATATCCTCACTGTTAATACAAAAGCGACTCCACCGTGAAAGAGAGTATATCTGTTACAGACCATCTACAAGATTGTTTGTATTCTCTTTCACTGTATTGATTTATACTAATCCAGACTTACGTTTGGCTGTGAAACAGCCGTCAAACAGTATGTTAAACCTGCTGTGGATTGACCTGTGCCAGGGGTGTATTATTGGGTCAGACACGTCTGCCAGGGCCTGGCTCTCCCACCCCACTCCTTCAGACAAAAGCCCAGATGGTGTGGCAAAGACATGCCCATCCCTCCTCTAAACCCCTTTCACCAACCTTTGTCTCTGCTGCTGTCCTTTGTTCCTGTTAAAGATCCCAAACACAGATTAACTCTTTGCATACTGTTCCCCTTTGTGGCAAGTGTCCGAATCCCCTGCTGGCCCAATTTGGTTATATTCTTCTCCATTGATCGGGGACCAATGACAAACTGAGGGCCAGCGGGAGGCCAGTGGGTCAAGACAACTCACCATTCGGCAGTCGTCGTATAGGATAAAGGGGAATGAGTGCAGATTCGAGGAAAGAACTTGAGTCGTTAAACCTCTCCTTCTGTTTGTTAGTGCCTTGTAACTCTTTGTGCTGGCACGAAACTTCACGAATGTGCCAAGCTCACGACTCCCCTGTAATTGCTTCTCTAAGATTGCTCAGGTTCATTTGGAGAGGATTTCCTATTTGTCATGATTTCGTTATTTGCCATAAGCCATGCAGATGTTCAAGTACCTGAGGTCAGTGGCTGCCCGAGGGTCAGGATTATCTTGTTTCTCAAATGCAAATAACATACTACTGTACTCCTAATAATGCACATGCGAAAGCGCTGTAAGGTCCATATACGTATGGATGTGGCCGTATTACCCCTGCTTGTGTCTCGTATTGTCTTCACCATTAGGACTGGCTTAATTGCCCCCAGAGAAGAGCTTAGTGTTTAAGAGAATCTATTAACATGAGAATGTAGTTCCCTCTAATTAGCATCAGAGGCACGCGTAAAGCCCGACTCATTGTCATTACGTTGTATGACTCACAAGGAAGCGCCTTGGCATAATTCGGGCAAACCTGCAGGTGGTGTGTTGAGGTTAGACCATGTGTACGAGTCAACCGTAAATCATTGCTACACAGTTTATTTGGTTTTAGAGGGACCCTTTTCCCTATATCAAATTACAGTACCATTCAAAAAAATTGGGTTTAGTGAATCTTTTTTTTTTTTTAAGAAATTATTACTTTTATTCAGCAAGGATGCATTAAATTGGTGTAAAGTGACAGTAAAAACATTTATAAAGGTAGAAAATATTATTTTCTATTCATTAAAGAATTCTGAACAAATGTGTAATGGTTTTCGCTAAAATATTTGGCAGTACAACCGTTTCAAACACTGATAATAATAAGAAATGTTTCTTGAGCACCAAATCAGCATATTAGAATAATTTGTGACACTGAAAACTGAAGGAATGGCTGCTGAAAATTCAGCTTGGTTATTAAGAGGAATAGATCATTTTTTTTAAATATAGAAAAAAAGAGCTCCAACCAAGTTGTCCAAAGTATGGGCAAACTTTATATGAAATACTTCAATGTTAGAAATTCAAAGTCAAATAAACATTTACATCTTGCAGAATGTCTATATATAAACAGTGGCTAAACCATTGTAATTTGCAATTATCCTGTACAATAGAAACAATATGGTATTTTGGTATTTCTAAGGGTTATTTAGTTTTTATAGTTTAACATTTAAGTGTCCGTGCATTTAGAAGTTTGCCATTTTGCCATTTTATAAATGTAAAATCACCTTAAATTGTGTAAGTCTGTGGTTACATTTTGTTATCTAGCCATTTATCTGGAGTTTTAGATGTTTCTCTCTCACTTCCTATCCCCCTCTTTCTCTCCCTCCATTTTCTCTGTCTTTCCATGTCTGTTTCTAGTTTCCTCTTCCCATTAATGTTCCCTTCTCCCACATACAAAGGGTACCTCATTTTTATCCTCTCTTTCTCTCCTTTTCCTGTGTAACACTTTCACTTGCTGTACAAGTGCTCAGGAATGTTCTTTATCCTGGTAAATGTTTGCAAGAAAAAAACACAAATAATTTCCTGCACTGGCACGAAAGCAGTCATATCAACATGTTACCCAATTCAGGTCTTTAATATCACAGAATAGTTTTGTCTGATATAAATATATCGTTTCTTGGTGAGAGCAACAGCATGTGCGTGATGGGTGGTGGTGGTTAGTCTTTAGCCTTCCCACCACCGGGTTTTTTTTATTCCAGGAGATTTTATAGTTTATCCATTAAATCGATATCGGAAGACCTGGAGCGATCTAATTTGGGCCAGTTAAACAGGTGCTTAGCTTCAGTGATTCAGTAATTAAAATACCATTTGGACACAAACCTTGTTCCCCTTCCAAACAGCCCCGCAGGACCCAAAGAATCTTAATTGAGGAAATCCCTGGCTTAATTGATCTGTAACCTGCTGTTTGTGCCAAGCGGGTGCGAGTGAAAAAGTTTACGAGTCTCAAGTTTGACTGGACTTCATTTTTACCATGCTGGCTTTGCTGTGATGTAACTTTCATAACGAATAATCACACTCAGATGAAGTCAAAGCAATTTATTGACTGCTTGTAAATGTTTTTTTGTGCGGTAGGATGCTTGTAGTGTGTGTTTTCCAAAAGGTTTGACTTCATAAATGTTGTATTTAATGCTCACATTCTCTCCTGTTTCCTGTTGCAGTGTATTCTGGGATTTGTACTGTGCCGCTCCAGACCGGCGTGAGACCTGCGAGCACTCCAGCGAGGCCAAGGCCTTCCATGACTATGTGAGTGACATCCAGACATGTCTTTTGGCTGAGCCTCAACTTCTCCTCCAATGGAGCTGTGTTGGGGGCGAGGCTTACCTTCAATCTGTTCTCCAAGTTTATTGATGTGATGGTGTTTAGTGAAAGACACTATATAGATTTGCTTACCAAAGTGTCACAGGATACAAGCGCTCCATAAGGTTAAGTGAGCTGAATAGAGGGTTTTCTCGTGAATTAGTGTGTGTTAGATGCTTTATGTGTGTATATGAGTGTTTTGTTCCAGATAATGTTTCTTCCTGGTTGTCCTTTTGAAAAATGCTCAAATGCTATGTAATTGTGTGCATTAGAAAGACAAGTATGGGATGTTTATTTCCGTTTATTTTTCGAGGCAGTGGCTTTCATAAAAAGCCACTGCCACGAACACAGATTTGCGGGGCTTTTTTAATTTGTACAGACAGACATGTAATGCTGTGCATTCACAGATGTAATATTTCAGTAATGGTGAAAGGCATAATGAAATGTCAGTTGTTGTTGCCGGGATGCCCGCGGGAAGGATCGACGGATGGCTCAGAACAGGTTGACTGTAAATGTCTGCTTACGCATACTTTGTTAAAATGAAGGTCATGTAAGAGTTGTTGACTCGGTGTTGCAATGCAATTTTTAATGCAAGTTATGATTGTCTTAGTCTAAATACAAATAAATAGAGACAATAATACTTGTCTTACAATATATGAATACTTATTTTACTTACAAAAAGGAACAGTTCAACAAAAAATTACAGTTTACTCACCTCAACCCATCCAAGATGTGGATGAGTTTTTCTTCATCGGAACAGATTTGGAGAAATTTAGCATTCCATGACTTGCTCACCAATGGATCCTCTGCAAGTAATGCACATGATTCCAGTCCATCAGTTAACCTCTTTTGAAGCAAACAGCTAAACAAATTCATCATGAATACATTTTTAACTTCAAACCATTTTTCCCGGTTTATTGGTTTCATTGGCTAAAGCTATTTAATTATTAATCAGCCAATATTTGTCCATTTTCAGACTATCAGTAAAATGAAAAAAAGACCAGTGATAGTTCTTTAACTTGTTGTGTGTTAGTTTTGTGTGTGCGTATAGAAGTCAGTTCTACAAAACTATGTTCAAACATCTGATGAAGAAGCTTTAGAAATCTCATGTGCACAAGCTAAGACAGAATGAGAGCGATAAAAAGAAAATGTGAATTAGTGGATAATGGGATCAGAGTTCGTTCAGAGGGCCTGACCTCTAGTCTATCTACTGAACTTTTACTGAAGCCTTTTATGGAGACAACAGCCCAGAATGGGCCCGCTTAGATTCAGGAGTTATGTCAACATTTGTAAGGAAATAGAACCAATTTCATTCCAGCGACCAACATTGCGCTGACTTGTATAAAACTAAACCCAAATATTTGACTAAAATATTTCCAGAGGAAGATGTGATTTGCAGTATTCTACTAATAGCTAATCGCAAATGCTTCATGCATATCATCGCTCATTTATCTTATATGTAATACTTGTTTAAATGACTTGGTTAAACATGATTAAATATGCACAGCCTTTCCATTAGAAATGCAAATATTCCATTTTCCCAAACAACCAGAAAATGTTCTGTTCATGTTCTGATTTTTTTTTTTTCATTTTGTATTTCCGAACATTATGTTAATATGCTTAAAGGAATAGTATATTTCAATCCTCATGTCATTCCAACCCTAGTATTATTTATTTGTATACTTTTTATTTATTTATTAATATTTTTAATTGGCTTTTATAGTCATTTTGTTATCTGCTCATTTAGGGATGTAAAAATTGTAATAACACAATTAATTGATTTTACTCTTGTCATTTTTTTTTTTTTTGATTTCTATTTAGCATCAGTTTATTTTTCAGTGTAATTTTAGTGCTTAAGATTATTTTGTTTCAGTTAGTTGCCAAGGCAACAGTTAACAAAATATTTCATGTCTTTTTTTCTTTTTAAACAACAGTTCGTAAGTAATAAGGGGGTTTAAAAATAGCGACAACAACAAAAAAACACCATGATGGTTATCTGTACACATGCATAATATTCCATGTCTTCTAAAGTGAAGGAAAAGTTTATGATCAACAGACCCAAATTTGTCACATTTATTCAGATAGGTAAATTTAAGACATCAAACCTGTGCCATAGGCTTCATATTTATTTTGTATGTCTGTAGAATATAGAGTACGAGTCAGTGACTATTTTTGGAGGTCTATGTTACTATAAACTGGAGGTTTTCAAGTATTCCACTGAAAAAAGTATTTTGTCAGAATGCGTGTGTGTGTGTGTAAATGCACTCATGTGTGTTGTAGAGCTGCACTATCATGTGTGCCAGTCTTGACAAGGTCTTTGCGGCTACTAGAGTGTCCTTGAGTTTAGTGATTTATTATGTTCTTATTCTGATCCCTTTGCTTCCTTGTTGGGTCACAGCTCTGTAGAGGCCTGTGCTCTGTGTTTTTTGTATGCGTGTTTGTCTTCAGGCTTGCATTGCCCACACCTTTTTGGTTGCTTTTGCGCTGAAATCAAGAGAGTCAGGAATCCTCTCGGTGTAAGATAATGGAATATAACGGTCTAATCCTCTAATCCCAGGAATGGTTTGGGGCTAATCCAAGGATTTTGTGGGATTGGTATCTTGGCAGTTGGGATGGAATTTTGGGACGCAACACCTCTAGATGCCAGAGTCATCTGTGTACTCTTCACTGAAGTCATAAAGCTTCGTAATGAGCATTGATTAAAAAACGGTAAACACTACAGATCTGGTTGACGATCCAAGTACACTGCATAATTTTTAAATAACATTTATTATGTAGTATTGTTATTAAATATTTATTGAATATAAAAAGGTAAAAAATCTTCACAATTTAAAAAAAATAGTGGATTGCGATTTCACTTTTTTAATGTAAGATAGTTTGTAATGTTGCAGTTTGAGCATAAACAATATATGCAGTGTTGCAGCTCTGAAAGTTCTATGCAAACGGAGATATCATCTTTTAAAATTCTGGCAGGTTTAATGCCTGCAAAAATGGCTGGTAAGGGACTACAACAAGCTTCTTCCCAGGTCCGTCATATCACAAACCTAGATAAACCCCAACCCCTGGAACATGCAACAAATGGGGCGAAGGCCATGTTGTGCTGCTTTAGAGAGGAAGAGAAAAGTAGGGGTGCATGTAAAAATCTGTTCATATATGAATCGCGATTCTGTCTTCTAATGGATTCTGTCTTCTAAAGTTTCAAAACCAATGTTCTAAAGCAGCGGTTCTCAATTCTGCTCTGCATCTCTCTCTCTCTCTCTCTCTCTCTCTCTCATTCAGATTGTCAGATCAGCTCAAAAACTGTTACATTTATACACTAATTTTCACAAAGTAATGAGAATCATTATACATGGACGCATGTACGGTTGCTGTGCTGTATTCAAGCTTTATTCAGAATAAAACAGTATATTAAAAGCTAACAGAAGCAGTAGCATTTACAAACAACAGCGTATTTAAAAGTATGAGACAACAAAAAACAAACATGTGCTTGCACATGTTCTGTGCGATCCTCTTCATTAATATCCTCTGGGTTTCAATCGGACTCAAATTGATAAGCAAAATAGAGGACGTCATTGTTTACAATACAACCGGAGCACATTCTGAGCTTGAGAGGGGCGGGATGTTCTGACGCGCTCTAGAGGCGGTTTAGCCAATCACAACACACTGAGCCAGCTGACCAATCTCAGCCCATCATGTATTTCTGAGGGAGGGGCTTCATAATAACAGAAAATAAATTGAGGCGTTTGTCAGAGAAAGGACAGATCGGTGTGGAATAATGCTAAATTATGTGAAAAATAATGCGTTTTTTAAAAAACGAAGCATGAACACAATAGACTGCACCCCATAAACACAATCAAGCCTAGAAAAAGCCCATTAAACCACCCCTTTAAAGGGACTAGAAAAAAATGGCAAAAATAATAAAAATATGTAGATCTTTTTTTATTAACTTGATTTAAAAAGTAGGGGAAACTAAAACTAATTTAAAACAAATTGACCTCAAAAGTGTTTTTCACAGTATGTCAGCCTGTTATGTTGTACATTTTTGAACCTGGGGTAACACTTGGTGAAACAGGTTTTTAGTGTGCGTGTGTGTGTTTTCATTTGTGTTGCTGAAATGTTCTGTTTCTGCTTCACCTGCACAGTTTCTCCCTTTCTTTTTCCATTTTATAATACATGGTAGTGTTGTCATGGTACCAAAATTTCAGTATTCGGTACCGATACCAGTGAAAATCCACGGTTCTCGGTACCAATTTCGGTACCAAAGCAAAACACAAAAATATGCTAATTTAAAAAAAAAACTACTTTTTAGCACTAAAAATAAAACCAATGCCATTCTTTATACTTATTTACAATTGTGTTTAAAGTTTTTCTACAAGTTGTATAATTATGAAAAACAGTAAACAAGTTTCACCAAAATTTAATTTGTCTTTTGATTTATGAAATTTAAACACATTTTATTTTTGGTAAATAAAGAGGATTTGCTATTAAAATTAAAACATGGAAGAAATATTGTGATTTATTTCTTTAAAAAATAAAGTTTTATACATAGAGAGAGAGAGAGCGTGAGAGAAAGACCGGGCTAGAGAGAGAGAGAGAGCGTGAGAGAAAGACCGAGAGAGAGAGAGAGAGAGAGAGAGCGCGAGAGAGAGAGAGAGCGCGAGAGAGAGAGCGAGAGCGAGCGCGTGCGCGAGAGCGAGCGCGTGCGCGAGAGAGAAAGAGCGCGCGCGAGAGAGAGAGAGCGAGCCCCGGCCGCACACTCAAAGTCATCAAACAACACGAGCGCTGTCTTGCTCTTTCTCCATCGCGCATATTAATCAATTGACACGATGGTACCGTCACATTTAAATTTTTTTAGTACCGACTTGGTACCGAAGTACCGGGTCTTTTGACAACACTAATACATGGTTTACGACCTGTTGCCTAGTCCTTTTCATGTAACATTTTTTTTATTTTCTCTTTAATATTTGCAAGCAATATTTATTCTTCAGATTAACGGTTTGTTTACATTTAAACAGACGTTGCTTCATACGCATTGAGGTCCGAGCCCTGCTTGCAGCATATCTCGATCACAATCACACTCTTTGTCCCCAGTGTAGATATTTCTGTAAGTGTCATTGTGGTAGTCTAGAATATTAGGATTCCAATTAATCATTCTGATGGTTGGCGGCTGGTATGATTTCATCAGGAAGATTACTGTAGTAAAATATGGAAATTGTATACTTTATATAGATATTGTTTATGCGTGTCTGCCTTTCTTCTGAAATTTAAACACATTTTATTTTTGGTAAATAAAGAGGATTTGCTATTAAAATTAAAACATGGAAGAAATATTGTGATTTATTTCTTTAAAAAATAAAGTTTTATACATTTTTTCAACAGTAGTAGCAGTATCACATACATTTTACTAAATAATAGTAATATTTCTAGCACAATGCCTTTATGTAAAAATTAACTTTTAGGCCTAATGAATGCATATTTGTCATTTTAACAATAAGAGAGCGTGAGAGAAAGACCGCGCGCGCGCGCGCAAGAGAGAGAGAGAGAGAGAGAGAGAGAGAGAGAGCGAGCGAGCGAGCGCGTGAGCGTGAGAGAAAGACCGCGAGAGAGAGAGAGAGAGAGAGAGAGAGAGAGAGAGAGAGAGCGTGAGAGAAAGACCCCGCGAGAGAGAGAGAGAGAGAGAGAGAGAGAGCGTGAGAGAAAGACCCCGCTAGAGAGAGAGAGAGAGCGTGAGAGAAAGACCGCGCTAGAGAGAGAGAGAGAGCGTGAGAGAAAGACCGAGAGAGAGAGAGAGAGAGCGCGAGAGCGAGAGCGAGCGCGTGCGCGAGAGAGAGCGTGAGAGAAAGAGCGCGTGAGAGAAAGAGCGCGCGCGAGAGAGAGAGAGCGAGCCCCGGCCGCACACTCAAAGTCATCAAACAACACGAGCGCTGTCTTGCTCTTTCTCCATCGCGCATATTAATCAATTGACACGATGGTGTCGATGTTTAAATCATTTAAAATGAGAATGTAAGTGTGCTCACCCCATTTTTGTTTGTAAGAAAAAATTAGATTAGATTTCATATCGCAATATATATCGCAGAAAAATAAAATATCGCAATGTAATTTTTTCCCAATATCGTGCAGCCCTAATATTAATTATTATTAAAAGATAATACTACTACTAAATCTACTATCATACTAATGTATATACAATGCACTTTGAATTGATGAGCTGCTGGGTTCATGAATATTAATCACGTTGTCTGCGTTCGGTTAAACTGATTTGCTGAAATCAAAACAGGGAAGGTACTAGATCAGCGCCAGCTAATGAAATTGCCATTTGCGCATTAGCTCCGCCCACTACCGGAGAAACCGGTATGTCTTCTGCTTGTTCGAAAATTAATATGAATAATTCTAAATGAACTCCATTATTTTGACAGGAGAAGACAACAAAGAATAGTTTACATATAGCGTGTCGATTCAGCGTGGTAAGACTCTCGCTCTCTCTCTCTTTGCATGTGTGAGAAACAGCGCTATCAGTAAAGCGACGGTGAGTCGTGCTCCTTCACAAAGATGCTGAAATTAATGCAAGCGTCATGCGCTTCAGTCTATGTAGTAAACAAACCCGCACGTCTCTGCCATTCATTAATTCACACAGAGACGTGCAGAACACGGATTCATATTTCAAACAACTTTTGCGGCTTAACATTTACAGATACTGGTCCATATGGAGATTTGATTTGATTAATTTATGCTAACTTTGACAAATTCCATGACTGTCCATATTAAAATGTAAGTTTCATTTTTATGACTGGATTTTGAGATTCCGTCCTCGTTTTCTGCTTTGCGGAAATCATAGCGCTGAACCAGGTTTGAACGGGACCTCGGTACTACCGGTACTTAAAGAAACCTGGTACCGTCACATTTAAATTTTTTTAGTACCGACTTGGTACCGAAGTACCGGGTCTTTTGACAACACTAATACATGGTTTACGACCTGTTGCCTAGTCCTTTTCATGTAACATTTTTTTTATTTTCTCTTTAATATTTGCAAGCAATATTTATTCTTCAGATTAACGGTTTGTTTACATTTAAACAGACGTTGCTTCATACGCATTGAGGTCCGAGCCCTGCTTGCAGCATATCTCGATCACAATCACACTCTTTGTCCCCAGTGTAGATATTTCTGTAAGTGTCATTGTGGTAGTCTAGAATATTAGGATTCCAATTAATCATTCTGATGGTTGGCGGCTGGTATGATTTCATCAGGAAGATTACTGTAGTAAAATATGGAAATTGCATACTTTATATAGATATTGTGTATGCGTGTCTGCCTTTCTTCTTCCCCTCCCCCTCATTCCCTCTTGTTCTCTCTGGGGAAGATTGATTGGGTATTCTTGCTGTTTCCCCCATGATGCCGTTCGCTTGCTAGCTTGGGGGAAGGAGAGGCAGTGCAGGCAGTATGACGACACACAGGAATAATGATAATGAAGGAACGCGCACTCACATGCACGTTTGCAACGGAGGAGAATTAAGGCTATTTGTTAAGAGAATCCCTAGTTAAAGAATCTATATTGAGAAGAACACACATGTCCTAAATTATTTTCTCTCACATACTCTCACCTGTCTTTTATTATCCTATGGAAATTGCAGGCCGAACAGAAGAGAGCTTTTTTCATTATTTTGTCAGCAAATATGAAACATAAACACATAGGTTTAAAAAAAAAGTATTGTTTGCTTGTGCATGTTGGCGCACTGCCGTGAGTTAAAAGTTAAAGCCACTGGCTGTTTATGATTGCTATCCAGTGAGGCGCACAGGACTGCACTGAGCATGCTCAGTAGTTAATATTTGATCTAGACTCTCTGAAGGAGGACTGGAGTTGAGTATCAAGAAGGTAACAGAGGGTAACGAGGAGTATTTGGAAGGGTGCATAGTCTTATAAGTGAAGAGATCTTTTCTGTTCCTAATCCATGTCCTAACTAGTCGTGATCAGGCTTTAAGGAGCTGGATTTTGGTCCAATCAGCATAGAATATGGGTGGAACTAGATTTAGATTACTTTTTTTTCTTTTGCCACAGTAGCAGGTAGGGACAGAAACTTAAATTAATATGGAAGAGATGTTATGCTTGATGCTTTGTGTCAGGAATTTCTGATTCTTTGTGCATATGGTATACAGGCACTACAGGTCAGCACTTATTGGACGAGATGGCACATCAGCAGATTTCTTCACCACACCCTCTTATGACCAGCACTGCGTCAGCTTATTACGGCCGTGTGTGTCATGTCTAAATGACAAGAATGACCCTAACACAATTTACAGTTTCTGCCTCACTGTGTTGATCACATCCTGATGGTTGAGCCTTCAAGGTGAACTGTCTAATTTTTTACAGTGTTGATTTTTTTTCTCCCATTTGAGCTTGAAGTAAGAGACAACAAAGTATAAAGAAGTTGTTTTTTTTTGTCTAACATTTATTTTAGTTAAAAAAAAAATATATATATTTTTCTTTTTTTTAATTTTCAATTAAAAATGCTTTTAGATTTTCTCAGTTTTAGTTTTTTGTAAACTAATAATACTGAGTCAGTTGCAGGTGATATTAAGAAAGGGACATTCTCGTTTCAAAAAACCTTTTAATTGGATAAATCAGGGGCTACATTTATATGCACCCAATTAATCTGTTTGTAATCAGATTGACGGCTCAATCGGATTGAAAAACGCTCATATAAACACTTTAATCGATCCGATTGAGCTGAATTGAATGATTGAAAGGGGTGGTTTATTCCTCTTCCAATATGATTTAGAGTGCATGTAAACACTTGATTGGATTGAACCACGAAACTGAAAGAACTGCGCATGTGCAATGATGCAGAAATAATGTAATAATGTATGACGCACGGAATGAGCAGCTCTTCCTTTTGAATAAAGCGTTGTATAAATACATGTCCTGTCATTTTAAAACTCTCATTTCACTTGGCAAATGTGAAGTGGAGCAGGACAACCTTGTTTTCGATACTCATCCACAGGCAACCTGTTTTGGCCGCGGGTAGCAGCTTTTTTTTTTGCATGATAAATATGAGCAGCACAGCACAGCGGTTTATATGTATATTTATCCATAAACTGGTAAATATTAATTCTTCTGTTAAAAACAAATAAAGAAACCGTGTAGAAGAGTAGTTATTAAGTGCAAACAGTGAGAAACTCTATATTATCCATATGTCACTTTCACTTTTCACTTTCACTTTCACTATTTGAGCAGTGTGCACGTCAAGAAAGATCTATTCCAATTTGAAGCTTGTGACATATAAACGTGCACATCAACCCAATCACTTTATTTAGCGTTCATGTAAACACTACAATCAGATTCATCAATTGTAATGAATTCAGTCCGATTGAACCAAAAAGTGTGCATGTAAACGTAGCCAGCGTAGTGCAATATAAGTCATCAACATGTTTGTTCTGTTTTCCTTGAAGATAAAGAATTCAAATGAACTTTAAGCAGATTTTGTCAACTTTTAATTATAGGGCACAAGTGTCACAGTTAATAAGAGATCAAACCTGCAACCTTTCATATACCAGCCCAGATCTTTCACACCAGACTTCTTTTTCCCGTCTCTTTCTCCTGGTCTTCCTCAATCACTCTGAAACCCTTTACTCCTCTACACTCGTTCCCGTTAGCCTCTCTCGTTCTTCAGACAAATGTTCTTTCTCTCTGGTAGGGTTGGCAGGCGGTGCTGGCAGGATGCTCTTGGCGCGGCGTGCGTCTGGTGCTGTTGTAGCGTGTTGGCTGGTAGCAGCTTGTGAGGGGTGGCGCCAGTACACCAGACTCAAGTACCAGCTGGGCATCCAAACCCATCCCTGAACCAATAGAGGCTTCCATGGATTGCTTTTCATTTCTTTGTGTGTTTGTGTTGGTATGAGTGCCTGTACACACTCAGACATGTTCGCATATGCTGCATGTTTATGTGTGTTTGGACACCGGGCCTATGGCAGGCTGTTTTCTCAAGAGGGGTGCAACACTCTACATCTGTGTACAACGCAATCTATGCTTATTCAGAAGGCACATGCGTGTTTTACGTAGCCCCTTTCATCTGAGAACCTCTGCTCCGCCTCGACTAATGGCAACAAACGAGAGTATCAACACAACAGATTACTCGCTTTCCAGTTACACTGTTACATTATAGCTGTTGACACGAGTTGTGTTCGTTAGCTCTCATCGAGGCAGTAATTAATGGGACACATAGGGAGAGGAAATGTTCATGATTGAGAGTGAGAAGCTCAGCTGGTATGGCTGTTGTTTCTGTTTTTTCTTTAATCCAGCCACATGACTGCAATCAAACCACCAGGGTTCAAATTAATGGTCACCCAATATGTCTGTTGCTAATGATTTTAGCAGAATGACCAGTGGGCAGTATAATGCTGAGATTTTATTAATAATAATAATAAAATGTTTTTCAGTTTAAGCATTGCTTATATTTAATAATAATATAATAATATAAATAATAATATAAAAAAGTGCTTATTTAATTTAATCAAAATTGATGTTTAATAATATTTGACAAAAATGCTTATTTTAAGTAATGTTGATATTTATATAATAATAATAATAATAATAATAATAATAATAATAATAATTTTAAATAGTAAAATGTAATGTCACTTTGTAAAGTATGTAAAATGTAAAGTTTCTTAAACACTTTTTATTATTTATAGATTATAATAAAATGAATGCTATTTTTAATCATAATAATAATTTTTTACAAATAATAAAAACATGTTCAAATTAAATTTTATATATATATATATATATATATATATATATATATTGTTTTTTATTTAACCAATTTTAATGTGTATATTATTGTCATTATATTAAAGTAGCTTAAGCAGTTAATTTTATTATTTTAAAAAAATATTACTTATTCATTTTTTATTTAAGAAATTTTTGACAAGTGCAAATAGGGTCTAAATGTCTTTCCATCTTTGCAGTGTGGTCTGGATGCTGAAATCGTGTACATTGTAAAAGGTGTCAGTTTTGCAGCAAGATGATGATTCCTAGAGATCTTTTTTTTTAATCTGAAGTTGTGTAGGGTCTCATATATTATCATTATATATTATATATACAGTCTTTCATATATTGCAGCCAGTGACGGTAATACTGTCTGATTACCTTCCAGCAGCATCTCATGGTTCCCTGATGATTACACCTGCACCGTTACGTGTGTGTGTGTGTGTGTGTGTGTGTGTGTGTGTGTGTGTGTGTGTGTGTGTGTGTGTAAGAGAGCAAGAGCATGTGGTCCCTTCGGCCTCGCTCTGAACCAACATTTGAACTTGGTGGTGTTGACTTTAGTTTAAAGAGAACTGCAGAAGAAAAAAAGAGTTTTATCAGTCCAGACCAATTAAGGAGGCAGACAATGACAATTAATTTACCAATAAAAAATCCAGACGTTAAAGGCACTATTACACCTTAAAATATTTCAAAACACACCAGGCTTAATTTGCAATAATACTCTTGCGCTGTTTGTCGATACTAGGTTGGAATAGGGCTGAAGCGTGGCAGTGGTTTATCACAGCTGTGGTACAGCTAGATCTCAGGCGGAGACCCGCAGTAAGTCTCGCTACACACCTCATTTACATTCTATACCACACTGAAACCCCAGCACACCACTCGCTCTTTCCTTGACCTACTGTCCTTCTTGCAGCATGAGAAAAGCGAAGAGAGTGAGAGAAATGGAAATAGACATAAAGCAGAAAGGGAAGGAAAGAAATGAAGGAAAAACAAAGATCCCAGATTTTTTCTTGCTGCAAAAGCACCACTGCTTGCATAGTGTAACCAGGCATAACACGATTAAAATCTCTTCTGCAATAGAACATTTTGCCAATCACCTGGTTTCCATTTTGGTGGTGTTGCACTAGTTATTCCTCTGTGCAATTTTAGTGGCCCCAAATTTTAAAGGGGACATAACACACAATCTCATTTTAATCTTGAGGTCCTATGGAGTAGTACCGCATCCTTCATATCTCTGTAGAGTCTTTAGTTTTATCAGATTTCTGAAATAAAGATACAGCTTTACTCTCCTCTCTCTGAAAACAGCCAAGCTCCTGGAAGCGTGCCATGAACAGAGCTAAAGAGTCGCGAGCAGGTTTTTGTTGTTAACATTATCTGCACTTACGTGTTGATTGCCAACAAAACACAGAAATGTAATTAGTGGTCGACCGATATGTGTTTTTTGACAGCTGATGCCGATATCTTGGAAAGCAGGGTGGCTGATATAAAGCCGACATAATTTTATTTATTTAAATTAATATTTAAGAAATGTTAAATAATTTGAAAATTGATTAAAAATAAATAAACATACTTATACATTAGATGACAGTGGGCAAATGCATAAAGCACAGCATAATTTGAAATCACGAGTTTACAATCGCGTGTCTTTAGTGAAACTGAACTGTCCTCCTGTCAGCATTCAATTCACACAGACCGATCATCACGCCGAGAACGCGATCATGCAGGATACGAATCATGCAGGATCCGGGTCGGGTCCAAATCTATTACTTCAGGTCCCGGGTCTGTTTAACATTGTGTGTAATACCCGTGCGATCAGAGTCATCGGTCTCTTTCTGCCGTTAGAGCGCGCAGACTCAGAGTTAATGCAAGTGCATGCACGGTAATAATCATGGACTGTATAAAAACAGGTAATTATGCTTGCAGACTTGACACACTCATATTTAATATATTTCAAATCGGCAACAAAATCTGAGGTGAACTGTCACATGAATGTTTTCTATGACGCTCAAATTGCATCAAAAGCATATTTTAGGATGATCCGGCTAGCATGCATGTGCAGTTTCGAGCACGTGTCATGTTTCTATGGCAACCAGTTTTTATAATAAGAAGTGAAGTGAAAGTGACATTCAGCCAAGTATGGTGACACATACTCAGAATTCGTGCTCTGCATTTAACCCATGCGAAGTGCACAGACACAGAGCAGTGAACACACACACACACTGTGAACACACACCCGGAGCAGTGGGCAGCCATTTATGCTGCGGCGCCAGGGGAGCAGTTGGGGGTTCGGTGCCTTGCTCAAGGGCACCTAAGTCGTGGTATTGAGGGTGGAGAGAGCACTGTACATGCACTCCCCCACCTACAATTCCTGCCGGCCCGGGACTCGAACTCACAACCTTTCGATTGCGAGTCCGACTCTCTAACCATTAGACCCAGAGCAGAGAGCACAGAGATGTTAGCAAATAAATAACGTCAGCGGTCATGGCACTGAACGAGCAATAGTTATTATAGTTCAAAAGGGCAAACAGTCGAAGTTATTATGCGAGTTAACTCGAGTCAGAATGTACATGTGCACAGTTGCATTTGTCATCCGTCACCGTGACATCAAGTGGACTTTTGAAGCTAAAATAATGAGTGGATTAAGCTTGGACTTGGAATAACATGGATAACTTTCTTGTCGGAAGATTGTAATGCATCAGGTACAAAGAAGAGAGACTACGGCTATTAGGTAAGACAAAAAGCTGTATTTTTTGCAACAGGTTTTTTGACTTGTAATAGCAATTTAAGGTGGAATATGTGACAATCGGGTCCAGTCGGGTCCGTGTCTTCGTAGCTTTCAAATAACAGACGGGTCCGGGTTGGTTCGGTGTAGTACATTTACAGGTCTCTTTTGGGTTCGGGCATAAATTTTTGGACCCGTGAAGACCTCTACCCTACAGTCCCTGTTAAGACAGTATTTCTTTTCATTTCCGGTTGAGATGCGATGCTTGTGTTTCTTTTCATTTTCCTTTTTCTTGTGTTTGCCTTTACTTTTTTTACCTTTTTCCTTTCTTACAGGTTGAGATGTGGTGCTCATATGTTTCTTTTCATTTTCCGTTTACATTTTTCCTCATCCTTTCTTTTTGCTTTTTTTCTGTTTCTCTTTTTTATTTAATTATGATTATTATATAACAATTTTTTTCCCTTTTTCCACATTTTCCTCTTTTTTCATTTTTTTGAGCTGTGGTGTTCATGTCGGTGTAACAAGTTTGAGTGCAGCTTGCAACATTTCCTGACTATATTTTGCTTTTCTTTCTCCTTCACTGTCCGTGGATCAGTTTAAAGTTTTAAAATCTGTTCAAGATCTTTTAAGACAATTGGTCTAGTTCCTCATGACTTCATCAGAACTTAGCTGAGAATAACGCAGTAATGACTAGAGTAATGACAATGTTTGTAAAAGCTGCAAAATTAAAATTTTATTCAACAAATGGATGTATTTCTCTTTTATCCAAGTCATTACTGTTACGGAGGAATGCGTTTCCTCTCTGCTACCTGATGTCTGTGAGCTTCACCCCCAATGAATTATTGAGGATCTTCTTCATGGAGACGTACAGGAAGGAATCTGCTGTTTTAGATGTGTTCTCAGCCATTCTTCAACCTCTGGAGTTGTTTTTAAAGTCGGCATGAAATGTAGTTATCGGAGTGAAACGGCTTCTGGAATGTAGGGTGGGATTTTATCGCTTTGCCGGGAGTTTGATTGACAGGTGATCTGAACAACAAGACAGAGCAGGTTACTTTTGGAAGTCTTAGCTTTCAAATTTGGTCATTTTTAAAGAAATAGAAAGAATGAATATATTTTGTGTGGCTCTTTAATGTGACCTATCACTGTAGTGCCTCAGTTCTTGCGGTTCAAACATGAAATTGATCTCTTCCTGCTAGTTATAGCATGAAATACAGATGAATAAACATCAAAATGTATGTCGTCACAACAGTGGAAAGACTTCAATACACCATGTACAAGTACGACTACTGGCGTTAATCTATTAACTTAAATAATTTATAATAAATACTTCAACACTGTCAAAAAATTAGAATTGTCATTTTTGATTTCCTGGTGACTTTAGCATGGACTTTTCTTGTCAGTAGGCTATAAGCAGATCTTGCACACACAGATAGGCTCAAATTGGCCGTGTCTGCATGTACAGAAGGCACACGTTGGGCATGGTGTCCATGGTAACTTTAATGTGCAAAATACTGCTGTTCTTATTGCTCTAGACCATCCTTTGCTCTTCACTATCTTCTGTCATCCAAGGGCATTGTTGTCTGAAATTCTTTACCTCACATGATGACACAGTTATTGTGGGAATTTATTCCATGTTCTATTTTTGTTATCATAGTAATTCAAAGGTCATGATGGTCAACTAACTGACTAATTTAAAGAACACATAATCGATCAGTGAGGTGCGCCTCAACCTATGTTTTACTGTGATAATTCCTTTTTGCGACCTAAAGAAGACTTCATTGTATCATAAATTACTCAAGGTTGCAGGTGTGTGTCAGAGAGGTCACAGGTCTGATGTGATTGTCACGACTAACATGATGAACAGGCTCTTAAACTCACACAAACATGCTTACACTCTGCTCTCAGTTAAGGCTAGATTCATTCATAAGAAATTGGCCTCCTGAACTTAAAACTGAAGCATTGGTTTACAATTTATACAAATTTTATTGTATTTTTCTTGTAAGTTTTGGTAAGCTAGGGTATCAAAAAAAAATTTTTTCAGCATTTGTCATATTACTGTAATTAAAAGCCACACTTGTTGAACTATGTTTTCAAACAGTAATTGTTTTTCAATGTCTATGTTGTACTTTATAATTTCAGTCAACCTATTTGACTTTTTCATTATTCTCAACTGATTGACTATTCCAACGCCCAACAGTCATTTAGTGAGGTCAAATAATGATCAACAACTAATAAATAATTTATTCTGAATTTTTTTCTTGATTCTTTTCTTTCTTTTTGTATTTTTCAGATTGTTTTAATTTCTTTCGGATTTTGTTTCTTTCTTTCTGAACTTTTTCTTTACCCCCCCCCCCCTTTCTAAATATCTTTCTGAATGTCTTCCTCTGTGTTTGTTTCTTTCCATCTGAACTTCTAAAACATTTCATTTGTCATTTTAATTTCAGTACATACTAGCCGTAGCATGCGGACAGATGTCTTGGGGCATTGCATTGTAAATCTAGTAGTTTAAAATAGACCAAAAATGTTTCTCAAGGACTCTGTGTTCTTTCAATTTGACAAAGTTTAACTAACTCTAATAGTTGTTTGGACAGTAGAAAGCAGACCCACATGAAATGCAGGCAGGCTGCTGGTAGTTCCAAATTGTTTGCCGCTTCGTTCTTGTCCTCTACAAATCAGAGATGCTGTACCGAAAGTGTAGATTAATACGAATCCATCAGTGAGCAGTCGTGACACACGTCAATTTCATACGTTCGCATGTTTGGTCTTCCCCGCCAGCGAGTGTTATTAAGGGAGGGCTGATTGTATACACACCCTCTCTTCTGCCCACTATAGCAATGTGTGATGTGTTCTTCTCTCTTTATCTGGCAGCAGTGTGAAGCAGTCACCTCCTGGCATCTTCTGTTCGGTTCCTGCTGTCATCAACACCATCAGACTGACAGCGAGAGATCGTGTGTGTGCAAACAGTGTTCTCCCACCTTGTTCCTGTTACGATACGCACTATTTTTTTTTTCACTGCTTCCCGTGCTCCTTGTCCAGCTTTCTCTCATACACACACACACACACACACACACACACACACACACACACACACACACACACACACACAGACTGTCTCTCACACACACACACACACACACACACAGACACACACACAATCTCTTGCACCTCCTTTTTTATCTTTTTCCTAATTTATATTTATGTTGGAGTGTCTGGAACATGTGCGGTTTGTTTATAACGGAAACCTTACTCCCCCTTTCCCCCCTCAAGTTATAGTGTGTGTTTCTCTGTCTTTTCGGTGTGTGCGCACACACACACACACACACACACACACTCACACACGGATCTGAGGACAAGGGGGTGAAAACCAAGCAGATTACAAAGCCAGTTTAATCTGGCTAAGGCACAGAGGGAATTTTTCTCTCCCTTTTGCTGCCCCCCCCCTCCTCCATCACTCTCTCCCTCTTTCTCCTCTGATGGTGACAGAGAAGGTGACTGAGGAGCAGAAGCTCTGATTGGTTCAATTATGGTACAGATGAGCCGACCAGATGCAAGCAAAAGTCATCCGTTATCTCGCACAAGACCTCCCAAGCCCCTGCATTATCATCCATTAATGCGCTCACTTCATATTCACACAGGAGTTATTGCTTCAGACTTGCGTAAGGGAAATGGAGTGACTTGGCTGAGCTATTTTACCTTGCTTTACCTCGGCACTGAACACCTGAGGGGCGCAAATGACTGTTTGAGGTATCACGGTTTATGTAATGGAGGTCTAAAACAAAGTCAGAAGTCAGCGGACAAAGACATCTGTTATTTTTCCTCAGGCCAGACCGCCGCCTCCTCCTCCTCTGTTCTCGTTTCGTGTGTTTCAGAGTTTAAAGTGACATCTCTCATGTCCTGTTATGACATATCGCTCCCTTAAACCAGAGCAGGAAACCCCCTTTTGTTCTCGCAACTGACTTCTGTTAGCTACTGGAAACAGACGCATTGAACTTCTGGAGTTTACAGGGTGCAAGCTGATCAAACTATGTCATTTTTGACAGCACGACAGAGTTTGATATGTGATCCGACTGGATTGAAGTGCTAATGATACTTTTACGATGGCACTCTTCCGTCACTAGTGTGTTTTGCTGTCTCATTTCCTGTCCGTCATCCATGGCAAAGTAGGATTTTCTCACTAATGGTCAATGCTAATTGACAAGACGATTGACTAAGTAGCAGTGGAAGTCTGTCGTATCACTCTACTGTCTTTTTATTCCTGCATAATAAAAGCTCTAAATTAATATTTAATGTCCATTTATTTATTTATTTGGTAAGTTGGTGTGATACAAGCAGGATAATGTTCAGTCAGCGGATCATTATCTTAAAAAAAAAACATAATGGTGATAATGATCATCCTGTTGAGTTCATTATTGCATATTTAGAATTTGATCAAAGCAATCAATATATGCGTGTGTGTGTGTGTGTGTGTATAAACAGTCATTTACTCCAGTTTTCTATAAATATTACTAAAATAAACTAGAGTATTTGACATTATTAACATTTATTTTACTCAATATTTACTGTAGTTTACTAAAATCTTAACAGATAATGTGCATTATGCATTGACAATGTAGGAGTAGCACCCTAATTGGCGGCAAGTCAATAAGCCCAAATTAGCCAAATATTGGCCATACCAATGCAGTTCTTTTCTCAGTTGCACTGATTCTTCTTTCCTTCTTACTTTCTGTTTTTCACACACACTTTTGTATTTTCTTCTTTTCTCACTCTTTTATCCCTCTATTTCCCTCCTCTGCCTTCTTGATCTGGGATGCTTGGGGGACGGAGTGCAGACAGGAACTGTCTCCATGGCAACAGCTTCTGCAAGCTGCTGACACCCATCCCCTGTTGGGAGAAGAGGGGGGTGGGGGTGTTCGGAGGGGGGGGGGGGGTAAGAGAGGGAGGGAAGGAAGGGTAGAAGCAAGTGACACTATTCCTTCTCTTGGGACTCAGCGGCCTGTGTATTCACTCACAGAATTAGCATAGAGCAGGAAGGGGGAGGGAGAGCTTGGAATTTTCTTAGGTGTGTGTGTGTGTGTGTGTGTGTGTGTGTGTGTGTGTGTGTGTGTGTGTGTGTGTGTCCCTCTCTCTCTCTCTCTCTCTCTCTCTCTCTCTCTCTCTCTCTCTCCCCCGGGGTCTTAAAGTCTGTGGTTCTAGGTCAGTCTGTAGCCTGGAGGTTTGCACTGTCATTGTTTGTATTATATTGTGTTGTATTATTTTTCTAAGTCATAATGATCCATTTAAAAATATACAGTGGTAACCATTGTTTCTGCAAGATGTTATTGTTAGTTATTCTAACTAAAACTTTAGAGAGATAATTATTATTGCTTATTAATAATTATATACTGTTCAAAAGTTTGGGGTCCGTAATAAAAAAAATAAAAAAAAACTCTCTTATTGTCTTTATAGTCCTCTTTTGGATGTATTTATTTAATTATCAAAAATACAATAAAACCAGACATTTTGTGAAATATTACAATTTAAATATGATCATCAGAAGTCATTTGAATATGCTGATTTGGTGCTCAAGAAACATTTCTAATTTTTTTTTTAATTTTTTTTTTTTATTGGGTTCATCTTGGGTCTGACAGAGAGTAACAATAACATGTTATATAGCATAAATAACAGGTACATGTACACTCGTAATGTAACATACATTAAGTAAGATTATAAAATTACAAAGATAAATATAATTGTATGCATACAAATACACACACACACACAAAAAAAATAAAAAAAAATAATAATAATAAAAAAAAATAATAATAATAAAAAAAAATAATAATAATAAAAAAAAAAAAGAAAAAAAAAAAAATATTAAGTTGTTGTTAACTCCTTAAAATACTCTAGGAAAGGGCCCCAGACTTTCAGAAAGAATTTTGGCTTTTGTTTCAATGCGAACCGAATCTTTTCCATCCTGAGAGCATACAGAAGATCAAAAACCCATTGGCGGTAAGAAGGGGGAGCTGCTGCCTTCCAATTCATAAGAATAAGTCGCCTAGCCAGTAAGGTTCCAAAGGCTACACTATCAGCTTGCAATGCGTTTAGACTAACAGATTCTGGCAAAATACCAAACAGTACTGTTAATGGGTTAGGGTCTATTGTTAAGGAGAAAATAACCGAAAAGCACCCAAAGATTTTCCCCCAAAAATCAGACAATTTCGGGCAGGACCAAAAAGAATGTGATAAGGTAGCTGGTTCAGTTAAGCAGCAAAGTCAGGTTGGGTCGAAACCAGGAAATATTCTGCTTAGTTTAGCTCTAGACCAATGAACTCTGTGCACTACCTTGAATTGGATGAGGGTATGCCTAGCATTTATAGAAGATGAGTTTATACGGGCAAGAATTAGATCCCAAATATTTTCCTCCAGCGTCAAATTCAATTCCTCCTCCCAGAGCGCCTTCAGTGAACGCACTGAAGGGGATTGTTTTGCATTGATTATGGCAAATATTTTAGAAATAGCCCCTTTCAAAGGTGTATGAAGGTCTAATATGTTATCAAAAACATTTCTTATTTTGATCAGTGTTGAATGGAAACCATGATTTTGTTTCATGATTATTTGATGAATTGAATATAACATTTATTTGAAACTGATTTTTTTTTCTAACAATATCTTCGCTATTAATTAATCAATTTGAAAAATTTAATCATACTAACTTCAGACTTTTGAATTGTAATATAATATTACAATTTTCTACTTTATTGGGTCTGTTTTGTTGTTTTTATTGATGTTATTATTATTTTTATTATATCAAATATTTACAATGAATGTCAAAAATTATAAAACAAATGAATAATTGTTTCTGATCAGATCTTAAAATCTTATATGTAAAAATATTTAGCCGTTAAGAAACAATTTAGGTTAGTCACTGTTATTAAATTCTAAAGCTTCTTGCACTTAGATTCCATACAGATTTATTATGATTTTCCAGATTAAACAATTGCAATATTGGATTTGTGGCAGTAACTATGGTTATTATGGTAAAATTTAGTAAAGGCAAAGTTTCCCAGTTTGAGACTGCTGGTTTTCCTTAAAAACATGCTTTTATAATGATGTTTCACAAAATGGGAAAATAAATCATGTTGTATTGAAAATACACTCTTAAAATGATTTGTAGCAGTCGTACCATGTAATGGCAGTGTGTCAGCATAGATATGATTACAAATGACATGGAAGTTCCTTTAAACGTTCAAAGTGTGCGTGCATGAGCTGTACCTCAAATCAGATCCAGAAGTTAGATGGAAAAGGAGCATCGACCGTAAGGGAGGGGTTGAACATATAAAGGAAAACAGAGATCACTCTGAATGTATAGTTAATGCCTAACACACCCTACAACACACTAAGACACACACACTGTTGCTGTTCATTGCGTAACGCTGTCTAAAGTACCAGCATAGCAGAGGAAAGAGAGATAGAGGGATGAAATTCCATGACATTGAGGCAGTGATAAAGCTGTATTTGCTGTTGTGTTTGGCATGGCCTGCAGGGATATTTCGAGGTGTGTTGTTATTTATTCATGGAGACGCTGGTGCAGGTTGCCCCAATGACATGCAAGTGCCTGTTCGCAAGCTGCCAGCTGCTGAGAGGAAGCCCTGACAACTTCATTCGACTGCACTCTCTTTATCTGCAGCATATGATCAGGGCCAGAGCAGATTTAAATGCCACACGTTTGTTCTCCCAAGTATTTTTTAAAGAAAATATAAAATGAAGTTCAGTAATTATTAACTCATCCTCATTCTGCCTGACTCTCTTCTGTAGAACACAAAAGAAGAAGAAAAAATTTAAATATCAACTTTGAGGTTTCATAGAAAAAAAGAAAGTTTTCATACATATTTTATGTCAATTAATGAGGTAATTTGATTTATTTACAGGCAGGTCATACAGCATGAAATGCAGGGAAGTGTATTTGCTGCAGAGCGCCCCCTGTTGCTTTCAGCTCTATATTACAGGCGGGCAGTTTCATAGACAACCAGTAGCATCTGTATGGACTAAGATGTTTATGTCTGCTTTCCTGTCAGTCCAACCTTTGAGCTCTTGCACTCTTTACGGGTTTAGATCCAGCTTTAGACTGGATTAAGAGATGTTGTGGCCGGCTGTTTATCTGACCTGTGTGTTTGCACCCTGCGTTAGTGGAAAGCTAGCTTGGAGCACCCGGAGTTACCACACAAAAAAACGGTCGCTTGAAATGTGTGCTTGTCGAATTGGTTTTTGTCATAGTGAGGCCAATGAAATTCAAGCAAGGCTGAAGTGAGCAAGTGTAGCAAAATCTGTACCATTTGACTGCCAGTGGTGAAGAATGGCTGATGACCGAAAAGTTTATTTTCTTTGCGATATTGTGAACCTAATGAAGAAGTCTTCCTCTCCTATAACTTGTTTTGCCTGTTAGAAGTTTCTTGAAAAGTCCTTCTGTACTGTAGTTCAGTTTGTTTGTATGGGATTGGTCATAACTTTGCTTCTTAATAAAATGATTTTGGTTGTGGTAAGTTAGTGAGAAGACACACAATTTTTTAATCTGCTCCCATTTATAATCAAATTTCCCACAGTGTTCACCCATATTTATTTACAGTAGTGGCTCGTTGTGTCGCTTCAAAAGTGTTGAGGAGGATTTGTTGCATGTTTGATCTCAGGTCAGTGTGTAAGGAGGAGTGTGTCGCTAAAGGCTTTTGGGTGACAAAAATTAGTTTGGATGGCTCATTCTATGTTAGTTTTATATACGTCACCATTTTTTCTCTCTCTCTACCTCTCACACAGTGGCACAGTCATACCTTGGTTTAGTATGGCATAGGGTGTCACATACCAAAATTTCAGTAGCCACTTTAAATAGCTGTGGAATTAAATGATACTGTGATGATGCAATTGTTAAACATTAAAGTTAAATGTTGATATAAATAAAGAAATTCAATCAAAACAGTAGCTGGGTTTCCATCACACTGCTTTTATGCACATTTTGAAGTATCTCATCAGAATCGAGTCATGGAAATGCCTAATTTCAAATAAAAATGCCAAAACGCAAAAAAAGTTTTTATGCTTGCTTGAGGTGGTTTTTGACTTGTGCGAAAAAGGGTTAATGCGAATAATGGGAGATGGAAATGCATTTTGCTAATAAATTACTCTAGGCACATCAAAAAAGTCATGTGACTTTGCACTATGGGATGGTAAATCATGACTAACCAGAGGACCGATCTTGTTCCTCAGCATCTGAAATGTTGTTATATGGTCATTCGGAAATGCCAGAGAAAGTCTGTCTGTCATCAAAATATTTTTGTATAATTGCCTCCCAGAACTGTTAAACAACTGTGTTCCCAAACAGCAGCATCCACCTCCAAAAACAATATCCGCATTCATTGTGTTTGGTCTGCTCGTTCCGAGGTGCAGATAATTAATTATACAGGAAAATTATAATATTCAGTAGTTTCTCCTACTTTTCTTGGTGATGTATAATTTATCAGGAAGTGAGGATTTTGTTCTCTTGACTCATTGGATGGAAACAGTGCTTGATCGCAAATGTTTGGTGCGATTATTCCAATTCTGCGCCTAAGTTAAATTCGCAGTTTTGGATGGAAACCCAGCTAGTGACATGTAACCTTCAAGTATTACTTAATTAGATGTTTCTTCACATTTTTAGTTTAAAAGATATTAATAGCAGTTGAGTAGGTACCAGTACTTTTGAAATCATTGTAGCTGTCGGCACTGATAGCCTCAAGGCAGCACGCTGACATTTAGCTCTGTTGCACTACTGGCGTCCCGAGTTCGAGTCCTGGCTAATGGACCTTTCCTGATCACTGCCTGTCAACACTTACTGTCCTATCAAAATAAAGGCAAAAGGCCCAAAATAAATATTAAAAATCATTGTAGCTTTGTACACTGCATATGTATATATATATATATATATATATATATATATATATATATATATATATATATATATATATATATATATATATATATATATATATATATATATATATATATATATATATATATATTAGTAGTGCACTAGTGTTGTCACGGTACCAAATACCAAATATAATGTTGTCATGGTACCGATACCAGTGAAAATCCACGGTTCTCGGTACCAATTTCGGTACCAAAGCAAAACACAAAAATATGCTAATTTAAAAAAAAACTTTTTAGCACTAAAAATAAAACCAATGCCATTCTTTATACTTATTTACAATTGTGTTTAAAGTTTTTCTACAAGTTATATAATTATGAAAAACAGTAAACAAGTTTCACCCAAATTTAATTTGTCTTTTAATTTATGAAATTTAAACACATTTTATTTCTGGTAAATAAAGGGGATTTGCTATTAGAATTAAAACATGGAAGAAATATTGTGATTTTATTTCTTTAAAAAATAAAGTTTTTCAGCAGTAGTAGCAGTATCACATACATTTTACTAAATAATAGTAATATTTCTAGCACAATGCCTTTATGTAAAAATTAACTTTTAGGCCTAATAAATGCATATTTGTCATTTTAACTGAACTTAAGACTGGTGGTGATGCTTAAGATATTTTTGGTCATTGAGGGTTTCTGTAAAAAAAATAGTAATAGATCATATTAATTATTATTAAAAGACAATACTACTACTAATTCTACTATCATACTAATGTATATACAATGCACTTTGAATTGATGAGCTGCTGGGTTCATGAATACTAATCACGTTGTCTGCGTTCGGTCAAACTGATTTGCTGAAATCAAAACAGGGAAGGTACTAGATCAGCGCCAGCCAATGAAATTGCCATTTGCGAATTAGCTCCGCCCACTACCGGAGAAACCGATATGTCTTCTGCTTGTTCGAAAATGAATATTAATAATTCTAAATGAACTCCATTATTTTGACGGGAGAAGACAACAAAGAATAGTTTACATATAGCGTGTCGATTCAGCGTGGTAAGACTCTCGCTCTCTCTCTCTTTGCATGTGTGAGAAACAGCGCTATCAGTAAAGCAACGGTGAGTCGTGCTCCTTCACAAAGAGTTTACAGAGCATCAAATACAGGTGCGCTGTGCGTCCATTGAGATGAACTGAAAAGTTCAGATCGCTTGATGGAGAGAGAACTCTGAAGCTCAGATGCTGAAATGAATGCAAGCGTCATGTGCTTCAGTCTATGTAGTAAACAAACCCGCACGTCTCTGTCATTCATTAATTCACACAGAGACGTGCAGAACACTGATTCATTTTTCAAACAACTTTTGTGGCTTAACATTTACAGATACTGGTCCATATGGAGATTTGATTTGATTAATTTATGCTAACTTTGACAAATTCCATGGCTGTCCATATTAAAATGTAAGTTTCATTTTCATGACTGGATTTTGAGATTCCGTCCTCGTTTTTCTTCTTCGCGGAAATCATAGCGCTGAACCGGGTTTGAACGGGACCTCGGTACTACCGGTACTTAAAGAAACCTGATACCGTCATATTTAAAAAATTTTTAGTACCGACTTGGTACCGAAGTACCGGGTCTTTTGACAACACTATAGTGCACTATATACATTTATCATGTACTACTAATCAGAAGCTTTGTTTTTTTTACTAATTCAGTTAATTAATTAATTTTATTTTTCATGCATTTAATTGATTAGATAAGTTTTCACAAAAATATTAAGCAGCACAATTTTTTTAATAATAACAAATGTTTCTTGAGCAGCAGATCACACCATATATATACCGGTACATGCATACATACTGTATATTGTCCCAACCCCAGTCATACATCTGTATGTCAGTCGGTAGAATACAAGTACAGCCAAACTCATCATGTGTTTACTTCTTTGCCTGTGGATTAAGGGAGCAACCAGTGTACTGTATGTAATATATAACTGTATATAATATGCCTTCTTTCAGTCCTCTTTTGTATCTTTTAGCTGGGGCATTGCCTGTAACTCCCCCTGCAACTACGAGTTTAAAAGTGCACTGCCTTATTTTGCATTGCGGATTTTCGATGGACCTAAAGGTGTGCTCCAAGGTGCTGTCGACCCCCTCTTACCCGGGTCACAGAGGAATCGGACACTGTGAGCGCACACCAGAAACTCCTCGGTGCTGTCCCTGTACTGTTCTCCATCCCTCTCCTGTTTCTCTTTTGCATAACTGCTTCCCTCCCTCTCCCTCCCTCTCTGTGCCTAATTAATGGCATTAATTATATCCAATTAGCAGTGTGGTTTTGGCAGCCGCTTCTGTCCCCTCATTTCTTTTGTTTCACAGTGGTCTGTGACACAGTATTCTCCCTGTGGGGATGTCATTGGCCTAATGAAAGGCTACAAGGCCTGGCTTTCACCTCTTTTTTCCGTCTTGTTCTGTTAGAGTACTTCAGCACATTAGCCTCATTATCAATAGTTCACAGGGCCGGAGTTAAGTTTGCCGAGATGGATCTGCTGTGTGTTTTCCTACACAGGTGTTTGTCTCTGTCTTATCTGTGAAAGGTGAGAGCGAGTGGGTCAGCACTCACCGACATGTGCGGCTCATGTGAACAGACTCGCTCATGCTATCTGTATGTTTGCGTTAAATTGGTTTCCAGGCCACAGATCTGAGCTGAACGTAATGACCCGATGAACGTGCTTTGGCTCAGAAAGACAGTTTTGGTTAACCTGCTGTCACTAGTCCAATTATCACTTTATAAAGTAACATGTCAGCGACTGTTTTGGTAATCAATTTTATTTGGACAGTGATTAGGCTAGTTTTGAATATCAATTAGGGTGGTTTTGTTACACAGACCTGGCAACCATGATTACCTCACTCCTCATAAATTCTACTACATTTTCTTTCTTTATTGATCTATTACACATAATTAAAAACCAACATTTTAAACAGACTAGAGAAATCATTTTTAGGCCTCCAGAGTTCACATACACAGAAAGGATATAAGGTCCTGCTAGCTCTGTGCTTGGATAAGATTTAGTTGGTGGACTAGCCTCACCTCACGACTTTCACTTCACTTTTCTTCACACCTTCTTATACTCGCACATCTCCCATTCAGTTAACCACACATCTGTCTGAAGCTTGATTATGCATGTAGGTCTCTCCAGCTAATCTTTATAGACTCAACTCCAGCTACACTGGAGAGTACGAGAGAGATGGGAACAGAGTAAAAGGGATGAGACACACACGGGAATGAGCGAAAAGCAGGGATATGGAAGTCACCAGAGAGAATGCCAGCAGGAGAGAGTTGGAAAGGAGGAGATGTGAAAGGTTAAGGATGCTGGACTGAGCTGAAGGGTCAGATCCTCACCTGCCTCTTTGCACTCTGCCAGCTGAATCATTTTTAATAACCTGCACAGCTGCTAAGAGGTCCATCCTCAAAGAAGAGTGTATTTACAGGAGCAAGTCATTTAGGGATGCCTCAGGTCCCGCTACTCTACCCGATAACATTTAGATATTTTATTTTTTTATTATTTATTATTATTATTCTCACACTTAGGAAATGCTGAGGTATGTGTATATGGTAGTCACAGTACATTGGTGTTTCTGTCTGATACTCATAGTATACCATGGTACACCCACAGACCTTTGAGGTCCATTTTCAAAGAAGAGTGTATTTACAGGACCAAGTCATTTAGAGATGCCTCAAGTCCCGCTACTCTGCCCGATAACATTTAGATATATTATTATTATTATTATTCTCACACTTGCTGAGGTATGCGAATATGGTAGTCACACAATACCATGGTGTTTCTATCTGATACAGATGTCATAGTATACCATGGTACACACACAGTACTTTTCATCAGAGCCACGTGTGTGTCTATTTTCTCAAGCACTGGTTGCCGAATATTAGTTTTGCAACTGGTGTAAACCCCAAGTGTTTATATGAACATGCTCGAGTGTTTGTTTACTTATGCAGTGGGTATTGAGTACCGTGTTGAAGCGTAATACTCGAGAGAGCATGTTGTGTGTGTATGTTTATGTTTACATGAGTACTGTTATTTAGTGGCTGGTGTAGAGGTGTGTATACCAAAATGAGCTGCTGTTTAATGGCTTGATGAGATGATGGCAGTAATCAGTGAGAAACGAGACGAGCGCTGAAAAGCTCGGTCCCTCCCTTTTAACACGCATGCACGCACACACACATACACATGCACATGCTCTCCCTACTGGCGGGTGATTGACGGCCTGAGGGTTTTAATGGCACTGTAGAGGGAGAGCTGAGGCTGGAGTTGTCATGGCAACAAGGCAAAGGAGGCCTCGTTCTCCCCCTCTTCCTCACTCTCTTTATGCACCTGAACAGAGCAGTATCTTACTCGCAGGTCTTGGTTTACTCTCTCTTTTTCACACACACACACACTGCAGTTTTCGTGACCCTCCCCTCTGTCTGCAGTATACACAGCTCTTTGTGTGTGCGTGTGTGTATGAAGCCATATCTAGCCACCGCAGTCTTTCTCTCTCTTCGTAAAAGAGCTGGAGCCCGAGCACTAATACTCTCCGGTCGCCCCAGGTTACGGTTCACCACACGCCCCCCTGTACTGCTGTATTAGCTGGGATTGGTTGGATTGGCGAGGGGGGACCGAGTTGTGACTATGAGTGTGTGTGTGTGTGTGTGTGTGTGTGGCACAGGGGGTGATCCATAGATCTCAAGGTGGAACAGGTAACCAGACACTGTTCACAGACACTCACCTCCCCTGAGTATTTGATCGGTACCAGCTGCCAGTATCACAATGTGTGTGTGTGTGTGTGTGTGTGTGTGTGTGTGTGTGAGAGAGAGAGAGAGAGTATGTGTTTAGGAGCAAACTCTACCTCACTCTTCCTACTTGCCTGCCTCTTGAGTGTGTTTTCGTGTGTTGTGGCAACATAAGATGAGAAGAGTATAGCTTGATATTTTTCAACCTTTTGACAAAGTATTTTTTTCTCTCTCAAAAAGAGGAGATATTTTTTCCAATCATTTATTATTGCCATGTATTTTCAAAAATGTGTGTATATATATATATATATATATATATATATATATATATATATTATAAGTAAAATACAGCTAAAAAAAAATCAACACTCCTAACCCACAATATATCTTCATATTTTTGATGATATCAAGGTCCTTAGCTGTTGATTGGATGGAGGCAGATCTGAATGTGACCTTTGTCGCGGGTGGAGCACAAGACAGACACAGTGGGCGTTGCGTCAGGCCTCGGAGAGGCTTTTATTAACATAAAATCAAATAAAGCAGGGGATAAAGGTGGCCAAAGGGGAAGAGTGTCCAAAATTAACAGGGAATCTGGTGTCCTCGTCGTGCTGCGGGGTTCGTGTGGGTCGGGCAGTGTTCATGGAGGAAGGGTCCAGGTAAGGGAGGGAGTCCGGCGGCCGCACACGCTCCCCTCTTCGGTCTGGGGCGTGAGGGGCGGCGGCTTCCTCTAGCGGCCGCATCACTCTCGTTGGCCGCAGCGCTGGCAAGGGATGGACGGCCCGGCATCCTGGCCCGACGGCCGTGTAAAGGGGTGCGGTTCCCATCCGGATCGCGGGTCCGGCAGCTCACGTCTCTAGTGGCGCGGGAGTCCCTCAACACATCCTTCCTGGACCCACGAGGACACCAGTGTTCATGCACGGGGAAGAGACCGGTCTCCCGAGGAGAGGCGCGTCATAGTTTTTAATTAATTAACTGAAAATGACAGGTTGAGCTAATTCACAGAAATGAATCAACCTCGCCAAATCTAATGGCAATTTTGCTACTGAAGTCTGAATTACTGTCTTAGCACCGTCATGCTTTTGAGAAACAAGTGAAGGTGGAATTGTGAAACTAGTCTAATGACACGGTCTTTAATGGCCTAGTAAAAAGCACATTAAAATCATCACAATGTTGCTTAATTTTATATTGCCAGCAAAATCATTTTCAATATTTAATATTTTAGAGTGATGGTGCAAATGAATCAATGAATCATAGTTTTGAAATGATCCATTTAAATTGACAATGAAATAAATTGTTTCACTGAAATGGCCAATTTAATTTCAATTATTTTAACTGCTTTACAGAAATGAATCAACTTTAGTAGCTGTTTTTGTTTTGTCATTATGACAACATTTAGCCATATTTGTGAGATGCACAACAAGGAGTGATTGTAAAAGTAGTCTTAATTGGTAGGAAACTTAATTTTAAAATAAAAGGTCATTACAGTGTTGCTTCATTTTATATCAGCTGCAAAATCCTTGAGTATTTCATACATCAGGCTTCCCCAGCATTTGTGTTTATGGAGTAAATAGGAGGAGTCATTCCAAATAAGCCCCGCCCACTGACCCCAAGGCTCATGTGTGTGTGAGAGAGGCTGTGTGAGTTTGTGTATGTGTGTGTTAGAGTATTGTGTGTGTTTGAGGTCAGAGGTGGCGTAGATGTTTGTGCGGCGGCTGTAGAGAGGTTTGAGTTACAGCAGGGGGGAGGGAGTGTGTGAGCCGACTGCCAGCTCTTGCTCTTTAATCCTCCCTCTTTTTTACTTTTTCTTACTTTCTACTTTATCTTCCCTCCTTGTTTAGTCTCTCTTTCTCTCGTTTTCACTCACACATACACTGACACGCACAATGCGCCTGTCTCCTTCTCTCTCTCTGATAGAACAGGGCAGACTGCACACACAAGCCCCCAGCAGCAGACTGTTAGAGAGGTTTGAAAGAGGGAACGGGGCCAACGGAGGAAAGGGGCTCCAGTCTCTAAGTGTTCCGCTAGCTCAGGAGATTACGCTTAAGGCTCAGCTCTCTCTGTTTGCTTGTTTTATGCCCCTTTTACGAGGGGATGTACACAGATACACAAGAGCCGAGCTGTAGTGCAGGCGTTTTTTCTGATGCAAATAAACGTCTCGTGTTAACACTCTCTAAGTTGAATGTGCGGGTTTACAGAGAGTGATCTTACTTGTATAATTGCTCACTGATACTTTGCATACTGCTCTGTTTAATAGCCATGTAGTGTGTTTGTTGTAATTAAACAAACGGCATTGTATTGTATCTGTATTGTATTGTATCTTTTCTGTACAGTTAGAATTTAATAAATATATTTTAAGATTTATTGCTGTGATGCCAAAGCTGAATTTTTAGCATTGTGCAAAATATTTATTGAGGTAAACAAGTTTTTTTTTATTTATTTATTTTTTTTTATTCTTTGATGAATTAAAAATTAAAAAAGAACAGAATACTATTTCTATATTCTGTAAAAAAAATCGATATATTCTATATGAAATCTATAAACTAATCGATATATTAGTATTAAGAATAATAGTACAAATTTCATTAAAATACTATTTTTGTAAATATTATTTAAACTATTTTTTTGTTTGTTTTATCAAATTTATAATTTTTAAAAATGTATTAACCCACCTTAATTTTATTTACCAATTAAAACAATGTTCTCTTTCAAGTAAATTTCAAAGAAAATGTAATATTACTTAATGAAATGCCTGTTTTTAATGTTAGACATGTTAGACATGTCAAAAATAACTTATATCATTTTCATGTTTACAAATTGTGCATTTAATATTTTAATCCAATATGTGAAGATATGATTGAGACTTGTACATTTACTGCATAACACAAAGGACCCAGTTATTATTTTTGTTATTGTGTTTCGAAACTTTTTTTATTGATGGACCAAACAAAGCACTATAAATCATATCAAGACGAAATCAAAGTAGCATTCGTGTAATATTTGTATTGTATCAGGGTTGTCTAATATCTATGCTAACTTGTTCTCTCTGTCTATTTCCTAGAGTGCAGCAGCAGCCCCCAGCCCCGTAATGGGCAACATGCCCCCCAATGACGGCATGCCAGGCGGACCAATGCCCCCTGGTTTCTTTCAGGTAAGCACAGCTGGTTTCATTCTCTTCCTTGCCTTCTTTACCATTCATCACCCTATCACACCTCTGCTCCATTTATTCAGTCTCTCATTCTGTGTACGCATGTGCTGCTGGTGGGTCTGTCTGTGGCTGTGGGCAGCTTGACAGCAGCCTGGAGCTCTGCTGTCTGTGTGAGATCATTCTGACCTTCTGTTTCTTCCCTCACCGGTAAGATGGAGGCTTAGATCGGTAATTGTTAGTGGAAAGTAGCTGTAGTTTCTTTTCTGGAGCTGTTACACTTCCTGTCTCAAGTCTTTGAGATCCCAAATTGAAATCGGCATGGTTACTAAACGGTTAAAATCTGGAGATTATTGACTGATTATCAATTAACTGTGTTACAAAACATTTAACTGGGATTCTGAGAGAGAATGAACGAATGGCATTTTGACTCTTCATGTGCTTCTGATTGAGTTTGTTCCTCTTTTAAATATTTCGTTGTGTTTCTTTCTTCCCTACTAAGCTTTCTCCTCCTCTTTCTTTCTCCCACCTCCATCCATCTGCTTGCAGCTTTATTCATTCCATCCTGCAGGCCGTGATGTGTTCATGAAGGCTTTATACGTGATTGGTTTCGTAAGCCATTTCAAACGGAAGGCCAATGAAAACAGATCAAGCTTCACAATCAGTCTCTACAGGAATGTTGAGGTTAAATTAGATTTGATTTGTTCTGAAGAAAATGTGAGCAGTATTCGCCTGTGGAAACATTGCTGCCATTATGCTATGGAGTTGCTTTGCAGTTGCTAAGGAGTTCTGAGTGTTTTTAATGGTTGCTAGGTGGTAACTCTCTGACACAAGTCAAAATAAGCCAAGTCTTTATGATATTATGTTCCCTAGATATGGTCCCTCCCTTCATTCTCAGTTATTTGCCTGTTTTATTGTCCGCCAGATTAAAGGCCACTTGATTTGAGTCGCCATACATGTATGTCGTACAAACAGTGCAAAAACTTTCAATTTTTAGTAGTGATGCATGAGAAATCGGTATCAAGCTATTGCCATTTCTAAAGTTTTTATTTATTATTATTTAATGGAATTGGCTGATATTGGATGTTTAAAGATGTAACTGATTTCATTTATTTTTACATTTAGATTACCTTTTCTGTCATCTAAATGTACCCTAAAGTTAATCTTTAAAACACTAATACAAATCTCAAAATTTTCACATTGTGCATTATAATTATAATGATGAATATTGAATTTATTTTATGTTTTTTTATCTTTTAACTTTTTTAACAAAATATTTTAGATATTCTATATAATTCTGTATAGTTTTTGTAGAATTTTAATACTTGCCATTTATAAGCTATCGGCCATAAGATGAAAATAATTTAGTTATTAGTTAATTAGTGACGCCCAGTATTTGAATATTGTTACATCAATAATAATAAGTGGCTTCAAATTTCTAATCTTAAGAGTACTAGTAATGGTGACAATAATTATGACATGCTCAGATGCCAGTTTTTCATCTGAATTTCCTCTACTTGTCTTGATTGTGAGGTTTTGGATATATTGTGTTAAAGGAGTCATTACCCACAATTTTCACTTTTCCACGAGAATCAATGTATGTTATGATTGCCTAACGATTATACACTGGCCGGGAAGCCGATATTTAAAAGTGAAGCGTTTGTTTACCTCAGGGTTTGTAAAATAGCCCACGTGCACGCGCACTCAAATACGAGATTTTGATTTCTTCCCCGTCTTGACGTCAAGACGGGGCAGGATATACCATATATGGACACCGCAGCAGGAAGCTCGCCCCTTCCCCTCTCCCCCTCATATTCAGTCGCGAAAGATGCTGGAGTAGTGCACACGTGAGTTGCTCTGTGGTTGACTGCCAGAATCAACATGTAAATGTGTTTTCTCTACCAAGAACGAACCTAGCTATCAGAGACCAGTGGATTAAATTCATTTTTAATGACGCGGTTCCTTCAACCCTTCCACTGGCTTATCGTTACGTGTTTGTGCTAAACATTGTACGCCGAAATCCTTCACAAATTTGGGGCAATATCAGGCGAAGTTGGCATCGAAGCTCGGGAAAAGCGCCATTCCAACAAAATTGCATGCAATTGAAACGGTAAGACTGTGTTTTTATTGCTCTACTGTGTGTAACACCGGGGTGGTGTTAGCGCAGTGGATAAGACGCATGCCTGTGGTGTGGGAGACCCGGGTTCGAATCCACTGTGAACCGCCAGTGTGTCCCTGAGCAAGACACTTAACCCCTAGTTGCTCCAGAGGCGTGCGACCTCTGACATATATAGCAATTGTAAGTCGCTTTGGATAAAAGCGTCAGCTAAATGAATAAATGTAAATGTAAATGTAAATGTAACAAACAGCATAACTGCTAATGCAGCTATTGTATGCTATTGCGTCTGTCACTAGACAAATAAATGAAAGACTGGAGGTGAAGTAATTATTTATGTTCCCTGTAAACGGACTGCAAAAACGGACTTTTGACTGCATTATAATGATTACTTAATTCAGAATATGATCAAGATTGCGTAGGTTGATGTGTTCGGGGAATTTGCCAGTTAATAGTAACATTTAAAGCCCCTTAAATGAACGAAATGACTCGAAAAAAGATTTGTTCATTTTGATGAACTAGTTTGAACAAGAGAGTCTGGCGTTGCCAGATTGGGTGTTTTTTCCGCTGCATATTAAGGCCGGTTTACGGTGTGTTTTAGGTGGGTTTTCGCCTGGAAGGCTTTATAGAAATCTGGCATCCTACTGAACGAAGTTAAACTGAGAGAGCGTGGCGTTCACAGACACCAGAATGAACGACTTCACAGTAACGTTCATCAGGCAGTAATGCGGTACGTTCAGTTCATGTTCGCCCAAAATATGAACGAGTTCATGAACTATCGTTCATGAACGATAGCAGCTACAGTGGAATAGGGTGGACCTCAATGACACAATGACTATTTGTTACTCAAATTACACAAATTTTACAATATGGGATAAAATCACTATACAGTTCAGATAAGTTAAATGTGATTGATTGTTAGCCAACAAATTCATGAATATACAACAAAATACATTTATAACAAGCAGCTACAATGCCTATTGCAAGGAAGACAAATATAGATATTGTACTGCTATAAGACCACTGTAGCAAGATTACAATATGATTTAAAACATTAAAATATAACATGTCTGTAATCTATATAGCCTACCAGTCAACAGTTTTTGAAGAGTAAGATTTTTAAGTTTTTTTTAGAAGTCTCATCTGCTCACCAAGCCTGCATTTATTTGATCAAAAGTACTTTTAATATTTTTAAAATATTTTTAATATTTAAAATAACTTTTCTATTCGAATATATTTTTAAATTAAATTTTTTCTGTGATCAAAGGTGAATTTTCAGCATCATTACTCCAGTTTTCAGTGTCACATCCTTCAGAAATTATTCTAATATGCTGATTATCAATATTTAAAACAGCTGAGTACATTTTTTCCAGGTTTCTTTGATGAATAGAAGGATCCAAAGATCAGCATTTATGTGAAAAAAAAAGACTTTGCAACATTATACACTATATCAGTCAAAATCTTAGAGTCAGCATAATTTATATTTTTTGGAAAAGAATACTATATTATAAATGAATACTTTTATTTAGGTAGGATTCTTTTAATTGATCAAAAGTAGTGATAAAGACATAATTTTACAAAAGTATTATATTTCAGATAAATACTGTTCTTCTGAACTTTCTATTCATCAAAGAAAACTGAAAAAAATTCTACTCAGCTGTTTTCAACATTATCATAATTATTATTATTATATTTTTTTTCTTTTGAGTAGCAAATCAAAATATCAGAATTATTTCTGAAGGATCATGTGACTGGAGTTATGATGCTAAAAAAATCATTCAAATAGAAAACAGTTATTTAAAAATATTTCACAATTTTACTGTTTTGGTGTACTTTTGATCAAATAAATACAGGCTTGGTGAACAGAAGAGACTTGACAGGTAGTGGATATGCAACTTTAATTTTTCTCTCATTTCGATCTTTTAATTGGCTTAGAAATATATAACTACTGGACAATAACAAATAATAATGATTTTTTTATATACTACAAACTTTTTTTTCACATAAGTTATAATAGTTTCTATACTGTAATAAATTATATGTCAATTAGCACTGCATTGTTCATATACTTTATTTATCACCTGCTGCTGCTGGAGATGAGTTGAAAAACAATATATTGTTGCAATTGTATGTTAAATGTCTTCGTGTTTCCAAAAGTGTCTGTTTTTCTGTGATAACAACTGTTTTCATACAGCGATAGCTGAACGCTGTTGTCCATATTAGGAGTTTCCTGTTATGACTTTCAGCGCGAGAGCGCGCTCCGGCTTTGAGTATGAATGAAACACACTGCAGGAGAGTTTAGCGCTCCGTGATGTTCATATCGCCTTCTGGGTCCGAATAAAATATCAGGTCATGCGCACACTATCCTGTCTCTTTAAGTTTAAGTTTAAATCTATATTTATGCATAACCGTGATTGTGAGCGTATGCAGGCTTGTGAGCGGCACCAAATGAGTAACGTAAGCAGGGGCGTAGATTACGCGGGGGGACGTGTCCCCCACATTTTTAATATCATGGAAATTCGTCCCCCGCACCTTTTCAGTCAAATCCTCAAACATAGTGTCATTTAAATGACGACAAATCTTGCAGTACACGGCATCGTCTTTTATAACTCTAGAAATGCGAACTTTGTGTACCACTTAGCAGCAAAATGTCTAGACTTGCCGTTTATTTTGCGCGAAAACTGGCGTAAATGCAATTACTCCGTAAATGGGGCAGAGCAGGTGGTTCATCAAGTCACGTGTGGATAAATCAGCTGGTATGTTGATGGGTTGATGTTGATGTTTCAGGTTCTATTCTTGTTTTTTATATATATATTTAATTAAATATGTCTGTTTAGTCATGCTCGTCTTGTGTCATGCGTGTTAAAAGTTTACTTCGCTAGCAGACGTAAACTCATCTTCCCACCCACCCCCCAACTATACGCGATTGGCTAAACAGTACTGGCTGTTGCAGTAAGGCAATTATATGAAAAGGTTTTCGCTCTACAGTATTTTTTTTTTTTTTTATGAAACTGTGTTTAAGTGATCAGTATGTCACATATGCATTTTTTTTCAAATTTTTTTTTTGTCTGTTCTGATTGGGTGGGCCAGCCGTCAATTTCAGTGGGCCAGTGCCACCCTGGCCCTTATGTAGCCTCGCCCCTGGTACTTAGTATATATGTAAGCGTGTTTCATATGTGTGCGTGAATGAAGTTTGATTTAAGCCCTAAACGGCGCTGGCCGGGAAGCCGGGAAGCCGGTCGCGTTCATTCACAACTTGCGCCATGATATCAGTTTGTAATGATATGCTAAAGCGTTACCTGCGGTGTCAACCCCCCTCCTTCCTGCAACCAATCAACGTGCCCCTCATTTGCATTATTATAATGACCGTCCACGACAGCCAAAATATCGCATCAGATCTCGCGAGACAATAATGCCTACAGAGATAAGGGTCTGAGGAGCTCTGTGTTTATTTTTTTTCCAATTTTCTTTTTTAGAAGGGCCTGAAAGACTATAATACAGCAGTAGGTATCCAAGGTAATACGAGGGTATGACTCCTTCAAAGAGGATTTTTTAAAAATTCCCATTTCCGTGTTTACATGAAACATCCCGTTCACATAAGCACATGCATACAAGCATGGACACTTACATTTGAATATTTACACACATCCACATACAGATTTAACTGATTTCTTTCCCAAATTGCACTGACTATTCTGAGACATACAGCCCTAATAATTTCCGGGATGCGGAAATACAGTCTGGTTCGTAGAGTCCAGTCATAAAAACGAAATGCCTAACGCGGACGGAATATGCCACATTTTGGATGACTAAATCAAAAGTAGGTCAGTACACTTGAATCAAAACATGACATCGACTAGTGTCTGTGAATATAAAGCCCCAAAAATGCAATATATGACTTGCACATTCTGCGTGTCTGTGGAAATCAGGCGCGGACTGGACACCGGGAGAACCGGGACAATTCCCGGTGGCCTGGCAGCCGATTTTGCCCTCTATTTAATATCATTATTGTATAATTGCCTGCCGAATGTACTAAAGTGATCATTTGCGAATCCGCCATTTGATAATTAAATCTCTAATAAGTCATGAATTGTTATTAGTCATGACTCGCGCGCTCTCCGCGCCTCCGCCAAACGGTTTGGATTAGACTCCGAGTAATCAACGCGAGAGAGAGGGGAGAGGGGGGGGGGGACTGCTGGAGCAGAGAAGCAGAGCTACTGTTCAGGGTTTCAGGTCAGTTTCATCTGTAAAGATGCTTTTTTTTGTCTTTGTTTTTTATTTATTTAATCAAGCAGCAGCACGTTGCTCATCAGTCATCACTCAAAATACTATATAAAGGACATCATTATTATCTGTTGTAATGTTACAGTAGTAATTTATCTGAAAAAAAAATCCGATTTTTTTATAGGTTTAGGGGGAGCTACGACAGACAACAACACAACCCTTACGAAAATTAACATTTTAATATTTAACTATAAATCCAGAGAAAATGGTTACTATTGTTTAACTGTGGTAACCAAAAATGTAAAATTATTTAATTATTTAATTATTTAAAAATAAATACAAATCCATTTGCAAAAAAAAAAAAAAAAACAAGGTTATTTTACTTTTATATAGGCTAATAGAAGCAAGGTTAATTTTTGTAAGGGATAAACATGACTCGTGTACAGTATTAGGATTTTTCCATAAAGATATTGTAGTATTGTAGAGTATTGTATTGTAAAGTATAGTTTTGTTCAATCTTGAGTATTAAAGTCCTGAGAGAGATGGATTACAGGGCAAAATAAAGAGACTGAAGAGAAAAATGGAAGTGAAGGTGCAGTTCAGGAGAGAACTTTTAATTATTTTGCATGTCCCCAAATTAAAGATTTAAACCTTTTTTTATGTCAGGTCCATACAAAAAAATAGTTTTGTCCATGAATTTGTTTGTATGAGTTTGAATTTTCCAGTCTGAATTTTTTCCCCAGTCCGCTCCTCCTGTAAATTAATGGCAAAGACATGGTTTCATTTACTACACATAGGCCTATACTAAAGCTCGCAGTGTTTTCAACCTCTGCTGCCTCAATATAGGAGTACACGAGCACATAAACATAATTTCTAGAACTGCTCTGTGTCACTTCATGTGCATTTTACTTATTTTGAGAAAACTATCATCATATACAGAGACAGCAGTTTAAAAAAAACACCAATGTTTCATGAGTTTAGTACACAGAATACGTCACATGCTTATTAGATAACTGTATTTAAGTTGATGTATATGCTTTTATTTATTATTCTTTAATTTTCACAAATTTAGAAAAGTAATCAAAAAGTACTCAAAAGTAATTAGTTACATTACTTTAATAAAGTAATTGAAAAAGTTACACTACTATTACATTTTAAACAGGGTAACTTGTAATCTGTAACCTATTACATTTCCAAAGTAACCTTCCCAACACTGGTGATAAGGCAGAACCGATGGAGGAGACGCTTTCTGCCTCTGTCTGGAATCTCTGTTGTATGGAGAGGGAAGGGTTGGGAAAGGGGGAAGGTTTGAGGAGAAGGAGGGTACAGAGAGGTCTGGAGGAGATTTTTGGAGAAGCAGAGGAGTGCTATTTATATCAGCTCAGCACTGGGAGAGGGAGAGGGAGAGAAGAGGTGTGAGGTGTTCTGGCATATGTTTGTGTGTATGTATGTGTATGTGTGTGTGTGTGTGTTTGCTGTTCCTCAGATGGGTTTCTACCACATCATTGAGAAAACAGGACTGTGTGGGATTGGGTTCATTCATTAGTTTACTAGGGATGCACAATATAAAATGTTTTTTGGTATAGCATATAACCGATACAGTAGCTGAGATTATGATCCATGCTATGCTGTGGATTAAATAAAAACATTGCTTTAGTCCAAAAAAGCTTTTTATTTCCAGGTTTAAATCTGATTGGGTACTCCAGATTTTCCATATATGAAATATGTAATAATGTTTGTAAAGAGCAAGTATTTTTCTAATCACACCAATAAGTATAATTGATTTTTTTTTTTTTATATTTGCCAATATTGTGGATAATATTCCATGCTTTTATTGTGTAGTAAGTCAGGCGGAGTGGAAGTGAATGGGTGTTACTGAAGATCCAAGATTGTTTAGCAGAAAAAGGCAGACAGCGAGCTGCAGAGTGAGCGCTAACACTGCTGTGTGAGATGAGGTGTAATGAACAGTCATGACCTCGGTGCTACTGTGAGTTAAAAAGGCCTTGAGCATCCCTAGACCCTCTAATCCTTCCCTCAGACCCACTCTGAAAAAGGCAGTCAGCCAGGGAAAACACACACACACACACACACTCACACACACATGTATTCCTGTTGTATCTGCACATGGTTTCTGGGACAGTCAGTGGAGCAGCTCTCATGCCAGACCCGGCAGCGATCCACTCTCACAGGGAGGTTAGAGACGGGTCATGGCTAAATCGGAAACAAAAATCTCCCCAAAACCAGCTCAAAGAGTCCTTACCTAAGCCGCAAGTGTTTAGTAGTGCACATAATTCATGCATGTGTTTATAAACAGGCTGCTTATATCACTAAATGAATGTTGTCCCATGCGATTAAAATGCTTAAAGGGATAGTCCACCCAAAAATTAAAACGGTCATCATTTACTCATTTCCAAACCTGTGACTTACTTTCTTCTGCAGAACATAGTAGACACATTTTTTAAAGAATGTTGGTAAACAAACACTTTTCATCCCCATTGACATCCACAAGATATTTTGAAGAATTTTAGTTACAAATATTTTCAGTTCCCTCTGACTTCCATTGTGTAGACAAAAATGACAAAGGAAGTCAATGGGACCTGAAGCATTTAAGTTACACACATTCTTCAAAAATATTCTTTGGTTTTATGCAGAAGAAAGTAAGTCCTTAAGGTTTGGAATGACATGAAGATAAATAAATAACAGAATGTTTATTTTCAGGTGCATTGTTTCTTTAATTCTCTAGTATGTTTTAGGCCTTTTGGTCACTTTTATTCATACAGACAGTAGAAAAAGAAAAGAAAAAAAACTTAATTTGTGTATAAGAGCATCTGCTAGGCTACTTGTCAGACTCTGAATGTGCTGTATCTCGCTCGGATGGGTTATTTTTGGTCAGTGTTGCACCCTGGGCAGATGTGTTGTTCTGCGGCTGCGCTCTGTGTGGCAGCTCTGGTCATCAGCGTGGAGATTTCCGGTCGTGTCGGATGGATGGTTTCCCCATCTCCTCTGAAACCAGCGGGAGGGCTTCTCTGAGGTCTGAACAATGGCCAGAGGTCAAGAGGCGGTAATAAGTGCGGGTCACTCACAACCACATATACAGACTCGACAAGACGGTGAAAAAACTACTGAAACAGCCTCCCCTCGGAAGATTATTTTCCTTCTTTCGTTTAGACACTAAATTGCAAAGATGATCCGTTGACATCAGTATGTTTAGCATAGAAACGTATGCATCTGTTTACCGTGCATTTTGAAGTGAAGACGATCAACGCTCAAACAAATAAATAGTTGCACTTCTGTGAGAAACAGGAACGTGTCTGCTGCTGAGAGCTTAGCTTTGTTAACACTGCCCCCGAGTGGACGAGAAGCGCTATTGCAGCTGTCCAGCGGCCGTCATTCAGAGTGTATGAATACTGTCAAACTAACTGCCCCTTTAGGGCCTGAGAATGGAGATTGAAGGGCTCTCTGTTGATAGCCATGATGGTAAGAGGCAGGTTATTATCTTCACAATGTGTCAGAAGTGATTTTTATTTATCGCTGTTTTGAGATCCTTCCCCAATGAGGCAGGACTGCAGAGTTACTGTGATTGGATGAACACTCTGTAGGGACCCTAATATACTGTAGGTGGACGAGACCCGTAATGCCATATGTTTCGCATTCAGGCTTGTTGTTAAGGGAGAGAGAGGAAAAGAAGCTTAGCTCCTTTGTTGTTTGTTAGTTATTAGTCATATAGTCTCATGTTCCTAACAGAAACCTTTTAGACCTTGAGCTCAATAGATTGTTGATCGTTAATGAACAGTAATAGAAGCTCTGTGCTAGAGTTATATGGAGTAAGGAATTTAATGGCTTTAATGTGACACATTTCATGGAAATATTTCTGCCGCACATACTGTAGACAAACAACATGGCTAACTATTTTTTAGTTGTTTTGAAGAAAACGTATGTGGCGTTTGCGCTTGCAAAACTCGCCACCATGCTAAAAGGGCCTTGCTATGTGTTTGCTAAAGTGAGTGCATCCTTTTTTTTGAAATGTCTGTACATATTTTTAATTATTTAAAACTAAAATAAAGTTTTATTTTATTTATTGTTATTGGTCAATATTGGATATTTAAATGTGCATTTCAGATGAATTTGAAGACTCACTTATCAGTCTCAAACACATATTTATTCAAAATGATGAAGTTAATCTATCAAATCCTGCCATGTTTTGTTGAGAACTTTGTGTAAGAAGTAATAGTTATTCAATTCTCATAAAAGCCATTTTTCATTGAACTTCACACACTAGCTTTAGATTTCCCAGCAGTATTTAGTATTTAGTGAGTTTGTGTCTTGACTGTGTTAGTCGTGATTGTTTGTGTATGGGCTTCGGCAGCAGCAGGCCTCACTTGAAGGCCGTCTGTGCATCTCTCATCTCCCTCTTCTCTCTTAAAGGGGCCTCCCGGCTCGCAGCCGTCACCACACGCACAGCCTCCCCCACACAATGCCAGCAACCCCATGATGGGACCACACGGCCAGGTAAGACACACATACACACCATGTCCTTGCTTGCACACTCGGTATAACACACGGTCACACTTGCACGCATGAGAACTGTTGGTGGCGCTGGCATCAACTTACTTGGGCAAGATGAATGGTGTAAATTACATGGTTATTTATAATTATAATACTCTTGGTTTGTTGAAGTCCTCCTCGTATACACATACACAGAAACACACATTCCTAGAACAGTTGCAGAGTTTTACTTGTTTGTCCTATGTATGGACTCTAGTCAGGGTTAATGCCATTTGTAAAGAAATAGTTCAGTCAAAAATGAAAGTTGATTTCAGTTTCATGTTACATGTTGTTCTAACTCAGTATGCCTTTCTATCTGTGGATCACAAAGTCGAAATTTCAAAGAATTTGCCGGCCAATATTTCCATGCAACTGAATATTTCAGGCTTCAAAAAGAACAAACAAGCAACATAAAAGTATGAGCCATTTGACTCTTGTGCTAATATTTTAAGTCTTCTGAATATAGATTTGATTAAGAAAAGACAGCAATGAAGCCGTTATTAACTGAAAATCTTCAAATCTGCTGATTCATGATGTCTGAATCATAAATGAATGGTGCTTATGAATCTGACTCTATTGTCTTATTACAGCTGCTTTATAGCAGACTTTGTATTTGCCTCATTTTTGAAGTATGCATCATTGATCCTGTTACTTTCCTTTTTAATACTGTGAAGATGCTTTGAAACGAGCTCTACTGTGTAAAGTGCTTTAAAAACAAAGGTGACAAAGAATCAGTTAATCTAGTTCAAAAAACTGGTCTGAAGATTCATTCATGAATTGGCCTGGGCTGATTTTTGAGACTTTTTTTCCAGGATTTTTTGTTGAAAGAAAGTTTAAAAGAGTGGCATATATTTTAAGGCTTTTGAAATCTCTTGAAACATTATTGTCTTGATTATTAATTATTAATAGACATTTGAATGTCTTTACTATCACCTTTTTGATGCTCCCTTCCCCATTCATTAAAAGTGAATGGAAAGGAGCAGCCAGAACAGTATTCAGAATATCTTTTTTTGTGTGTTGCAGAGGAAAAGAAAGTCATGCAGGCTTTTTACGGCTTGAGAGTGAAAGGATGTTATAAATGCCGATTTTTAAATTAACTAAAAGCAAGACTGTGAGGAATAGAACTACAATTGTTGTACTCTTGTGTCTCTCATTTAGCCAAAAAAAGTGGAAAACATATGTTTGAAAATTACATTAAACTGTACATCCATCCCTCACAGCCTCGTTTTCATTGGCCGTACACTCTAAGGTCCATTCCTCCTTCGTCTTCTCTGTTTTTTTTTTTCTTTCTTCCTCCCTCTGTTTCTCTATCCTGGGAGTGTGAAGTATCCTTTATACCACCCACCGCCTCGGTGGAGAGACGACTCCCTGCGAACCAGATAAATAATTCAGTCTCCTCCTCGTTCTTTGAGATGGGTCTCCACTCCTGGCCCTCACCCCACCCCCCATCAATAACACATTAATATTGTAGAGTCTCCCGCCACACAGCACCCTCGCAAACACATACAATACAAAGCACACTGACTGCGCAGAAAACCAAAACGATTGTGTGTAGATGTGAAAACACATACGACATATCCCTCATCCGTTCAGCGCTGACATGTTTCAACAGAGCCCTAAAAGTTGCCACGAGTCTCTCAGGGAGCCTTGACCACAGAAGTGGCATCAGTTTTCGTCTTTAGACGCACAGCCACACGGCTCTAATGGTTTGTATGTCAGGATGCAGGGTCCTCGTTTGGGTTGTTGTGGTCTCTTCCCATCCCGGCCAGACTTTCACTTGAGAAGCGTCTAAGTGTAGCCACTCGAGGTCTGATGTTCCTGATGCTCTCCTACGTGTTCGTTGAAAGACTACAAGAGTGTATGTGTGTGCACGTTTAAAATGCAGAATGGGAGGAGTCTGTGTTGATGGACAGAAGGAGTGATGTCAAATTGTACATATTTGATGTCCTCTTGTGTTGGCTTCTGCTCTCCCGTGCATCTGTCTGTCTATTCCATCTGCTATAGCCTGGCCTGCTGCACTCATTCATTCTGGTCTTTACAATGCTCTCGCTTTCTTCTTAAATAGGGCAACATGTTGCTAATGATGCCTTTTTCTTCTTCTCCTTCTCTTAGCCTTTTATGTCTCCACGGTACCCTGGTGGACCTCGGCCGTCTCTTCGCATGCCAAATCAGGTACAGAAAACATCATCACACCGTCATGTTGAAATTGCATACAAACCATTTTTACATTTTTACAAACCTCTTAAGGGATTAACAAAATCAAGGAAATCGTGTTATGTGTAAAGATTTTTAAGGCCGGTTGTGTAAAAGTTTATTGAATTCATAGTTTATAATGATGGACTTCCATTGAAAATAAAGAATAAAATGAATTTGTTTCTTTTACATGATTTTAGTATAGATAACTAAGTTTGTCACCTCCAGAGTAAACATTATGTACGTTTTCTGTAAAAACGCTTCCATGTATTTCACTGACGTTCCTTCATGTATGCCCTCTTCAGCCTCCTGTAGGGGTTCCAGGTTCACAACCACTCCTGCCAAACAGTTTGGACCCAACCAGACCACAAGGTAGTTTGGTTCTTGGTCCAACACTTCATAACCACAGAGACATTTACATGCAGACTGATGAAAGACATATTATCGACTGTGTAATATTTTAACAGGACATCCTAACATGGGCGGTCCAATGAGAATGAATCCTCCCAGGGGGATGGGTGGCATGGGCCCTCAGGTAGGCACACTTCTCTCTCTCTCTCTCTGCCCTTCTCGTTCTTGGCAAACAGTGCCGCACAAATCAGCAGCTGGTACGGCATCTGACAAATTGGGAAGAGTGCAGAACAAAAGCTTGGGCTAGAAAGCCTCTGTCACACTTTGCCCTCCACCCACGGGCAGCCAGACAGGTGGGCCGCTGTCTGCCTCAGCAGAACTCCGTTAGCATAGTATCATTGGCATCTTAACCTGTTTGGTTGGATCCCCACCACTATGGATGACAGTGGATAAAGGACAGGGTTTCCTGCAGCACATAGTTGCTGCGTTTTCAGCCCCACAGCAGAAAAAAAAAATATTTTTCCCAAATTGTGACCTTGATACCACAAAATAATGCCAAGACAACAACACATCTCTTCAATTCGGTGTGCATTTTACATTTAAATATGAATTAAATATTTTTAAAAGTACATTTATGTATTTATTTTAATAAATGTTTTTGTATATAATTATTTTTCATGAACAGTATATACAAACACACACATTTTAATTAGAATATAAAATGTAGTTTATTTTCATGTATTTATATGTAATTATTAAATATACAGTTATATTTTATATAGTAATATTTATTGTTTTAATTTAATACATTTATTAGCATATAATAAATTTCTATATATACAGTTAGAATTACAGTACTATATAGAATGTGTTTGTTTAATTATTTATTCATGCATGCCTGCAGTTATACTGGTGAATGTTAATGCTAGATTCCAGTTCAGACAGATTTTAAAGGTTCCATAAAAAGGGTTGAAATGTTTGTGTTTTTATTTTCTTTGCCCATTGTAGAACTATGGTGGTATGAGGCCTCCTCCCAACTCTCTAGGTGGTCCAGGCATGCCCGGAATGAACATGTGAGTTCTCCAACATGAGAACACTCCCTTTTGCCATTTATTTAATCCTGTTAAATCATGTTTGTTAACCTCCTTCTGTCTCTGTTGTGTATTTCTCTCCTTTTTTGCTCTTCACCGCCCCGCCTTACAGGGGTCCTGGAGGACGTGGCCCCTGGCCAAACCCCAATGCTAACTCGGTACATTCACATACATTGCTATCTTTGTGGCTGCAGACAAAAATGGCATGCATTATTGCCACACTGACTTTACTTCTGACAACGTACTGTGGATGCTATCAGATACCTTGCTACTTTATTATATACCAAAGATTATTAAATTAATAAATCATAGTATTATAGTATCATAGAATTATAATTATTAACTGTTGAAGTTTTTTGTCTTAAAAATATAATGTATTAAGGTTTTTTTTTGGGTTGACAGATAGCATACTCCTCCTCATCTCCGGGCAACTACGTGGTGAGTACCTAACTTAAGTCAACATTTTTGTAGAATATATCAGTTGTCTTAATGCATAAAAAAGAAACAACTTCCAATTTGTCTTTGTAATATTTCCTCAAAATCTAATAACTTGCCCTGAAACTACATACATTTTTGGATGATGTGGCAGCAATGTTTCAGGAGGTCTTATGGAAATGATATAAAATTGTTTGCATATGCACTTTCAAATTGACCATTCCAAGAGCATGTTGCAGAGATTTTCAGCTTTTTGCCTCTGCCATTAGCTTAGAGAAAAAGTGCCAAATTGAGTCATTCCTTTTGGAAACTTAAAGCATAACCAAGCAGATATTAAAGGTTCTAAATGTATTGATTTTGCTTTAGCAATTAAATTCCTGCTTTGTTTTGCCCCTAGCATTGCCTGTCTTAAAAGTAAAATATCTGCACATTAGTTAAAGCAGCTTAATAGCTCCCCTGTGCCCAGTGCGTCTTTGATTTAAAAACTGCTCCTCCACTAGATCTCTGATAGTACGGCGGGTACTATTACATACTGAAAAGTTAAGCATGTGTTTGTGTGTGTGTTTCGTCTCTCAGGGTCCTCCCGGAGGAGGTGGTCCACCAGGAACTCCCATAATGCCAAGCCCAGGAGGTACAGTAGATCTGTTCTGCCGCTATAATCAGCATAGCCAGAAACAGTTTGTGTCTCTCCAGGAAAGAAAGATGCTCAGCACTTCACAAACACCCTATTTAACACCCTCTCCCTCCCTCCCTACCCAGCAGCCAATATCACTGCAAGGTTACCTGCACTTCCTCTGGCAGGCAAACCAAACGTGATCAGCGCCACCCCTCCCACTTTGTTAACGTAATTCCACTCTGATTGCTTGTGTTTGTGATGTTGAAGCAGATATTATAGGTGTGAGCAGGGTCTCCCTCTCTCTTGCTCTCGCACTCTTACTTGCACACAGGCCATAAATCATTAAAGAATCACATTTATTATGGTGATAAATCCCATCCAGCCATGTTCTGTATTGATCAAGTGTGCTGTCATCCATATATGCTATGAAGTGATTCTGGTCTCTTATTTTGGTGAAGTTCTGGTCTTGGAAACTAATTTAAAAAGCTTTCTGCTCTCTCTTCTCTTCTAGACTCCACAAACTCCAGTGAAAATATCTACACAATGATGAACCCTATTGGACCAGGAGGAAACAGATCCAGTGTATGCATTACTTCTGCCTAGATATGTATTTTCCAGAGGAGTTACAGTGTCGTTCAAAAGTTTGGGGTTATTACAATTTTTTAAGATGTTTTTGAAAAAAGTCCCTGTTGATTTGGTGCTCAAGAAACAATTTTTGGTTGACCGTCGTTTCTTAATGTGTTTCTGCACAAACCACAGTACTTTTTTGGTTAGAATTCTTTGATTAATACAAAGGAACAGCATTTTATTTAAAATATGAATCTTTTCAAACATTACAGGTGTCTTTACCTTCAATTTTTATCAGTTTAATGCACCCTTGTTAAATAAAAGCATTAATTAAAAAAAGAATAATAATCAAACTCATCCCAAACTGTTGAACACCAATGTAAATATTTCTCCACGTAATGATTATTTTGTCATTTGTAATGTATTTACAAAGGCACAGCTACACATTTTGATTGATTGCTAAACTGTAGAATTGATTGTTGTTTGATTGCCTTCATACAGTAGCTGTGCTAGTTTCTCTAGAGCTAGACCGTGCTAGCGCTCATATCACTTCAGTGGTCTCTTTCTTCTTACGTAATGCTACAATTTGAACTCAAATCAATATTTAATGTCCAATTATTTATTTATTTGCTTAAGTGGTCATGTAATAAGCTTGAAAATGTACAGTCATTCAGTCGTTATCACAAAATAAACCCCGTCAGTGTGATTTAAGACCTGTCTGGATTTACTTGTAATAATACGTGCCAGACTGTACATTATGCTTCATTTATATTAATTCTAATTTTCACATTATGACGTTTGTTTTCATAAAAACGCAGACATTCTCTTAGTGAAATCAAAGGGGACATGCTCATCCTTGTCAGCTGAATGTTTCCGCAGGTTTGTTTTACTCAGGGCATTGGATGTGGGATGATTTGGTTCAATTTGATTGCTTTTCTGTGTTTCTCAGTTCCCCATGGGTCCTGGTCCAGATGGCCCAATGGGCGGCATGGGTGGCATGGAACCCCATCATATCAACGGATCGTTAGGTACGCAATAAGAATGCAATGTTAATCAAAATAATATCTATATCTGACTTTAATAAACCACAAAAGGCATTTATTTAATAATATAATATATACTATATTTCTTTATTTCAGGCTCTGGTGACATGGATGGGTTGCCAAAGGTAAAGAAGGATTTAGTTTGCGAATCTGTATTTTTTTTATGTGTTTTCACATCTCATTCTGAACCGTTTTTGTCAAATGTCTCTGTTTTGCTTCAGAACTCCCCCAACAACATGGCAGGGATGAACAACCCACCAGGCACACCGCGGGATGATGGAGAAATGGGAGGAAACTTCCTCAATCCATTCCAAAGTGAAAGTGTGAGTAGATTCTGACCCAAACCCAGAGACCTGTCACTCCCCTCACCTGCCAATCATAAGCACTACCGTCCAAAGGTTTGGGGTCAGTCCTAATTAATTGTTTGTTTGTTTTTTAAAGAAAGATATTAGTATTTTTATTCAGCAAATATAAAATCATCAAAAGTGACAGTAAAGACATAGTTACAAATTATTTCTATTTCAAATAATTGCTTTACTATTCATCAAAGAATCCTGAAAAAAAGAAAATTCCACAAAAAGATTTCTAAATTTATAAAAAGAAATGTTTTTGACCACTAAATAAGCATATTAGAATGATTTCTAAAGGATCATGTGACACTGATCATGGAGACTGGAGTAATGGCTGCTGGAAATTCAGCTTTGCCATCACAGGAATAAATTACATTTTAAAATCTATATTAAAATAGAAAAAAGCTGTTTCAAATTGTAATAGTATTTCACAGTATTACAGTTTTTACTGTATATTTGATCAAATAAATGCAGCCTTGGTGAGCATATGCTTCTATGATTTAAAAATCTCTCTGACCCCTAACTTTTGTAGAGTAGTGAAGCTCCTCCCAGCAGGCACTCAGAAGGCCCTTATAATAGGCCAGAATCATCTAATCAAAATAAAAAATACAAATTTAAGAGACTTGTAAGTGGTATTTAAGTGAGTACTGGAAATATTTTTTTGTATTATAAAAGACCAGCAGTTTCCTGGACAGACACTTTTTAAAGTTTTCTGTCCTTTGGTCATTCATGCATTTGCTTGCTGTATGTTTGAGACGGTAATGACATAACCATCCTGTATTTGCTCTGTGTGGAGTTCTCATGATCTCACATCCACTATATACCCCCCCCCCTCCCCTTTGTCTCTTTCCAGTATTCACCCAACATGACGATGAGTGTGTGATTTCTTCTTATTTTATTGTTTTATTTGGGGTTTTCTTTTTTGCTTTGTTCAAACTCCCTTCGACCGCCCGCTCCTTTTTTAACCCCATCCCTCCCCTCGATCAACCCGCGGCACCCTCTGCCCACGGAACTCTGGCTTTCTCTGCACAGCCTTCTGGGATGCCCCACGAGCAGAGGACTCACATGAAAGTGGCCCATCCCAGCTTGTGCAAAATGACCACCGGCAACAGGAAACAGTCCCAGAGCCACAGGAAGAGCTTGTTGAGTGAATCTCCCTGCCTTCCAGACTTCCTCTCTGGTTCAGGACACTAACGGGGCTGAACACACACAGGAAGGCAGGCGTGTGTGTGTGTGTTTGTGTGTGTGTGTTTGAGCAGACACATGCTTCCCCGAGCTGCTCACTTTCTGAACTCACACCACTTTTTTGATTCATTTTTTTTTTTTATCTTGAATGGATGCAGTGGTTTTTACAGTGGAAAATATCTGCACCTTTTTCCTCCATTAAATTGTGTAAATGCAAGGGGAAACTCATTATGATGGGTTCGGCAATGAACGTTTTCATTACTCTCTGTATGTATTGTATTCTTATCAATTGTTGATTTTATTTTGATTAATATTGTATTGATGGTTATTGTTTAGGTTTGAATCTTTTTTTGAAAGGGGCACATTATATGTAAACCGCAAATTCGACCGAAAAAAAGCACACATCCATAATGCACAGGAACAGACTCGTGACTTTTGTAGGAAGTCTACACTACGTTTTGTGTTTGCTGTGAAATCTTACCTCCGGCAGATTAAAAAGGTAGCCGTACCTTTTCTTCTACATCTCTAATATATATACAGGAAATGTAGTTTCATTGTCCCAGTCAAGTGAACGTCTGAGGTCAAGAGGCGCAAGGCCCAAACCAGCAGCCACTTTAACCTCTCAGACCAGCCTGTGTGTCCAACAATGGGTTTTGGAGTCTCAGTCTATCTGTAGAGAGGAAGTGATGTCATTACAGAGCTGAAAACATACGGTTAAACAACCAACCAGCGCTGAACTGGACTCCAACACATCACCGTGATTCACAACTTATTTATTTGTTGTTTTCGTTCATGAATTGATTTATCCTGCACACTTCTCGCATGCGATCCGTCACCACATATTGTACACATGTAAATATGCCAGTCTAAGATACCTCCTGAAGATTTGTATCATTCTGTCCCTCGCCGGAGACCCACATGCTTTCCTTCTGCATGAATCTGAACAGGGTGTCTCTAGTCACATGACATTTCAGTACAAAAGAGGTTCCTGTTGACTTGGTGCTTATCATACTGGATTTTTTTTTCAGGTGCGGGAATAGAGCATTCCTCTTCAAACACATTTTGTTAAGTATGTGTTCCATATTATGTCTAATCATCTTCAAAAATGAGATGTCAGTCATATCCTGAGTTTATGAGATGAGGGGATAATAATAGGACGTCCAGGGACTACTGAATGAGGGTTATATGAACTAAACGTGCTCATAGACTGTGTTTCATAATATTGGCATGCATTTTTTTCATTTTGTCTTTTGCATTTGGTGTATATTCTGTCGGTCTTTTAAAGGGATAGTCCACCCCAAAATGAAAATTCTGTCATCATTTATTTATGTCGTTCCAAAACTGTGACTTTCTAACTAAAGAGTTTCGATTGCCATTGACTTTCATTGTACACTGATTTATTTCAAAATATTCTTAAAGAAGATCTTCAGTCTGTCTTGTTAAAGAAGATATTTTGAAGAATGATTGTACTTGTTTGGGCTCCCATTGACTTCCATTGTAATTCTTGGCCATACAGTGGAAGTCAGTGGAAATCAAACCTTTTTGGTTACCAACATTCTTTAAAATATCTTCTTTTATTTTAGGTTTGGAATGACGTGAGGTTGAGTGATTTTTGGGTGGTCTTGTCCCTTGAAACGAAATGTGTTTTTGGAAGTAGGGGTCTCAGTGAAATGGTTATTAGGGGTCAGAAGGAACCGGTAAATATCAGAGCTAAATACTAAAATCCTCCTGCTGATTCCATACACACACATATTAATCACACAGCACCTGTTTTTAAGTTCTCCACAGCTGGATGACACGATGCACACAGAGAAACACATTTATACAGCATCTATCTTATTTTATTACTTTGTTTGTAAATACTGTAAAATGCATTTTGATATCATTGACATGTTTTGATATTTCAGTCACTACCAATGAATACTACAAGATCTTGGGGTTAAAAAAATGTAAAGGAAGAACCCATGTTTGTAGTCACCATTCTCTGTCCTAGACTCTGTACAGATGTACTAAATCATGCAAATGTAAAGTTTTTTCAGCCTCTACTTAGTAAACAGCATCTGAGCGCTCATGTTTTAGGAGAAGAGTAAAGTAAAGGGTGTTTGAAGCAGTACCGTTCACTCCTCGTAGACCGGACACTTGCAGGAGGACGTATGTGGAGGGCGAAAGCCTCACGATGCATCCGTTCTCTCTTGGACGTGTCCTCACTTTGCACTTTCCAGACAGCAGCCCACCTTTTAACACATTGCCTATGTGGACATACATGAACACAGGATTTGTCTCTTTATGTGCAAAAGGGACCACCCATTGCAAACTTTACTATGAAGGATTTTTATCTATTTAAATTAAAAAACTAACAAACAAAAAAAGGGTTTAAAACTTGTTCAGATTAGGGATTTAAAACAAGGTCATAAAAAGGAGGGAAGTGTCCTTCCCGTTCTCTTGAGCTTGTGTTTTCTAGGTTGCGGTTTCTTCTCCTCGGCCAGTACTCTGTATGTAAACCACTCACGTCGTTGGCCATCTCTGTAATTCTATTGTGATGCTGTACGATACTGTAACATTAGCGAGGAGATGCGGTGTGGAGGGGCTTCAGATCCTGGAAAGAAAAGAAATCCTCCTCCACTGTTGTTCTTTCTGACAAATGCAAAGCAGTATTGAGTATAAAGCAGTCTGTCTCCTGGGTTTGCTTTGTATTTCATGTTTAGAGTAGTTTGGATCCTTGTCTTTTAGGGACTCTTTCTGTCTTGTGTAGTAAATTAAGATGTTCTTTCTTTATATTGTAAAGTTTCTTTTAGATTTAAAAGTTGCTTATTAAAAAAAGGATGGAAAAAGTGCTTCAGTAATGTATTTTTTTTCCCTCTCTCTGGTTTTGTTTTTTTCATGGAGTTGTCGCTTATATTTTTGCTTGTCCCTTCGTTGTAGATACAAATTTAAGACTAATAAAATAACATAACCCCTTTTACCAAGACATTTTCTTCTCTCCCAGCTCTTAATTTATTATTAAAACAATTTACTTTGAAATGTGTGTGTTCTTTTTATGCATCCTGTTCACCTGCTTTTTTAGTTTATTATGCTCACATTTCATTCCATTTAGTTGATCAAAAATTCATTAAAAACATGAATACTGTGAAATATTATATAAAATAACTAATAACTCTGTATTAGTGTAATTTATTTCTGTTATGGCAAAACTGAGTTTGCAGCATCATTACTGCAGAATTCATTGTCACATGATACTTCGGAAATCATTTTAATATGCTGATAATTTTTCATCAATGTTGAAAACGGTTGTGCTGCCCAATATTTTTTGCAGAAATATAGATTTTTTTTCATGATTATTTGATGAATAGATAGTTCAAAAGAATATTTGTTTGATAAAGAAATATTTTGTAATAATATAAATGTCTTTGCTGTTTGTTTTGCGCAATAAATGCATCATTGCTGAATAAAAGTATTAATGTAATTAAAAAACAAATAAAAATGACCCCAAACTTTTGAACAGTTGTGTACATCTGTAATCAATGGGGCATTTTCAATATTTTTTTTTGCATTTAATTTTTCCCCAGTCAACTTATGAGTATTTACATGCCAATCTTACACTGATTATGCAAATTAATCTGATAATATATGAGATCATAAATGCATTGGCTTATATGATGTTCTTTTATCAGGAAAAAGGTCATAAATCATTTTTAAGTTCTGTAATCAGATTCCAATTTGCATTCCATTGCATTTTATTATTGAAGAGGTCAGATTAAATTAATTTACTTCAAAGGTGCAAGGAAAGACATTGTTACAAATGTTAAAATTGTTAAAAATCTAATTTAGATTTTCCTCCTATTCATATATATTTCACAATATCACATTTTTGATCAAATAAATGCAGCATTTGCAAGTAAAAGAAAACTAAATTTTTTACAATTATCTTTATCAAAATGTTTGAATGTAGTGTATGTTATATTTCTGATTATTGCGCTTCTATGGCAAACATTGTGAAGGTGTGTGTTTTCTGTGGACATTTAAGCGGTCTCTGTCAGAGGTTTCTGGTTTCATCCTCTCTCTCTCTCTCTCTCATCCCCTGAGAGCTGTGTATGGCACCAACATCAATCTCTCAGGCAGGAAGTACCCTCTCTCATGTGGCTGAAGAGGAGGGAACGGCCGTTATAAATCACCACTGCTTTTCTCATTAATTAATGTGGTGAAACAGTGACCCTTGGGCCACAATTAATTTCAACTGAGTGGTGCCAGCGAGAACTCATACAAACAGCATTAATGCTATTAAGACTCCAAGGTTATGATGTCCCTGAGATAAAGAAATATTCCAACTTCCTGATATACACGATCATCATGATGAAAAAGAAAGTGCTGATTGAAATGTCGCCTCCAAAGATTTACCAGTGTCAGGCGCACGGGAAACACACACCAATCCAAATTTTCCAGACTTCTTTCTTTTTTTTTTTTTACCTGTAAGTACATCTGATTAATGCTAAAGTCTCTATTATTATTTGTTTATTTATTTATACCAGGGCTGTTGCCACTTTTAGGACCACATTAAAGAAATATCCCCTCTGATATTCAGATAAGTGGTCAACAAATATGGGGTTTCAATTAACTATAATCTTAAACTGCACTGCAATGTTTTACTGTCACAGAAAATTTGAATTTTCTATAGGCCTATTATAACAGTAATTATAAATGAGTGGATTTGGGAAGCATCACTGTTGCAGAGTAAATCACAGATCACAAAGAAACAAGCATATAAATAAACGTCGTTTCTCCTCCATACCGCAGGGCGGCGCAGTGTCCGTCAGTTCACTTGTGTCCCGGTTCAAAGTTTAAGGTTGTTGTTTCACCATACTCGACTCGTGTCGTCAGAGCTAGGAGGCTGTAAACATCATTTGGGAGGATCAAATAAACCAAGTAAGATCACATTTTCTGGTCTGTGAAAGTTACTTATATTGAAGTTATTCTATAGAGATTTACCACGTTATTCTTGTTGTGAGTATGCACAAACATTACGTGATTTAATGGGTTGGTAACACTGTTATGATGCTATAAAGTAACGTTACGTATGAAACAAAACTTCTTTTTTATCTCTCGTGTGAGTATCTGTCTTATATAATGTAGCAGAGACCGGAGATTGTTGTCGTTCTTCAGTATTACATAATAATATACAATAAATACAGGTTTTGATTCAAACGGTCCAATTGTACACTTTTATTATCTGGTTTGGTATAGTTGTGACAAACTTCAAGCTAAATATTGTGTTAAATTACAATAGTTTTGTCAAATATTATAAATTGTATCTTATATTGTTGCTTTAGATGCAAAAATACAGCTGTTATTCCACTGTTTATTTGATTACATAATTTTGGACAAAACAATATTTTGATATATTGTTTTGACGTTTCTGTTCAAAATAACTTCACAGAATTCAGCATAGACACTCACACATAGCAACATTTTAGCACATTTTTATAGCATTGCACAAACCTTATTATTATTATTTTTTTTAAACAGCAGCTTTTGATAATGTCTAAATATTTGTCCAAATGCAGAAATAAGTAATTACGAAAAGTCTATTCTGTTCTCAGCACCTAGGAATTGCACAGCTTATTGTCTCTAGAACATAGTAAAAATTATTATTTTTTATCACTAATCTGCCACCAGACGTTCAGTATTAAATGCAGTTGCTCTATTTTAACTTAAATACTGTTTTAATTAATAAAATAATATATTATATTATTTTAATAGAAATCAATAGTGTTTACTTTAGAGGTGGATATTGTTTAATAGCATGAAAAAAATGTAAAATATGAAATTAAAAAATTTATTAAACTAAAATATAATACATTAAATTCACTGAAATATGTAATGCTTATAGTCTTAGGGCACGTTTGACTGCAGGATCACAAGTGTGACCCAAATGTAAAAATACTGTGATAGAATTTGATTCATAATCATTGTATGTTTTTGTGCAGTCATGTCGTACACGTGCATCAGCTGCCGTGTGCAGTTCTCTGATGGGGAGGTCCAGCGGGCACATTATAAAACAGACTGGCACCGCTACAACCTGAAGAGAAAGGTTGCAGACATGCCTCCGGTTACCGCAGAAAACTTCCAGGAGCGAGTGCTGGTGCAGCGGGAGGCAGCCGAGCAGCAGAGTCAGAGCGCCGGACACAGCTACTGCGCCACCTGCAACAAAAAATTCTCCACTGACAATGCTCACAGCAATCACATCCAATCCAATAAACACCAGCAGGCTGAGAGGAAAGCCCTGGCTGTCGCCCAGGAGACTGTCCAGCGAATGAACGAGAAGAATCTGGAGAAAGGTGCGGAGCTAGATAAAGACACACAGAACGAAGCGCTTCAGAAAGCACTCAGGGAGCAGCAGAGACACACCCCCTCTAAATCCACAGCCACAGAGAAGCGGCTTACAGTGCGGCCGGACAAACCGCCTCGGCTGCAATGGTTCGAGCAGCAGGCCAAGAAGATCGCAGCGGAGGAGGGTGAAGAAGAAGAGGAGGAGGAGGAGGGTAAGAACGATTTCAGTTTTTGTCGCCTTTGGCTTGCTCTATTATCTACTGACGCCCTTTTTTACAGATGAAATTTAATTAGTTCCATAATTGATGAATTTGAAAACATAAAAGCTGCAGTTGTTATGTTTTAAAATTGTCATAAAGCTGCTTTGAAACAATCCGTATTGTACAAAGTTCCGTTTAAATAAATCTGACTGATTTGCTTTGAAACTGCTAATTAAGTATCTTTGTTTTTCTTTGAAGAATGGGAGGATGTTGATGAGGATATGGATGGTGATGAAGAAGAAGAAGAAGAGGAGGAGGAGGAGGAAATGGAGGAGGACTCCACATCTGGGGTAGCTCCGGTCCCCGGGACAATCCCAGTGAAGGACTGTCTGTTCTGCGGACATCATTCACACTCACTCACCCGAAACATGACACACATGTCCAATACACACAGCTTCTTTATCCCTGATATTGAGTATCTGGTGGACCTGAGAGGACTTATTTCATACCTAGGTAAGCCAGAGAGAAAACGAACGTTATGAACTTTGTTTGTTTGTTAGAATATGTTATCAGTGTGTTTCTCTGTAGGAGAGAAGGTTGGTGTTGGTAAGGTGTGCTTATGGTGTAATGAAAAAGGGAAGTCATTCTATTCTACTGAAGCGGTTCAGGCACACATGACCGACAAGAGTCACTGCAAACTATTCACAGACGGAGACGCCGCACTGGAGTTTGCTGACTTCTATGACTTCAGGTACACAGACATTTGTTAAAATCCTTTGAACTGGTGTTTTGTTGCATTGTCAATTTCCATTACATGATTTGTAAGTAAATAAATAATGACTGTGAGAGTTTTGTTTTTACTTTTCTATTTTAAATAGATTTGTCATGTCATTTAGGATAGTTTCAGGATAGAAATGGTGTTCACCATCACTGAGGTTCTGGGTTTAGACATAATCATCAGTAATAGAATATTTAAATGTGAGCGATAATCATTGTTCCTCTAAATATACAGGAGTAGTTATCCTGATGCTAAAGATGGAGATGATGTGGAGATGAAGGATGGTGAACTGGTTGATGAGAAGGCTGTAGAGTTTGATGATGAGACGCTGGAGCTCACGTTGCCCTCAGGTACTGATGGATAGCTGTATTTACAACATTTCTGTATAATGGTTATGACTTTTAATTGATATTTAGATTAAATATCAAGCATGCCAGGAAATATTTACATTTGAAGAAGAATATGAAGAACTGATTCCATCAGGATTTTACTCTTGAAAGTAAATTTCTCCTGACTTGATCCTTTAAATTGAAATAACAATGCATATAAAACCAAACTTTGTTTTTGTTGTGTATTCCAGGTGCTAAGATTGGCCATCGCTCCCTGATGAGGTACTATAAGCAAAGGTTTGGTGTTCAGAGGGCGTTGGTTCCAGCTCATAACCAGAAGGCTGTTGGTCGAGTCCTTAAACAGTACAAAGCACTTGGATGGGCAGGAGACTTTGGTAAGTTGGGTTTGCAAAGTCAGGACTGTCAAGAGGTGCCCAGTAAAGGTTGTAGTGATGGTCCAAGCAAGGATTTATCCAGCATTTGGTTTTGTAGATGTGGCAGATCACATGGCTCTTCTTTTACTGTTCTTGGTCTGGTATGTTATTGTGGATGAATAACTTTATTTCTACACCACTGACTGTTTAAACCGTGTCTTCTCTTTCAGGTAAAAGCTTTGTGAGCCAGCAGCAAAAGGACATGCAGTACGTGCGGAGGATGAAGTCCAAGTGGATGCTGAAGATGGGCATGAACAATAACGCCAACAAACAGACCCATTTCAGAGCTCAAGTCATGTTCTAAACCAATTAACCTTCAGCATCATCAGTAGACATTTCAGCTTTCCAGAGTTCATAGCAGTATTCTGTGTTGATTCATGTAAATTGGTGCTAAGGTGGAACATCATACATGAATGTTTAAGGCAACAACATCCATAGTGTATAAGGAAACATTGTGCTTTAGATATCCAAATCATGGAGATCCAAATTATGTGCTTTTCTAGCATCAAAATGAGATTGCTGTTCATAATGACCTTTATTTCCATTTCCAAGTTGAGTACTCCTTGTAAAAGACAAAACATTATGTAAACCAGCTGTATAAATTATCAATAAAATAAGCAATGCTTGACTTGAAGTTTGGTATTTCTTTCAGAAAATAAAGATAAAATATTGTAAGTTAAAACTTACACAATGTTACTATAATAATTGAGTCTGGAACCAAACACTTATCCTCTGAATTAATGTCTGCAATTGTACTCTGATAAACCGTGCTGTTTCACCTTGTAATCATGTTGCAGAAACTCAAAAATAACGAGGAAGTTAATCATAGCATTTGAGCAGACCTGTGTTGAAGGAAAAATGTTAGAAGATTAAATATAATGTGAAATTAGCCGAAACTCCCGTCACCTCTGACACAGTAGGTTTCCTACCGAATATGTATTAACTCCAGATTTTGAATGAGCGTAACGAATGATAATTAACTAAAGGATCAAAGCACCAGAATGTTTATTAAAGCTTTTAACCCTTTAATGTAACATGCAGACAGAACCATGGGAAATTGGATTTTGTAATTTTTTGGGTCAATATTTTGTTGTTATGAGTCTCTACCAAACTGTTTGCGGCCCATCAATAATGTTATAATTCTGCAGTGATGTAAAAGACTGTCTGAAGATAATATATGATATAATCGTTATAATCTGATAGAAACATATTTAATATTATTACTATATTCTACAACATGTAAATGGATAGCCATCACCAGAATAAAATATGATTATATTGTATGCTGTGATAATTTTAATAGATTTGCCGTTCATTATTTAAACCATTTATTCCTTAACATCTCTATGTAGTAAGACTGAAGTTAATGTGCAATTGTCCGTCCATTTTATGATATTTAAGTACAATATTTGCAATTAGAAATGTAAGGTATCTGTGTCATGTTCTCTCCACAACAGATATGGGGATCTTTCAGAAGTTTGCTAGACTTTCTCTGAAGTCCACATATATTTGGTCACTGTGCCCACAGTACAGCACTGCTCTCAGTGTAGTCGGCAGAGCTCTGATAGTGCGCTCCAGCCAGCTGATTCAGCATCGATATGTGCACAGCAGAGGGTTTGGGAGCCAGTCCAGCCAACCCGGGTGCTGCCCCACCACGGTTACCCTTCTCCACGGTCACACAGGAAGCCCTTGCTTTCTTTAGAACACTGCTGCCTGGAAGAACCATCACTGATACAGACCTGCTGAAGTCCAGCGATGTAGACTGACTTAAGACAGTGGAAGGTGAACTCAGTTTGAATTTGCTAAAGAATAATTTCAGAGTTTTATGTATGATCTTTCTAGAAATGAGTGCTTGTCACATTTTAGTTCAAAACTTTACAGGAAGATTTAAAAAAAAAAAGTATGTTTGTTAAATATTATTAAAATTTTAAAAAAATATATATTTTAATATATAGTAACATGTAATTTATTTCTGTGATGCAGAGTTGAATTTTCAGCATCATTACCCCAGTTTCACATGATCCTTCAGAAAGAATTTTTTATATGCTGATTTTTTGCTCAAGAATAAATCCTTGTTATTGTCAATGTCGAAAAAACAGATGTGCTGCTTCATATTTATGTGAAAAAAAAAATCATTTGATGAATAGGAAGTTCAAAAGAACAACATTTGCTTAAAATAAAAATCATTTGTAACATTATAATTTTGTCTTCACTTTCGCTTTTGATCAATTTAATGCATCATTAAGATTGGGGGTTAATCTTAATCATAGTACATTACATTAATCTTAATCATAGTAATTAAAATTAAAGAGTGGCAATCATTCACTTAATGGGTGTGTTTGTCTTGAAGGTAATAGTGAAGTACTCTTGAGACCCAAAACAACAGAAAATGGCTCTCAGATTCTTAGCTCAGTTTTCCATTATCACATTGAATTTTACATCTTTATTTTGTTTCATGAATTGTTTTAACAAATCATCCAATTTTTTTCACAGGTACTGTAATGAGCAGAATCTGGCGGTGTGTCCAAATTGAGGAAACAGGTCTGGTTGGAGGAAGTGTCCCTGTTTTTGATGAGATCATCCTTTCCACTTCATTAATGAACCAAGTCATCACATTCGACAACATCTCAGGTGTGTTTGCTAGATCACATTGTTATCTATTATAACTGTTTATGAAGCATCTATCATTAGTGACATATTTGAATATAAATAACCCGTTCAAAATCCTATACCTTAAGACATTTCATAAAAAGAGTATTGTTTGGCTTCCAGGTATCCTCACTTGTCAGGCAGGCTGTGTGTTGGAGAACCTCTTAACTATCTAGAGGAAAGAGACTTCATTATGTCGCTGGATCTAGGGGCGAAGGGAAGCTGCCATATTGGAGGGAATGTGTCCACTAATGCAGGTGGTCTCAGACTGCTGCGCTATGGGTCGCTTTGAGGGACACTTCTAGGGCGGGAAGTGGTGAGGTCCTCCAGTTTAACAGAAATGAACACCAACATTAGACGCTTTTGTAAGGATGAAAGAACCTGAGATACTTTGATCTCCAGAGAAACAGACAATACAAACATACGTGGGCATCTTCGAGACCTTGCAGGAGACCTTTCCCTTCTGGCCATTTGTTTCATTTTAAATCCCTTCACCCATGCTTCCTTCTACTCAATCAGCTCAAAATGATTACATGAAATTGTCAATGCAAGTGAACTTACAGTCATGTCTGGTATCATTTGAAATGTCTCAGTGTAACTAGTACAATGGTCTCAATCTTACAAAAGTAGATTAAAAGATTATACAGATCCTAAGAGTTAAGATATATTTTGCCTACTGTAATAGGAGTGCCCCTTCCCAGGGTCCTCCATGTTCCCATTGAGTTGTAAAATCACCCAGGCTTGGGACCTGTCTCCATCTCAGGGGATGTTTGTCTTGGTCTGAGGTATTTAAACAATTAAATACAAATTGCAGCAAAAGGATCAGGGCGATTCTGTAGCCAGAAAGCCCGTATACACTATAGTGTATTGAGTGTCTCTTCACTTCATATATGTATTTTCTAAGGTCAGGTATGCATATTTTATTTTTAGATTAATCTTTGAGAATTTGATGTTTTGTATCAATATGCTTTGACATTTGATTTTGGTTTGAATTGGATATGTAATTACCAGAATATTTAACTGACTGATAATAAATTGTTACATTTGATTTTATTCTGTTTTACTCTGTAATTATTGACTCTAGTAGATTACGTTGAATCGTTGTTAGCAACATGAGCACCCGAATGAACAAGTTAATATTAAAGTAAAGAGTTAACTAGAATAATCAAATGTCAGAAGAATACTAATTAAAAAGGCATACAACCAATTTGCATTTCAACCTAAATTCGAGGTCATACTAAAATGGAGTTAGATTAAATAATAAAATGGAGTCAGAATTGAGTTTAACCTAAACTGAATAACTCTACGCACTGAAAGACCGAACACGCAGGAAACCTTCATCCAGCACCGGATACCTTCCTTGGGCCGAGTGCCTGGACCTTACACTTTCCAATTGTGAATATGTGATTGATCAGTGGGTCTCAATCTTTTCCCACTCCAAGCCCCAAATTACATTTGAAGGCCCTGTGACTAGACAGGTCTTGTTGTTTATTTACTTGATGAGAATATTACTTACAGTTTCTACCAGATAAAATATTTAAACATGTATATTCATAAAATATGTTACAATTTGCATGGAATTATACATTTTTATTATTTATATGACATTTCCAGATCTAGAAATCCCATTCTCAAAATCAGGCAGCCTCATGAATCCTTGTTCTTTAAAGAAGAGAAATAGTTGTTGAAAGAGAGAATTAAAATGAGAAATATCTTGATTTTAGTTGTTTCAGCATATTTTAATAGTTTTTTTGTTTTGTTGTTAATCGTATTTAAGTCATCTTGAGGCACCCTTGAACATCTGCTGCTTAGTGTATTTTTGAATAAATAAATGTTAGAGATGACTTTAAAAATCATTAAAAAAATCTTACCAATACCAAACTTTTGAACAGCAATGTACTTATGTGAACAAACCCAAACAAGTGGCAACATGAAGCCAACAAGTGACTAAAACTGTAATTCATCGACTGGCCGCTAGAGGCTGGCTCCAAAAGGGAGTCAATCCCATAGAATCCCCATGTTAAAATTCCCAACTTTACAACAGAAAAAAACTTTACAGACTGATACAAAAAATTATTTTGGTCTATATAGCTAATTTTTCCCTTCATGACAGCTGTGAGGGGGGTGAATTTTTTTTATAACTCATCCGTTTTAATTTTATTAAGCCTTAAAGTTCTGCATAATTAAGGGCGTGTCACTTCACTCACTCACTTGAGTGACAAATGGATTGCTGCTGCTGTCTCCACCGTCGAGATAGGTGGGTGTGGCTTCAGTAACCAGCTCCCGCCTCTTTGTCCATTTTCGATGTCCCAGGAGTTATCCACGGTGATGCGCTGCCAAGATGGCAATGGCTGGATCCGCCCACTTTGAGCTTCAAAAACGCTCTTCATACAGTCTGTGGTCCCAAATCGCAAACTTATGCACTATTCTATGATGTTTTTTAGTAGAACTAATGCACATAAGTGCGCTTGTACTAAAAATTCCAAAAATATTTTTTTTTACCATTTTTAAAGTGCACTTTAAATACCCGCATGATGCACTTAACTGAAAATAACACCGTGTGGAATGTTGGACACATCATGCACTCAACTGCTGCAGATTTAATTAGTAGTGAAGGGGGAGGGACAATCAGACTCTGAGTGGCAAAATAACCGGTCACTAGTCATCCAAAAATATTTTTAATGATATTCGGGTCGCTTGAAATAAAGATGCCAATTAAACCTATGCCAATTAAACCTTTGTAATTTATATAGTACTAGTACTATTTTGAAATACACAGGCATACACACATTATGAATAACTGGCGCGAATAGAGTGACCACCTGTCCCGCTTTACGTTGTACTGTACAGCAGTTTTTCCCTTTGACCTGCCGCTTTTTCATTCGACCCTGCCTAATAAATACACGGATACGTCCATAGGCGTACTGTTAACTTATGTCCAATAGTTCAGTGGAGAGCAATAAAAACGTTAGTCGATAGGCTGAGTCGTACGTCAGTCAAACTATTGACTGGTGCACGAACGCCTCCTCAACATTCAACATTGTCAACAATCTCATTGGAGAGCGCGCCACGCTGTTCGGTCAGGTTAAGCAGTCATGGCAAGTGTGGCCCCGAAAATTACATAACGTAAAACAATTACGCTACGTAAGTAACAAATGCAGTGTTAAAAATTATGAAGTAAAAATCATTATGCCCTTTAATAAATTAGTGGAGAATGTGAGCTAAAAAAATAATTTTCATTCATTTTAGTGACTCGTTTTCTGGAAGATATTGACAGAAACTGAATGCAGAAAGCGCTCCCTATTTCTTTTATTTTTTTATTTATCAGGTTTTTAAGATATTGGCAGTGTAGGCAATAAAAATAATAGACTTGTGTATTTTTTCAGTCATTATTAAATGAAAGAACTAGGAGTTTCTCTTTGTAGCGTATTTTCTAGGTTTGATAACTTGAAAAGTAAACTTGAAAGTAAAGTAATTAGTAATCTGATTCCTTTTAAATGCAGTAATCAGTAATTTAATCAAATTACAATTTTAAAGAATTAGTAATTTGTAGTGGACTTTTTTTTTTTTTGAGTAACTTACCCATCACTGCTCTCCTTAAAACAAACAAAACAAGTCCTTTAACTAAATTATATTACCCAATACCCTCATATTATACAGACAATGTTATTTCTTTATTTAGGTATATGACAAACAAGCATGGACAATTGATGAAAATATACATAGTTATCAAATGCTTACCATAGCGATTTAGGCTTAGGCAAAAACATGGTTGAGATGGTGTGCGTGTTATGATTTAAATTTGGTTGATTTTGAAGAAAAAAAACACAAAGAATTGCTGCCTCTTTGAACATTCATAAAAACAGTAGCTTAACCATTGATTTTTTGGAAAGAACTACCTGTTGAAAGGCGTACAGAATTGACATTATTCTTGGAATTTTGTTTGATGATGCATTGAAGCTATTGAGCCACATCAAAAGAAGACCATCTGAAGTTTTAGCTTGAGAGAAGAATTAAATAAGCACTGAATTCTTCAAATAAAAGCCCATTTTTTTGCATTTAAACACACCAGATTTTGTCTATTGTTCCTCACTAACAAATAATTGTTCAATCCATTGAGACAATAAAATATTGTAGTTAACAATGGCTGTTAACCTCCCCACCCCCCATCACATACAAATTAATTCATAAAGGATCCGCCCATCATGCTAAATGAAAAACAAATATTGTTCCTTTCTTACAGGAAAACTACATCTGGAAGAATGCAGTGAAACTACATTGAAGCTAATTTCAGAGCCAATTTTTAAAGACAATTACTAAAGCGGTCCACTACTGATCTTGTGTCTGTCGATTGGCATTTACGTTCTCATTAGCTTCAGCAGATGTGCTACCAGCTCTAAAATCACTGGTTATCAGACAGATGCTGCAGACCTCATGTAAACATCACTACAGATAAGCAGGCCATTTCCCAGCAGACTCAGACAATGGGGAACCTTTCCTAAGGCTTCATTTAGCTCATCTCCCTGTACAGGAAAACTCAAGACAGATGCATGATAATCCACAACCCAATTCTAGAAATTTACGGCTAAAAAGAAAGCATTTTCACAGCATGTGAAACCTTTTGTTAAGCACAAGGACGTGACAGAAAAAACCATTCCACTGTTGTAACGAGTGAAAAGAGCAGATTATTATTTTTTGTTTAATTCATAACCGTGTCTTGCATTTATATTCCAGTAACATCATACATAGGGTTTCTTCATTATATTCACAGTTCATATTGCAACAATTCCTGTAGTCTAATTCCTTACACTGTTCCCATGTAGAACACAAATATGTAAAAGTAAAATTTTTGGAAGAGCAAAAGTGACCAGTGTCGAGCGGTATGCAGCCGTCTCATGTAGTGTCTCATGACAACATTAACAAATTCTTAATAAAGCGTCACACAACTCAAACCAAGCCTAAAGCAACGTACACAAACCATTTCGACTTGGGACATAATGATAGTGTTTTCCTTTGTAAAACTCATAAAGCCAATATTAGAGTGATGCTGAACTTTCAAATAGTCAAAAATGTTTAAAATGTACAAATCTTCAGCATTCTTTTGGTTTATGGTGAATGTTGAAAACTAATTAAAAAGCGTGAGGGTAAACAAATATGCAAATTCACAAAACCAGAGACCGTTTATGACTAGCTCTGCTAGTGTGTTGACAAGTCACCTTGAACACTAATAAGTAGGGTTTTGTATATAACTTTAGCATATAATTCAGGCCCTACTTGGACAGCGGCTGATTGTCAGTGAAGAAACATCAAGTACGCATGCTGGTGAGGGCAAAGAGAAAGACAAACTGCTACAAAAAAAAGCACTACGATGTGCTACAATGGCTTTTATCAGGCAGGCATAGAGGCAACAGGTCAGAAAGGCCTTATGTCAAAGGAAGCCCTCATAGGGTGCTCTGAGCTTGACCAGACTGGGAGTAAAGGGAAAGTAAATTCTGTCCCCATTTACTTATCCTTATGTTGTTCCATAACCCATATGACCATGTATCTTATGTTTCTTTCACTTTCAGGGAGTTCGTCTGTCCCTGGTCACTAAATGCACTCACTGTATGGAAAAAGAGCAGCATGAACATTCTTTAAAGGCTGATCACACATTTTTCAATTTTTGGTGAACTCTCTCTAACCTCTCCATTCTGATCACTAAACAGGCCTAATTAAAGACACCAGTCTGTAGTTCTCTATTGTACATAGTGGCATTTTGTAACCAAGGAGCTTTATAACACAAGTCCACTATAGCAAATTCAAAAAACTGACTGATTTTTGCCTATTTATCTACAAGAACCTTTGAAAAGCTCAAAAACATCTGATTTCTAAAAGCAATTGACATTACAGCTATAAAGTTCTTCTGGTTGTCATGCGCACACACACACACGGGTACTGATTGCATTTCAGCGTGTTTCTGTCCTCTTCGTTTTCCCAAAAAGTACAAATATTAAACATTTGCCAGTGGTTAAATAGACAATGTGATGGCGCTAAAAATAACTCCATGAGGGAAGGTTCAATTCAAGGCCTGTCAGACCGTATCCATATTTTTCTGCTTTATGCTGTTTCTGGAGGGGAAGTGGGAGTCCCGCCGGGTTCAGTGGGAAAAATAATCCATAAAAGTAATTCTCTAGAAAAGGTTTTTAGGTCAATGGAGATGAAGAACAAAGCAAATGAACAGCATGTTAGAGTTGGGACAGATGCGAGCGCTTGAATCCAATGGTCTGGTTATACACAGTGTCTGTATAATGAGCGGGCGAGCGGTCAGTAGTTCTGTGGCTCTCTCTCCTCAGCAGTCGGTTTTGCCCTTCTCCAGTGAGCTGTGGATCTTATCCAGAGTCTTTTTGATGCGCAGGGCAGTGAGTCGAGCCGAGGGGTTCTGGTACCAGCACTCTTTCATCAGCTTCACCAGAGCAGACAGGGTCTGTGACCAAACAAAAACACACAGACGTTAGTTTTCAGATCATAGTGAGGATCTCCTGTCGACTACAAACATTAACATTTACATATGGAATATAAGACATTAAGTTCCTTTTTTTTTAGCATAAAGATGGTCTGCTATAGAGTGCTGCAGGGATGATGTATTTTCACAAGCCAATCTTGAAATTAGCATCACCCTGGTTCGCTCAACAAAAACCTGTAAGGATTTTTCCGTTTTGTTTTTGTATTACTGCAGAGAATAAACTCTGTGACCAACAAAATTGTATTATTTTGACATATTTTGTTCACATTATTTATGGTTATTGAAGTCTAAATACAAATCACCAGAAGTAAAAAGCTAAAGTTAGGCTATAAACAATACTAATTCCCCCTCACATGACTTCAACAACACCACCAGCGTTCTACAACTCTTTCAGTATTTACTTCAATCAGAACAGTTATAGTTTAAGTTAGCATAATTTGCAAGATTGCGATTTTAAGCACAAAGAGGCTGTAAAAGCTGGAATTGCAAAAATGCAAACTCATTTCTGGCTTTAAGGACTCATTCCTGCAGTACTGTATATGACTATTAACACATCCACTGCAAGGTAAACACGTTTACAGGGATACAGAGAGTGTTTCATCAGTACTTACAGGATCTGAAAACCAGCGGTTGGGAATGAACGGCCTTTGTTGCTCCACACAAACCACTTTCCTCATGTCATCAAAGCTGGGGTCATTAGGCACCAGGTCATAGAAAGGCGGCTTGTATTCCTCTACAATTCCTACAGGATCAAAGTGTTTAAAAAAAAAAAAAAAAAAAAGAGTCATTGAACATTTAATTGGAGAACATTCTGATCTATATTGTCCTTAAATACTTATAAAATACAGAAAAGGCTGTGCAAATCTGAATAGAATCCAGGTAGCTGACCGTTACTGATGGTCCTGCGAGCGATCTCCCACAGCACCAACCCAAAGGCCCAGATGTCCACCCTCTTATAGGCATCGAAACAGTCTGTCTGAATGGTCTCATCCAGAACCTCCGGTGCCATGTAGCGCTTGGTTCCCACTTTAGGATTATTTCCCACATCTAGCTGATTATCAGACTGCGTGTGTGTTACTGCCAGACCTACACAGAGATACAAGCAGATGAAGAGCAGAAGTGTTAAATCACCTGATTGTCTTTATTATCATCATACACTACCATGCAAAAATTTGGGGTCAGTAAAAAATATATATTTTTAAAGAAATTAATATATTTCTTTGGTAACATTTACTAATGCATTATTCAAATCAAAAGTTGTGCTTGTTAACATTAGTTAATGCACTGTGAATTAGCATGAACTAACAATGAATTACTGTATTTTCATTAACTTACATTAACAAAGATGAATAAATACAGTAATAAATGTAGTGTTCATTGTTTGTTTATGTTAATTAATAAATTAACTAACATTAACTAATGGACCATTATTCTAAAGTGTTACCATTTATTTAATATTCATTACATTCACAGGGTCACTTATGATTTAAAAAAGGGAATGCAAGAAATTACCCAGGTCAGCGATGCAGCACTGCAGATCTTTCTTCACCAGGATGTTCTTGCTCTTCAGGTCTCTGTGAGCGATGGCCGGTTTGCCCTCAGTGCCAAAGATCTCCGTGTGCAGGTGCACCAGCCCGCTGGCTACTGACGCCGCCATGTGCAGTCCATCTGCCATTTCCACGGCAACACGCTGCAGGTAGTCATAGAGAGAGCCGTTTTCGTGGTAATGTGTGATGAGCCACAGCTGAGTGCTAGAGTTTCGGGAGGTCATATCAGAAGCCATGAATCCTGCAACGAAAAGAGTTTAAAATAACATCATCCTCACTGTATTGAGCTATTTTTTTGTTGTTCTAGCATTAAAGATGCTATTATATGAGATAACAAAGATGTCCGACTCACCTAATATATTTTCATGTCGCAGTAGAACAGTGTTGTATATTTCAGTCTCTCTAAACCATGACTTCTCATCTCTGGAGGAGAAGATCTTCACAGCTACATTCTCTCCTTGCCACTGACCTCTCCACACTTCCCCATACCGTCCCTTACCTGAGAACACAGGACACAGAGAAATTCTAGCACATACATCAAGATTAATTAATCGTCTAATGTGTTGTAAAAGCTGTGAAACATCATAGTCAAAGGCCTGGTTTCATAGACAGGGCTTAGCCTAAACCAGGATTAGGCCATAGTTCAATTAAGACATTTAAGTAATTTTTATAAACATGCCTTAGAAAAAACATTACTGGTGTGCATCTTGAGACAAAACGAAGGCACTGATATATTTTAAGATCAATCAGTACAAGTTTCTTTCATTTGAAACAACTCAGACTTGCATTTTAGTCTAGGACTAGGCTTAAGCCTTGTCTGTGAAACCGGGGGAAAGTGTCATAGTCTAATATGAACTAAGGTCATTCTATGATTTGTCGTACCAACACACTCTAGAAGGCTGATCTGCCGTGCTACCGTCCTCTGCACCAGGAAGGGCAGTCCTGAACCACTGCCTGATGTGCAGGAGTGATCCATCAGATCCTAGAAAACAACAAGACTAATGAGGCCTTATCTAACGGTTAAAGACTGAAAACGGAATAAATTCGGCTAAACTACTGCAACATTCAAAAGTGTGGGGGGAGTGAGATTCTTTCGTTTTTGAAAAAATGTATACTTTTATTCAGCAATAAAACGCTTGATTGTTAAAAAGTGACAGTAAATACATTTACACTGTTAAAATTCTAATAAAAGCTGTTTTAATGTTATATTCAAAGAATCATGAAAACAATTATGGAAACAGTGATACTAAGTAGCACACATGTTTTAACACTGATAATAAGAAATGTTTCTCAAGCATCAAATCAGCATTTTAGAATGATTTCTGAAGGATCATGTGACACTGAAGACAGAAGTTGTGATGCTGGAACTTCAGTTTTGCTGTCACAGGAATAAATTACATTTTAAAACATTCAAATAGACTTTTTAGTATTTCATAATATTACTATTTTTAAAGTAGCAGGCTTTGGTGAGCACTTATGAAAATTCTTCTGAAAAAGAAAAAAAAAAAAAAGATCACCTGAAAGTTTTAGTAAACTATAGAAATGAAATACCGCAAGTGTGCTGTCTCCGACATTAGATGAAATGAGCCCGTCAATGGCCCCCTGCTCAGTGTCGAACTCATGCAGTCTTTCCAGACGCCCATGATGGAGTCTACGGCACACCAGCAAAGCCAGCACAGATAGCAATCCCAGAACCACAAACGGCCCCAACACAAAGAAAACCAGCATCTCCTCACGGTAATGCACAGCTGCCTTTCCTTCTGGACCTTTTCAGAGACACAAATACCATCAATGTATTTAACTATTAAATTATAAAAGTATAAATAAATAATAAAATAAAATAATAATTGGGCTCAAAGATGGCCCAATGATTTTTGGATGACAATTTTTGGTATACAAAGCTGTTTAATGAATTTTCTTTTTTTTTTAAATAATGAAACACACACACACACACACACATATATATATATATATATATTTTTTTTTTAAATGTTACTAAAATGTCTTAAATTATAAAACAACATTTTTAACAACTTTGTAAAGAATGGATGGACTTACTTGTCAGCAGTAGTCGAAGAAGGGTCTCTTTGGAGACGTTGGCGTTGCACATGTGCTGGGAGCAGCATTCAACGACATGACTAGCAGAGGGTGTTGCGGTGCAGGTCATGCGCTTGCTCTCCGACCCAATAAGACAGCCACGTTTAAACGTTGTCACATCGTTGCTAATGATAACAGAGGTGTAACACTGGTCTCCAGTGCACTGCTGCTCATTACAATCACTGCCGACACACATGCAGTCAATGGAGACATCTGGAGAGAGAGTTAAATCATAAATAAAGGAAAAAGGGACCCAGTCTGTATCCATTTAACAGTTGTCACTAGCTGCAAAAACTCTGTGAACAATGAAATTAATTTAGGAAGAGCAGCATGACGCCACACCGCACAGACGAGACTCTCTGCCTGATAACTGAGACTGTTTTCTTCCCTTCTCCCTGCCTTCATTTCCTGTGACAATGAACTGTCGACTTTACAAATTGACTACACAGAATAAAGGCCAGAGAGCATCAGTGACACAGATCAATTAACCCAGCATTCATGTTTTATGCCCTCCGTGAGACACGCTAACAGCCTGAGGAGAGTGGACAACGAAACCTAATGAAAGTACAAATACGACTAGGTACACCAATCCTACAGCGTTGTGGCTAGATGTTTTAACTATGACTTATTGGTTAATGCCACTATAGTCTCAGGCATGCTATTTCCAGTTGCCAAAGTGAAACATATATTATCAGTTCACCCTTAAAGGGATAATACATCCAAAAATGCTCATGAATGCTGCATTTATTTGATAAAATATACAGTAAAACCAGTAATCTTTAACCTTTAAAATTAAGCAATTGTAGAATTTATTTTAATATATCTGAAAATTTAATTAATTTTTGACATGGCAAAGCTGAATGTACGGTATTACTGATTTGATTCTCAAAAAATATTTAATATTATTACAATTGAAAAAGGTCTCTTTAATGGAAAGTTCAAAAGATTGTTTACTGTAATCAATTTAATTTATGCTTAAGTATAATTTTTTTTTATAAGAAATTATCCCTTAAGGATTACTCACATCACATATAAAATAAATTAATAAAAATAAATAATAATTATTAGTATTCATGATGATAATAATAATAAAACTGTACAACAATAAAAGTAAAATGTAATAAGAAAAATTTAAGAGGAAAAAAAAATATCAGAAAAAGGGATTTACGTTTGCCAGGTCTTTACCTTTAGCTGATGTCCGTAAGAATTGAAGCAGGAATAGGATGATGATTCGGGTACTGCAATGCCCCATTTGGTTCACTGCACTGTAAGGAAAGCAAGGTGTTACAAATGCACATTTAAACCAAGAAACACCACAAATCACCTGCTTAGTTTAAAGTTCTACAGAACAATGGGCAAGAATCAATTACCAATAAGAAAACAAAACCAAAAAGATGACAGATCATTTCATTTTTTTTTTGAGAATGCAGCAGTGCTCTGCCTCTCTCACATGCAACAAATATATCCACACACACAGTCTGTGTGTCAGACAGGGGGCTGTCTCCGTGGCAACCGTGGTGAGAGACATACCCATTATAGAGAGACATCAAAGAGAGTGGAAGAGCACTTTAGGAAAGACAGAAAGGAACAAGCATTTTGGGTGTGTAGGACTCACCATTACTTTGTAATATTAATATTACATTACTATGTAATAAAGGACACAATTCAAAAGGACATCATGACTAATTATAGAATGGGAGTTCTTCGAAAACTGACTTTTAAATTATGTAGCATCATTTTATTCAATGTCTCTTCAATCGTGAATACCAAAAAAAAAAAAAAAAAATCAAAGTAATTTCAAAATGACCAAAATGCATTTTTACACAAGAGCGTCAAGGGCGGTCTTACTTGTATAACTTCTCAGGTGACTCTCAGTACAGCCTTTCAGTATGTGCACAGCCAGACTCTGTCTACCCATTGGATCCTAAAAAAGATGGAAACCAAAGCAGAATGCTAAACTTTTTCCACAGCAGTGCCTTTCTCATGGTCATTTCTTCAGGAAGGAGTGAGTGACAGGATAAGAGGGGTGCTGGAAGTCTCCACACACTGATAGTCAAAGAGCTGGAAATGACTAATGGCTTGATTCCCTTTTGCTGCTAACCATATTGGCACAAGTTTTTTTTTTTCTTTTTTTGAAATGCAAAGGATCCCAAAAATACTCCTATTTTGCATTTATATGAATTATTTATTTTATTTTCGTTAATTTTATCATGAACATTTCAGTTCGTTTCATTTCATTCAGAAAAGTTATTTTATTATTATACAAATAATTAATATGAATTTCACTACTTATTTTGCTTAACAGACAGCAGCACATTGTGCGTCGATGTTTATGACATAACTTTAAATGGTTATGATTCTGAAATATACACTTTACAAAATTTTCTAATTTTTAATCTGGATCCTGTTACATAGTGTTCATATAATTTTATACACACACGTTACAATTTTCTAGCCAGCAAAATAGTCTAGCATAACTGAAAAAAGTACACACACACACACACGCATATATATATATACTTTTTTTCCAGACCTGGATATTTCCAGGTTTTTAGTGACTATGGGAACCTTTTCAGTAAAGATCAGAGAGAGCCTTTATTGATATGATCTAAAAGCAACTTGACAATCAAAATGACTGACATGCAATGAATCACACACAGAGCTGTTAATAGAAACTTGTTTTAAACCAGCAGATTGTTTAGATTAGGCTCTTGTGCTCAAGAAGGTGGCTGACAAATCTACAGATGATCTGCTTTAATAGATACAAGTGCCTGCATGTAATCACATCGCCAACAGCAACTATCCAAACACAGGCAACAAAAACAAAAAAACAACAACAACAAAAATATAAAATATCACGCAAAAACCTAATCCGTCGACATACCATAATAATGTCTGCATTATAACTTTTGTCTAATAATCGGCCTGTATGCTAACTGTGCTAACAAGGACTATTATTTAACTCGTCGCTTTTATTTCCAACAAATCAAAGTGCCATTAAAGATCGCTTTTACCTTTAGCTGCGATGTAGATTCATGTTTGTGTTAATGTTCCGTGTTTTCACTGTTTTATTCGAAGTCGTGTGTTAGACCCTGACAGACTGTCTGCCGCCACCCAGAGAGACTGAAAAGACTGCGCCGTGACGTCACCATAAACAAGCGACGCGCTAGAGCATTGTGGGATACCGCAGGTCCGCCGAAACTTTGATTATTTTGTAACGACACATTTCTATCTCAGACAACCTCTCATGGCTCAACCTCATGAAGAAAAGAATTTTGCTTGTCAAACAATTGTACAGAGCTTAGTGATCACTATTCTCTATTCAAAGGAATAGTTCAATCCAAACTGAAAATTTACTAGCCCCCAGGATTCCAAGATGTAGATGAATTTGTTTCTTAGTTGGAACAGCGTTATTACATATTATGGACTTTATTTTGACCAGAAACAACGGTTTAAAGCTTAAACACCTTAATGATGGATTTGTTCATTACAAACACACAGCTTTTACATGACAAGATGTTAATTAAGGGACTGGAAATATGCTGGATGTTTATATCAGCTGTTTGGACTCTCATTCTGACGGCACCCATGCAGAGGATCCACTGGTGATCAAATGATGTGATACTAAATTTCTCTAAATCTGTTCCGATGTGGAAACAAATGCATTTTGAATGGCCTGAGGGTGTATGAATAAAAAAGCTCAGTTTAATTGTCCAGTGAACTATTCCTTTAAGACAAATCTCAAAGATCAATATTATAGCAAAATAAAAATGCTGATCAGTACAAATCTGCTACACACAACCCTAAAACACACTCGACTGCATCAACCTTGAGAAAATTATATAATACCTGGTCTTACAACACCTCTTCATTTACAATTGTAGGTAATGTTCATCAGTTCAATGTACTTTATCAATTTACCTGAAAGTGTATGATAATTTATATTACTATTTACAAACTGTTAAGACACACACACACATAGGTGCTTAAAGAAAGCAAAATGTCCTTGGCATGATAGGAGTAAATGAGCTAGTGGCCTGACAGTTTTTTGTTCTAAAATAGCTTGTTGATTAATGGCCATGTCATTTTCTATATGGGGAATAAAGGATGGGGAGTCAGGGGCTCCGAAGGGCAAGGAGATAAGGCGTCTGACAGCCCTCAAGTGACTAGCCACAATTCCTTTCCACTCAATATCATAGATTTTTCATGTATAATCAAAGGAGTGCAATTTTTGGGGGCATTTATGGCACAGAGGTAAATGTTGTGTGGAACACAATTGCACCTCTGGGGGAAATGCACTCTTGCTTTTTTCCTTTGCTTGCAACAACTTGAAAAACATGTTACTCGGCAAAGAGTCTGATTTACAGATAAAAATATTGAACCAGTTGCTATTTTTTAAAGTCTTTTTATTCTACTGATTTACTATTCTAAAATAAAATTATGTTTGTATTTATTAATCAATATTCTTTCTTACATTTATAAACAAGGATTTTGTATTGTTTTGGCTACACGTGTACCTTTATAGGTTTGTTTTTGGCTCTGAAATCATGTCCTCTATCTCATAGATGACTCGTGTCTCCTTAAATAAAGCATTGATTATGGGGAAGGTGATATGAAAATTAGGATGCAGAGGAGGTATCAAGCGGCCTATATGCTTCCTCAATTGCATAGTGGCACAAAAGAATCTCCTGTTGCCCCTTCATCCATATCTCCAATCAAACCTGGCTTGTTTTGTACCTTTGGTTTAATCATGAGGTGCTTTAGGGGCTGACCACAAAAAGCTATTGTATCTTACTTAATTATAACCTCAGAAATGATCTGACCTGCCTGGTGCCAGGTGCAGTGAAGTGTGCAAAAGCTTGCATGCCATGAGGTCCCACTGGATAAGAAAAAGAAACACTAGATGCCCATCGTGATCGGATAAGTGGAAAATAACCTAACAATGTTACATCTGAGAAGAAAAAGAAAAAAGGCTGAGAAACTTCGGTAAAGACCTAATGGAAAGTTTTTCCCTCCCCTCTTGGTTTCTGAGACTTCTGGGTACCCTAAAAAGGTAGCAATATGAGCCCCAGCGGTTTTTTTCTTTTTTTTCTTTTTCTTTACTTTACTTCCCATACCACCTCTGTGTGTCTGAGCCCATTTGGAAGGTTTCTGTTCAAAAGTCAGCATGGATCATCCAGGAGGACACCTTGCTGTGGTTCTGTTCCTACTGGTTCTGGTTTCTATGTCCACCGAAAACAACATTAGTAAGTACTGTATTTATATGTTCTCAGCTTTTTTTAAATCTTATTATGACATTGGCTGTTTATAAAATAAAATATTCTTGTTTGGATTGGCTTTCTGCACTTGATTAATATGATATCAGAATTAACTTGGGGAACTTTATATAGCAATAAGATTAAGAAAAAGTTTGAACAAACTTATCTGAATTTATGTTTCTCATCTTTTAATCTAAACGTTTATGCTTAAATGCTTGACAGTATTTTAATAGGTAAATATAAATTTTGCCTACCTATGGATTTCAGTTAAGTATTATTTTATTCTATTATTTTAATTCATTTATTATTTTAACTGTTATTTTATTACGTAAATTTTGTTTAATTTAATTTAATTTGTGACCCTGGACCACAAAGCCAGTCTTAAGTGTATTTTTTTTTTTATTGAATAAATAAGCTTTCCATTGATTTATGGTTTATCAACTTAATGAGGCAATTGCAATTGCAATTAGACAATATTTGGCCAAGATACAACTATTCGAAAAATGTGGAATCTGAGGGTGCAAAATACTGAGAAAATCGCATTTTTCAAATGAAGTTCTTAGCAATGCATATTACTAATCAAAATTTTTTTTTTTTTATATATTTACGGTAGGAAATGTACAAAATATCTTCATGGAACATGATCTTTACTTTATAACCTAATGATTTTTGGCATGTAAGAGGAATTAATAATTTTGACCCATACAAAAAAATTTTTTGGCTGTTGCTAAAAATATACCCCAGCAACTTAAGACTGTTTTGTGGTCCAGGGTCTAAAATTTAATTTAAATTAATTGCAAAAGAAGATCCAGTATACATGAGAACTCATTCAGTACTGTTTGCATTGCAATTGCCTCATTAAGTTGATTAGAAGTGACTTCTTTAAAGAATCTAAAATATAAAATAGATTTTTTTTAAAAACTTTTTTGGTTTACTTTACTATTATTCTAAAATGAAAACAGTCAGGCATGGCCGCGGGAAGTGGGGGTGCTGCAGCACCCCCTAGTGACGAGAGGGAGATTCAAATAAAAAATGTAGGCCTATTAAAATATTTTGCACAATTTATAAATTCCTTATGAATATTTTAGAAAATTATTTTGACACACGTAAGTTATTACGTATATTTTGGATTTTAATTTCATATTTTGAGGCCTAATCAACACAGGTTCGGAAGTTACGTTGTCAACGTCAGGCAGGCAGGTTTGGTCGCCGAGTAAAGAGGTTTCCCGCTCGTTCCATGCAGAATACATCCATCTTTGGCAGCAGCTGACTAGTAAATTTACACACCTTTCGCTGATGCATACCAACACAGACATTCTGAACTCCCTGGACATTCGTCCCCTCGTGAGAGACTTTAGCTCCACGACCCTAGAGCGCACCTCGACATTTGGACACCTGTAACCAGGGCACCCCGCCTGCATGTAGCTCAGGTAAGAGCATGGTGCTGCCGCGCTTGTAACATTTATTTTTTTGACAACAAGTGTGGGATCAGCTTTGACTAGCCAAGCAATTGTAAGTAATTCACTATGGTATTTTTGTAAGGTGGTGGGGATGGAGATGGAGAGTATTATTTCGTTCGTGTGTTCTTTGCGTAATGGTTGTGGAGAACTGTTAAATAACGTTTAAATAGTCGGAGATTATTTCATTGTGGTTTGTGTAAAAAGGTTGGAGATGGAGACAGAAAGCTTTATACTGTGCGTGTGTTCTTTGCGTAATGGATGTGGAGAACTGTTCAATAAACAAATTGCTTAAATAGTCAGAGATTATTTCCTTGTGGTGTGCGTAAAAGGATTTTGGAGTTAATAGAGTTGCGTGTGACATAAACGTGCAGTGACTCAAGCCAGCTGACCAAATCGATTGCATTGTTTTAGCGTTATTGTGAAGTTTGATTAATATTATATTTTGTTGTAATATTATTTGTTGTATCTAATTAAGTTGCATGTATGTATAGGCTATCTGAAATTGTAATGAAAGTAATTATTTCGTTTTCTTTCGATTATTAAACTATTATTTCTGATTCTGCTTCAGATTAATAGCGCATTGCGCATATCTGAGAACTGATGTCTATGTGTTTATGACAATAAAGTAGTAAATCTTAATGTATTTATTTTTAAAATGTATTTTAAATAGGCCTATAGGCTCATAGGTTTTTTGTCAAAAAAAAAAAAAAAAATTCACAGCACCCCCTGTTCAAAATTACTTCCCGCGGCCCTGCAGTCAGGTGAGAGCAAGCTTTTTGACTGCCATTCTAGTGCAGTAAAAAAAAAAAAAAACTTATTCTGAAATATATTTGATGAAAAAGTACACATTTTGAATTAAAATCAAATTTAAGTTGATTTGCTTTGCAGTCAGATGGTGCACAGTGTCTGATGCTGAAGAGCAAAAGTGTCTGGATCTAGCTGGGAATGTCACAGCCAGGAACATCCGCGGACAACTCCTTTGTGTGAGGGGCCAAAGTCCCACTGACTGCATGAAGCAAATTAAGGTTGTAGGAAATTGCTTCCCATGAAGCAAATCAAATAAGATATGGTGCTTGAAAATGACTAATATTACAAGTTTCACATATTTTTCCTCCTCCTTTTTGCTTTTCTTGCACTCCTTTAACTTCTCAACTGATTATTCAGTCTTACAAAATGTTTGGTATGTTTTGCTTTTCCATTAAATCGAAAATGATGGAAATGTCTCAGTTTATGGTTTAGTATAACTTGTCTGTGATGTAAACAGAATGGCACTGCAGATGCCTCCACTATGTATCCGGATGAGATCTACACAGCTGGGTTTTGCTATGGCTTAGATGTGGCTGTGGGAGAGTCTTATAATGGTGTGGGTGAGTATGTTTAAACTATTAAAACCATTAAAGCACCAGTCAGAGATCTGATAAAAAATTATTTTTAGTCAAAGAGCTTGACATCAATGCATGTTCACGTGACTTTACCAATGTTTTGTGTCTGACACAGATGGCATTAATTATTACGTGGTTGCACTGGCACGGACATCATCCAGTGATCTGTCATTGCTGGAGATGCATGAACGTAGCTCCTGTCACCCAGGGATGCGGACAACAGTGGGCTGGACCGTCCCCATCGGCTTCCTGGTCAACACATCGCAGATCAGCGTGGATGAGCAGTGCAACTTTCCCCATGGTGAGATGTTACCATGCTGTATTTCACTGTGTATAATAGTTACTGATATTATTTGATAGATTACAAAGCTCTTACCATCTAGTTTAATTATCGGTGACATACTTACAAAGTAATGCTTTCATTTTTTTTATATAAGTAAAATATAAAATGCAAATTGAGAATGTAATTGCACCCTTTGGCAGCAATTTAAAAAGCTATATCCGTCTCCCTATGGTTTCCAGCGGTAGGAGATTTCTTTGGATACAGCTGTGTGCCTGGAGTGAAGGACCCAGAACATGATCCCAAAGGAAATAACCCAAGGAACCTGTGTGAGGCCTGCATTGGGGACGAGAACGACCACCACATCTGTGTCAATAACCCTCGGGAACGGCACTTCGGGGAGGCTGGAGCTCTTAGGTGCTGTATGATCAAAGATGCAAGATAATGCATATGTTCTAGTGGAACCATTATTCAAAATATGAATATGCTTTTTGTAGCAAGAATATTGGATTGCGCAATGTATTTCGGACAAAAAAATAAATAAATTCTATATATATGTATAATATTACAATACCATTTAAAAGTTTGGGGTGAGTATGGTTTATTGAAAAGTGTTTGAGAGAACATTTACCTAGGCTCCATTAATTTAATCAAAAACAGTAATACTGTGAAATATTATTACAGTTTAAAATAACTGTTTTCTATTTCAATATATTTTACGTTTTCCCTTTTTTTTCTGTAATGGCAAAGCTCATTTTCCAGGAGCCATTACTCCAGTTTCAAGATGCTTAAGAAATCATCTTAATATGCTGATTTAGGGCTTAGGAAACTTTTCATCTCATTATTAGAAAATGAAAATGGTGGGGCTGCTTAATTAAGAATGGAAAGTGTATTTGGAATTGTTGTTTTCCTCATGATTTTTTATGAACAGCAAGAACAGCATTTGTTTGAAAAAAGAAATCTTTTGTTACAAATGTTTTTACTGTTACTTTTGATTCATTCAATGCATCCTTGTGCAATAAAATGATACATTTCTTTAAAAAGCTACTAATTACAAACTTTTAAATGGTAGTGTATATATTTTATATCTATCATTATTTAAAACATACAGGTGTGTGGCCGAGAATCTCGGGGATGTTGCTTTTGTTAAGCACACTACAGTCTTCGACAACATACAGGGTAAGTAATGCAGGCTGTAAGAAGAGCTAGTTAAACAGGAGGGCAAAAATGCCCAGATGCAGTAAGAATTTCCAAGTTGGTTTATTATTAAGTTTTTTAAGGGACTGAATGAGGACAATTGTAGCCTTTACTTTATGATCTGTATCATGTTTCACTGGCTGACAGACACAGGGGGGCAGTATTTCACAACAATGCATCTCTTTGTGTGCCTGATGGGATCTGTGAAACCCTTATTTAGTCTCAGCAAACCCTGTTAGCCAAGTTCATGGATTATGGATGCTACAGTAGTTTAATTGATATAGATATATATATATATATATATATATATATATATATATATATATATATATATATATATATATATATATATAATTATTTGTTAATGAAAGTCTGGATGACTCGCAAGTTTTCTTAATTTTATATTTAAAAGTTTCATCCGGACAAATGTTTCATCATGCCTTATGTTTTAGAACCTGTCGCTGTCTGTACGAAATCTTTATCTGGCTTATTATTCATGTAAGGTAAGAACCAGGAGTCCTGGGCGTTGGACCTGGAGCTGGAAGACTTGAAGCTCTTGTGTCCTGACGGGAGAGAAGCTAACCTGTTCCAACATGAGAGCTGCCACCTGGCTGTCGTGCCAACCAATGCTGTGGTAGTGCGTTTGGAGGACAAATGCCGCGTTTACAAGTTCTTGGAGCGTGTACAGGTCAGGAGAGACGGCCACACAGTCACACATTGGAGTCCAAAAGTTTGATAACAGTCAGAAAATCCAGGATATGTTTTTGCACACACACACACAAAAAAAAAAACTGAGAAGGAATAATGTGAAATAGGGTATGTCAATACATTGTGTCACAATATATCACAATACAAAAAAATTATATATAGTACTGTAGATAGTGACAATATGTATCATGTATATTTCTCCCAAAAATGAGAGATTTATTAATGATAATTAAAAAAAAAACACACAGTGTCAAATATGGTAAATTAGAAAGCTCACCCATTCGCTCTACCTTGTTTATTCATTATTATTAATTAATTAAAATATATTATTTAATACTGTATTGCAAGTATAAGTTTCTAATGTAGAATAATGCATATTTCCATTCTGGTTAATTAACAGCTCTTTTTGCTAACTGTTCATCATAAGCATTAGAGGTTTATAAAAAAAATGTTTTTTGGCTTTGTTTAAAGTATTGTGAGAGTATCTTATGGAGAGATCAGTATTGAGTATCATGACACAAATGAATTGTTACTCCCCTAATGTGAAATGAAGAAGTATTTAATATTCTGCACTATTTTTAGACACTATTTCTAGGTCTTGGCAATTAAATGCTTTCCATTCAAAATTTCATTCAAATTGAAATGTTTTTAATTTTTAACTAAGAAAATTTTTAATAAATCAGAAACATGTAAGGATGCAAAGAGATACAATGAGATATGATTCAAACTCACAATGTGATATGATTGACAATACGATTTCATTATCTCATGATTTGTTTTTTTTTTTACAAAATGAGATTTAAGGCAAATGATAAATTAAAAAAGTTTACTTTTATTATTGCTTGGCCGAAATGCTGCACATTTCTTTTTGAAGTTGAAATATGTAATTAACAAAACTAAATTTAAATGTTTAATTTCAAATCAAATAATTAAATATTACAAATAAAAGAAATATATTCATATAAATAAACTAAGAATTTTCCTGTGTGCTTTCCATTTAAAATTAGAGGCAACCACTGCATTTTAATCACAATTCAAACAAAGATGCTGCATACATGCAGCATGAGCAGTTTTTGATTCAAATTACATTGTATAATTTCCAAATTTGAAGCAAAAACAGAATGGTTTGACTTTAGCTTTGTGAAACTATACTACATAAAACATCTTCACGAGAAAAAAACAGAAGACACTCTGTATAAGAGCGCTTATAGGCAAGATGAAAAGAAAATACCATCTAAACTTTTCTATAACAGTCTGTTCCTCTCAGAGATACATTTATATAAACCCCTAACTGTATCACGATTCGTTTAATATCTGAACCCATTTGAATTGTCACATATTTGTATCGATTTTCATCTGACTTGGGGTGCATCGTTACATCCCTAAAAAAGGTTTCAGACTTTTGGAGCCCATTGTGCAGCACACGCACACAAAAATGCCACAGATTAAATAATGACATTTATACTGCCAGAGTTACACTGTCTGTGGTTTGATTCACATTTGTATTACATTATCCGTGAAATAATATAAAATCTGTGAATAGAAAAAACCTGAAATCCTTTTTGTTCAATACAGAGCATGAAATTCTCATTGGAAGTGTTGTTCCTGCACATTAGCGGTCAATGGTATGATTAAACGAGCCCTGCCAAAACCTATATTAACAGTGGTATCTCTGAATGTCTCGAGCATTACACAGATAACATCAGGCTGACCTACAGTACGCGTTCAATACATCCATCCTGAGCCCTGTGGCGATCATTGATTTTCACAAGACACCGTATCACTATACAGTGTGTCATTCGGGGAGGATGACACTACAGTGAGCTCTGTTATGAAAGCAGGACTAGCACACACACATATTGAGCAAAGCACAGTGCAAAATATGAGCAAAAATTGCCAAAAAGATTTAATATTTGCAAATGAAACCAATATACATCTTTCAAACTAACACCCACTCCCAGTCCTTTTCTCTTTTATTTGCTTCTAAGAATATAGAATATAAGTATTCCCTAAATTCTGCTTGATTGTATTTTCTCTTTTTCTTATTTTGTTTTACACGTTTCTGTCTTCTAGAACGCATTTGCTAATGCTACTGAAGGATTCTCTCTATTCAGCTCTGTGAATTATGGGCAACCTGATGTGCTGTTCAGCGATTCCACCAAAAAGCTGCTGCGTGTTATGGGGACCTACACGTCCTGGTTGGGGCCCAGTTACACCACCATACTGAAGGCTTTTGAGTGTGAAGGTACAGTGGAGCAGAGCTGTTATGCAGTTACTGTATTATGCAAACGTCAATATTGTAAATGTTTCTACAGGAGATTGTATTGTCATATCATTCATTTTTTTTATTTAGGGTCTGCTTATAACATTAGTGAATGTGCATAAAAAATATTTAAATGACCATTAAAGGCACATTTCCAAATAATGAACAATAACCATTTAACTTTGTTACTGTACTTTTAAGACTAACAAAATATCTTCCAAAGGTTTAAATGGTCTTTTTTTGTGATTGAGGTTTTGAGTTCTGAAAGCATATTTACAAGGCATGTACTGGTGCATCGTGTCATTTTTCTTATATTATTTTGGATGGATGCATGAAAAGGAAACAACTAAAACTTTTAAAATTATTTTCTTTACAGATACAGAAACAGTACCATTCATATTTATTTATTTTTGAAAGAAATTAGTACTTTTATATAGCAAGGATGCATTAAATTGATTTCTAAGGATCATGTGTCATTGAAAACTGGATTAATGAGTCCGCCATCACAGGAATAAATTACATTTTAAAATATACTGAAAAGGAAAACAGTTACTTTAAATTGTAAACGACTGTCTTTTTGATGAAATAAATGTAGTCTTGATGAGCATAAGAGACTTCTTCTAAAAACTTATTTAGAAAAAAATCGAACCGACCCCAAATTTTTGAACGGTTGTGTGTCATGTGCTGTGCAGTTTTTCAAAATGGTCAACAATGACACTGTACCTACAGATAGTTTTTGCATATTACATTAGTTTATTTTTTCAGTATTTTTTCATAATGTGATTGAAGTTGTCTATATACAGTAGCAGAAATTGTGTAAAGATCCCTTGCATTGCACGGATGAATTAACTCCTGTCCTCTGTCTCTCACTACAGGTTTGTGTTAATCTGATGAGGAAAGAGGAAACTATAGATCTCCCCTCCATCCTTCTCACACTAACTCTAAAGCACTCTCTATTAAGTGTGTTATTCTCGTATATGGGCTGAAAGCCAACTGTCGCCTTTACTTTGTAGTACTATTACTGTTCTGTTCTCACAGTGTTTGTATGGCTTCATATATCACATATCACCTCTTTGGGTCTTTGCCACTAAAACTAGGTACTTGCCATGGGAAAAATAAAAAAATAAACACGAAAATGTCTAATCTTCTATGCAAAAAAAGCATTGCAGGGGAACACACAGCAAACCATGAAGGGATTCTGCCTTGACCATTGTTAATAAATCCAAATAAATTAATTACAAACCAGCTGAGGGATGCAAAATACACATTCTGCCTTCAGAGCCAAAGCATACTTTATGCAAGTACATGAAAAAGTTTAAAGGCGGACAGACTTATGGTTGGTTGTGACATAACAGGTGCTTTAAAGGTGCTGTTTCCTGTCCCTCCAGGATAAGATATTACCAACTTGAACTTCAGTGTAAATAGTCATGTCACTCTTAGATTTATAGAACCTTCTCTTATTAATAAAAATCTATGTTGACAAACATTTGCAATCCTCATTTTTATATTTTAGCCAACATCAACTCTATGACTCAAATGAACTTATCCAATAGGCTACATAAACGCTGATGCGTATACACTAGTGTGTGAATGCTAATGTATTATTAATGACAATAGCGTCTCTCATGAATTCACAATGAGCTGTCTATGACATTGCTAATAAACATTAGTAATTGAGATTGCAGGTTAATTTAGGATTTTTTGTCAATGTCCTTGAAAATGTTTGTCAGAATTTTGTACGCTCACATATCTAATTATTGTCTATCTCTGTGTTTTCAGTGAATGTCTCATAATTTATTTATCTTTAATACAAGTTTAATTATCTTGGCTCTCTCAGGCTCTGCGGCAGTACATCCTGCTGCTTAAGGAGCCTCTGTTTAAGCCATTAGTACATCAGTAAAAATGTCCAGGTGGACATTTTCAGTTTGCACTGTGTCAAACATAGTAAAACATTGGTCGACCATTGAAACTGTAGAGACAGGAAAAGTATTTTTATGTTTCAAGAAGAAAGTTTTAATGGTACCAGATGGTCCTACAGCTCACACATTGAGTGTGTCTGTTTATGTACGCAGGCTTCATTAATCTTAAATGTAGCTGACACTCACCAGTAGCGGTGCAAGATGAGCCAGTCATCACAACTGCTGTGACTGCAGCGTATATCATTAACACAGACACAAGTTAATGAAGTCTGAAGCCTTTTAATCCTTTTGAATGCGGCTTTCTGCAAGTATACACCCCCTATAAATCATTACAGACATTTAATACTTGTGTTAAAACTTGGGTTGCTTATTGTCAATGACTCAGTGAAGCCTTAAGGGGAGTTTACATGGACAATGATTCGGTTGCAACTGTGAAGTGTTTTGTTTTCAAAGAAAGCTGCTGCTTTTTTAAGATGTAGATTTTGCAAATATGCATTTAGTAGACACTTTTATCCAATTACAATTTACCACAGAATACCACATTTATTAGAAAATTAGAAAACAAGCTTGGACAGAGGAGAAATGAAAAGGAGTAAAAAAAAAATTGCTTTAGGGGTGTGGAGTGGTTCTGACAGAAAAATTCATCTGCTTTTTGTGATGGTTTCATCAGTTCAGGTGGAGGTTGATAGCTCATTCCACAGAGAAGGAACAGAGAAGAAAAAAAAGTTTTGGAAAGCGACAACAAGGGAACAATAAGGCTCGTCTTGTTTTGTTTTGTTTATTGACCATAGCTGATGGAGCATGCTTGAAATGTCTACTGTCAACAGCTGGAATATTTAATTGATTTAATTGCTTTAATTGCCTTAAACTGACAGAGCAAAGATATAACTATGATGATTAAATGGATTATATAAATTCATATGCATCGTATGGACATCAGAACTATCAGAGCATATGACCATCCACATTTGAATATCAAGATATCATGAACTTGGCAGAGGCTTTGTTACTCATTATACATGCAAAAGGTTAGGAGGTCATTTACAAGCAGGGATTAGAAAACATCTTTGTTAATAATTTTGTTCCTCTCTAAACACAATATACATCCAGACTTTGGTGATTCTCTATTGCATAGCAGACTCGGTCCAGAGAGTAATCTGGCACCTGCTTCGGTGAAGGATTAAGATGTGGGCAGCTTCACTCATTCCTTCAGGATAATCTTTCCCTGCATGGGCAAGGCAGGGTCTCAGGTACACCTCACATTTCTGCTCCTCACAATCCCTTCCATCATGTTTCATAGTCTTATCCTGGTAGGTGTGGGCATTCCTTGGAGAGAGGGGGTCTGACAGGGTCAAATGGACACAATCTGGATCCAGGGAGTGGTTGTGACCAGTAAGGCACAGACACACTCAATGGCAGCGTTCACTCAAACTGAAAGGCCAAGTGCTAGATCTAAAATAGCTAAACCTCTAGAGACCTATAACCAGAGGTGGGTAGAGTACCCAAAAACTACTCAAGTAAAAGTAAAAGTACTTCTAGAAATATTTACTCAAGTAAAAGTAAAAAGTACTAGTCTTGAATAGTTACTTGAGTAAGAGTAAAAGAGTATCGGATAAAAAATCTACTCAAGTAGTTATTTACTAGTTACTTTGGGTCATATATACTGAGCCTATTTTTATTTAGATATATAGATACAATGTATGTAATGTATGTGTGTGTGTATAAATGTATATATTTCATCAGCCTTTACTCTAATTTATAATTTTATCTTCCTCAAACAGATGCAAAAGCCTCTAAGTGCCATCTGAAATTTTCTTATGAGCTTTTTTTTTCAAGCTCGTATTTAAGTTCAGTAATTTAAATGACAATTAATAGGTAATTTTCATTGCCAGTAATGTGAAATAAGTGAACATAAACATACAAGCTTGATAAAAACGATCATTATTGAAGGAAATTTCAGATGGCACTTAGAGGATTTTTCATCTGAACTCTTCATATTTAGAATAACCTAAATAACTGCATCAAACAGAGGGGCGTGTTTTACTAATAACTTGTTTATTTTTGCACAAGGCACTACATCGTTTTAATTATTTTGGTGTTATCAGAATACATAACACTTTAAAATTAAACTTACCAAAATAATTGAGTAAAAATTCAATAAAAGCCAATGTCATGTATGTATTTGTGGTGGTATGGAATACTATTTTATAAAGGTTTCGAGGAAATAAAAAAAGTTAAATTACTTAAATAGTTAATTTATAAATATTGTTATTTTTAAAGTTTAATGTTAACTTATTTCTACTCCGTTTTATTTATTAATGTACCAGATGCAGTTACTCAGATTTACTACATTTTTTAGAGTGTATCCTCCATCTGTTTGCATCTGTAGATTTCTTCTAAATTCACCAATTTAGATTTCTAAATTTCAGGGGGAAAGGCTCTTGATGTAAGTCAATAACTGGGGACGTTCTGTATGCAAATTAGGCGTCAACTAGTTAAAATGCGCACATTTGCATCTAATTGACAGGGAAATGCAGGTAAATAGGATAAACAAAATAACTAAAGCATATCACCTGGTGGTGATATATGCATATTTTATTAACGTATTTTATTACATGGCTTGGTTGAATTCCAATGTAGAATGCGGTCTGTTATAACCAACAGACCGCTGTGCAGAGTAGGCCTATAACAGACCGTTGCCATGAAAAACAGAGCGTTGCTATCGACTCACAAGATTCTAACCGTAGAGACGGAGCGGACTATTTTCTTTAGCGGAAGCAATACAATCGGGTTTAACAATCGGGGGAGAGGGAGAGGGAGCGCTTCAGAACTCCTGACCTGATATTTAGATACTATATTTCAATAAATATATTTGTTTGACAGGGAAGCTGTGTGCAAACAGAAATATATATTATTTTTCAAAAAATAAAAAAAAGCATCCCCGAAAAAAGGGCACTTTCTCTCCAGGAATAAAAAGGGCAGGTGTTCAAGCCCCCTTTCATGTCTATGTGTGCACGTGCCTGGCCCAAGTTATTACCTGTTAAACAGTAGACAGCACACGCGGTGTTCATCTAATAAGGATCTCCATCGCTAGCAAATAATAGCCTTTGCAAATCTGCTTTCAATTCAGTGCAGTTCCATAGCCACGTTTTCAACGCTGCTGATGTTAAACGTTACAACTCCGAGTGAACCACTTCAGACGCTCAGCGCGTGCGGCAGGGAACTGAACGACTCACTCAAACTGATTCATGAACCAATTCACTCGTTTGCCAATTGGTTTGATCAAGCCTTTGAACAGAATTGACTCAAAAGAATGAATCATTCGCGAATGGGCATCGCTCATTGCCCAGAGAAAAGTAGACGGCGCGTTTGGAATAAACTGAAGCAGTTATAACATTTATTGCATTAAGATAAAGTAACGAGAGGAGCGTCGCGCACAGTAACGAAGTAAAAGTACAGATTTTCCCCCAAAAATTTACTCAAGTAAGAGTATAAAGTACCCATCTTTAAATATACTCCGAAAAGTATTAGTTACCCCAAAAAATTACTCAAGTAAATGTAACGAAGTAAATGTAACTCGTTACTACCCACCTCTGCCTATAACCGTAGACTTTCACTGTTTGATTCATTTGTTTTGTCAAATGTTCATACACTGCAAAACAGAAATATGAACCTGTCCCAAAAGCTCAGAAGATTTAAATGGCACACACACTTATTAGCAGAAGAATTATTATTTTATATCCTCTGTATTATTCAACACGGAAGTATGGAAGAGACTTCCGGTTCATTAGCTGCTGTAGGGAAATAACGAGAAGAAAAAACAATGTGCCGTAAATGGTAAAACTGTTTGCACTACCAACCAGTGTGTTCAATATTAAGATAACACATTAAAATAATAAGGTAAGACACACCATTTTGCAATATCAAGCAGCAAAACGAGCTGTTTTGTAAAGCTTAAAATAGCTGGACGCAGATGAAATCGGAAGCCAGTCCCATAAAAATTACAAGTGGCTGCGTCCACTTTAATGGGATGAACGGGGCGGATAGCGACTAGCAAGAGAGTAACGTTATTATTTAAATCATGCCGACTTTAGTTTAAATGTGTGTACTGTACAGTTGGTCGTCTGTTTTCAAACAAAACAAGCCCGATTCTGAAAAATGATTCTTTTGAATCGGTTCTTTTCAGTGAATCGTTTGAACCAGTCTGAATTAAAGGGATAGTTCACCCAAAAATGAAAATTTTATTTTTATCAGCCTAGCCCCAGGGCATCCAAGATGTAGGTGACTTTTTTTCTTAAGTGGATGAATCACGAATAAAACATACAATAAAACTAAAAAAAAAACATACAAAAAAACAAAACCAAATTAAACCCTGCGGCTCATGATGATACATTGGAGTGTAAGGACACAAAACAATCACCCTGTGCAAGAAACTGAACAGTATTTATATACGTTTTCACCTCTGATTCATGCAATGTGCAAACAAACTCTCCTAAGCACATACTCCTGAGCCCGTTCTCAAGCAGGCATGTGAGGCGTCTTTTCTTCGTCTTGCTTTATGGCGGATCACAGACTTATAAGTGCATTACCGCCACCTATCTCTCAAATAGACCATTGACACTCTATCTACAATCTCAATTTGGAGTGTCAGTTGTCCACAATCGTCCAGAATTGGGTGAATTCCAAATGGAAGTGAGCGTCCCTATTTATCGATCGGATCGGATCGGATCGGATCAGTTCCAGTGGAAATGACGCACTCTTAGTTCAGATTTACTGTCCCACAAATATCCAGAAAGCGCAAATATTTTGTTGTCTATGTTGTAAGTGATTATTTTTCTTAGTAGAAGCTATAGAGTGATTGACTTTACCATGATTTGTGAGTGAACTAAGGCTATGTTTACACGACAATGATGTAGTCATAAACTGAAATGTTTTTTTCCCCTTGCGTTTTTAAAAAGTTTCACTTATACACGACAAAGTTTTCAAGCCGATTCATTTTTACACATTTTACATTTACATTTGAAAACGGCCAAAAATGCTGTATCACGTATGCCAGGCCAGCAGTTGGCATTGTCACTTTGTTAGTAAACAGTACCTGTAGGGAAGTATATGTTTTATATGATGCGCCTCCGCCGTTGGTCGTATATTGGTGAAGTAAATCCACACTTTGTGATCCACACAACAGTACCGTGCACTCCTCCATTGTTGTGTATGTTTGTTCGTGCTTGCCTTTAAAATTGACACATACTGCGCATGTCTACATACCTAACATGTACTACGCACACGCATGACATCACCATTTTCAAAGATTCCTGTATTGGGTGTTTACGGTTGCATTTTCAAAAACTTGCACTTTGAAACCCATTTTCAAAATAAAAATATAAAACAGGACTGACAACCATAGGCCCTCTTCTTTGTGAAGTTACGTTGAAAACGTAATACTATTAGCATATACAGACATTGTGTGTAAGTCATAATTATAAATGCGTGTTATAGTTGGAAAAGAGAGAAAGAGAAATGTGTCATGATGATGGTAGCTTTGATTACAGTCTCTGAGAGGGACACTGGGTTCAGCCGGTTGACTGACAGCAGAGGTGAAGGAAGGCTGCAGTGAATTACAGAGAAGGAAAATGAACACCCACACATGATGGCTCCTCAGGGCAGCAGACAGCTACTATTATGTCTGAAGGATGAAATCTTAAAGAAAAGCAGAAAAGGAGATGTATAGTGAATTTTTGAAGTTGTTAATTTTAAATTAGAAAACATTTGTAAACATTTTACCATAATTTAACTTCTTACTTGTATTTTATGCTAGCCTATAGATTTTATTGTCACAGACCCAGACTCTCAAGGTTAGGCTACATGAAAATCAATCATATATATTAAATTAAAATTAAAATTAAATTCATGCACTTAGCAGATGCTTTTATCCAAAGCGACTATAAATTTTTACCTATCATGTGTTACTGGGGAATCAAACCCCCAACCTTGCGCTTGTTAATGCAATGCTCTACCACTTGAGCTACAGGAACACATATGTATATGTTTGTTAAAAAACTATTTCAATATTTATTTTATTTTATATTAATTTTATATATATTCAGTATTCATACACAAATTATTACTCCTTCTCTCAGGCACATTTTCCAGTTAGTGACAAACATGCTTGAGATGAAACAATGAGATGTGTGAAGAAAATGAAGAATCAAGGTAAACATTGCACATTTTTAATTATTTATAAAATATGAAAACATGTCCTTGTATGTAAAATGTCTACAATTCAAGCTATGAAATTAACTGTAAAATATAATTTCCATCACTGTTATTTCAACAGTCTACTGGAAATGAAACTGTGATTTCAATGTTTATGACTTTCAGGAAAATTACAAGTGAGAATGAAAAATGAGTGACAGATGATGGAGAAAAAAAAGAGTCACTGACAAACCATCTAACATATTCTTACAGTTTTCAGTGTTCAAAACAAGCATTCTGTTCCCGAAAACTTAAATTCCCACCATATTCCCACTCCTAGAGTATATAGTTCTCTTCAGACCACCCATGGGGCCATCGTTTCTAGTCCCCTGAGGGAATAAGCTGGTACCATTCACACAAAGCCAGATCTGTGCAGAGTAGATGGCAAAGAGGCCCTTTATTTGGAAGCTGTCTTGCCAAAGCACTTTGCTCCAGACCTTTCAGGTTCCCTTGTGCAATGATCCTCACTTGTGTGGGAGAGAACTCTGGCCGGCTGGTGTACCCAGTCTCAATATTACCGCAACCAGGCTCTGGCTCCACAAATGGAGCCTTGAGGAAGTGTAACTCCTCTAGATTACATCTTGAGATCAGGCAGATACACTATACATATACACTACATGGTGATGTGTGTGAAAGTTATTCTGCTCCTTCGCTGTCACACATCATTTCAGATGAAGTGTGGGGTATGATAAGGGATGCAAGTACAATTGAATGTGACTGACACAGGATTTTCTCCTTCCGGTAAGTTGAGCTCATGCACTTATCAAAGAGCTTTTGTTGGATGTGTAATGTATCAGTAACCGCAAACAGGCCTGCTACACCTGACCCTCAGCTTCCACACACACACACACACACACACACACACACACACACACACACACACACACACACACACACACACACACACAGTCTCTCTTTTTCTCCCTCTGCCCTTCATACTGAGGCTTTGCACTTGGATGGCACAACAGGCGAAGAGGAGCGGTGGATATTTGATTAATTAATGGATTAATTATTTGACTCACTGACTGATTGACTGTTGATTGAGCAAATGGCTGATTGATTTTCAGTTAGGACCATAATCGAATTTCCTGAAGGAAACAGCAGTGCCTTCAAGGCAGAATGAGAATTGTTAAAGTGTTAGGTAAGCTTAAGTTTTAGGCTTTGCTGCGGTGTAAATAAAATACCATATCAGAGCTGCTTTGCTGTTCTAAGACTCAGCATAAGTTTTGTTTTCATTCGGCTGCCCACAAGAATTGACTAGTGGTAGGAGGATCAATCGTGATATATTGATACTTCCGATGCATAATTATATTAAATGTTTTTTTTTTCTAGTTCATGATGTTTTTTTTATGTTTTGAGGTTTTCTTTCTCTCTCTCTCTCTCTATCTCTCTCTATATATATATATACAGGTGCATCTAAAAAAAATGTGAATATCATGGAAAAGGTCTTTATTTTTTGTAATTTAATGAAAAAAAAACTCTTATATCCTAGATATATCCTTATATCCTTGAGGTTTTTTATTTTATTTTATTCTGATGTTTACGACTTACAGCTTATTAGTAGGATTATTAGTAAAGCAGTATCTCAGAAAAATTTTATATTCCATTTGAGCTTGTTTAGTTTGATTATTTTTGAGTATACATACTGGGTACCTCTTGGGCTAGTGTAGAAGGGTAAGCCACAGAAGGTCATTGCTGAAAGGGCTGCCTGTTCACAGAGTGCTGTATCAAAATATATACATAGAAAGTTGACTGGAAGGAAAAAGTGTGGTAGGAAAAGGTGCATAATCAACAGGAATGACCACAGCCTTGAGAAGATTGTCAGGAAAAGGCGATTCAAGAACTTGGGAGAGCTTCACAAGGAGTGAACTGAAGCTGGAGTCAGCGCATCAAGAGTCACCACGCTCAGACATCTTCAGGAAAAAGAGCTACAGCTGTCACATTCCTAGAACCAAGCCAGTCCTCAACCAGGGGACCGTTGCTCAGTGGTCCACAATCCTCAGATGAAAGTAAATTGAGATGAAAGTAAATCCTCAATTTTCAGATGAAAGTAAATTCAGCATTTCATTTGGAAATCAAGGTCTGGAGTCTGGAGGAAGACTGGAGAGGCAAAGAATCCAAAGTCCAGTGTGAAGTTTCTGAAGTCAGTGATGATTTGGGTGCCGTGACATCTGCTGGTGTTGGTCCATTGTGTTTTATCAAGTCTAAAGTCAATGCAGCCATCTACCAGGAGATTTTGGAGCACTTTATGCTTCCATCTGCTGACAAACTTTATGGAGATGCTAATTTCATTTTGCAGCAGGACTTTAGCACCTGCCCACAGTGCCTGACCTGAACCCTATAGAGAATCTATGGGGTATTGTAAAGAGGAAGATAAGTAACATCTGACAAACAATACTGAGGAGCTGAAGGCCACTATCAGAGCAACCTGGGCTTCAATAACGCCTCAGCAGTGCCACAGGCTGATTGCCCCCATGCCACGCCGCATTGAAGCAGTAATTCATGCAAAAGGAGCCCCAACCCAGTACCAGTGCATAATTAAACCTGCTTTGGAGATCTTGAACATTTCTGTTTTGCAAATCTTTTTTTTGATTAATCCTTGAGAAAATATTCACATTTTTTGAAATACTGAATTTTTTTTCCTAAGCTGTAAGTCATAACCATCAGAATTAAAAAAAACAACTTTTGAAATATTTCAGTTTGTGTGCAGTGAATCTAGAATAAAAGAAAGTTAGATTTTTTTTTATTAAATTGCAAAAAAAAAAAAAACCACTTTTCCATGAAATTCTAATTTTTTGAGATGCACCTGTGATGAGTGGGGAGGGGTGATTTGGAAATGAGTGACACCTGCGCCACTCACCGGTCTCGAGTCCCACGGAGATGATTGCAAGGATACAAAAGAGGAGCTACGAAGGTGAAGGACAAGAGAGGACTAGACTCTAGACTAGACTATTATTTCCAACCCTCTGTCTGATTTTTAAATTTTTTTTTTTTTTTTTTTTTTTTTTTTTTTTTAAGGGACAATTCCTTTAAAGCTTATCAGTAAATGGCCACTGTTTTTAATTGGCTAAAAAGTATTGACACCCTATGTATGTCACTTCTCAAAAACACTGACAAGGATTGTGGTTAAAGTGTGTTGTGTAGTTTTTACAGCAACCCCTTTATGTTTATAATGTTAAATCATTTTAAAGTTTATTCGTTTCATTAAAACACACTGAGTATTTTTATATCACAGCTGGTGAACATGCTAAGTTCATTCCTTTGTTTAAAAAAAGTGCATCAGTCAGCTGTGTTTGTGCTCCCTCTGCAACACTTCAGCAATAAACAGAGACATTAAATTAGATAAAACCCAATATGAGTATAATTGAAGTGAGCCCTAAAGTATGTCATGAATGATGCAGAATCATAGTGGATGTAAGCCAGATACACAACTCCCTGCAGCTACTGAGGGATGAAAACTGACAGATGACAACATGATGTAGAAGAGTCATCCGTCAAATGTCACGGCTGTAGTCAGGTAATGCATGCTCAAGGTGTGTGATTCTTTGCTTTAAATCATTTAGACACACACACACACACACCCTCAGACGCTGTTGGAATTTGCAATATTTTCCACCTGCCTGAACTCATCATTAGCACTACGATAATTGCTTGGATCTTAGATTGCCCACTCATTATAGGACTCAAACGATCCTGAATCCATTTAGAGACAAATCTGCTTCTCATAAAAATGTAACTCTCCCCTTAAATGTATAATTCCTCTCTATTTAAATTATGAATCCACAGGTAAGATTGGTGCAGATGCCATGTCATACATATTTATTGAATTAATCTTAGCTAAATTAGAGGCTCATGATCAATATTTGATAGAGAATATACTCTACAGTTCAAAGGTTTTGGGTCAGTAAAAATAAAAATATATTTTTTTAAACTGAAAGATTAATTGAATTGTAAAGAATTGTTATATATATATATATATATATATATAATTTTTTTTATTTGTAATTTTTTCCCCAAAAACTGTTCTTTTGAAATAAAAAATACATTTTAAAATATATTAGAGTAGAAAACAAGTGATATATGATAATATGTAAAACATTTCACAATATTACTTTTTTACTGTATTTTTACAGTAAAATGCAGGAAGTATGCATCATGTTTGAGTAAGCAATGTTATATAAATACTTCATTTTATAATCAGTTATATACTTGGATTTAAATGTTTTGCTTATGTGTCATTTTGCGCAACTATAGCTGCAAGTGCTTCCCATAAATTTAACAAAAACATGTTTAGAGTTAGAAATTTAAAGAAAGATGATTCTTTAAGTCACTTTACAGCAGTTCTCTGTATTCATAATCTATATGCAGGAGCAGTACAACAAACACCAAAACGTGCTATTATGCCAAGAGCTCCAGATGTTCATGCATCTCCCTCAGAGACTGCATGCTCATCTGATTTACATAATTATGTATGTCACAAATTAGGCTGACATTTACATAAGACTACAACTCAATCAGGCCTATGAGCTTTGCATACCAGAAATATTAGGTGGTTAAAAACAGGCTTTGAAGTGAACGACAGATCCTTGTTAGTGCTCTAGAAAATAGAGGTTGAAATATAAGACTTCAAATAACTTTATTCACTAGGTGGCGCCATTTCAACACTCAGCGACTCTCCAGGTGATGGACATGCCTGGCTCAGCTCAGCAGCACCATAATGATGTTACATGTCATGGGCATGTGTAGAAGTATCACTGTGTACAAATTATCAACACACACTGTCATTGTATCTGCCTCCGCCTGAGTTCTGTCACAGTGGCCCAACCAAACAGCCACCAACCACATCCTTAAGGGAAATAAGACAAATGTCAAGCAGACGAATGTGTGGAAGGACACGGTGATCTATCGCTGAAATCATGGCCTGCCCACAGATTCCAAAGTCAATCTAAAGAAAAGATCTGGCAGGCATAATGGTCTGTAGGAGTGTTTAAGGATTTAGAGTCGTAATGTTGATGAGTGCACTAACAGCAGGAAATGAGGGCGGCAGGGGAGAGAGGACTCAGTGGAGGGGAACACAATCTCCCACTTCCCGACAGATGACTTGCTGAGTCTCGCCTCCACATTACCATCTCAGGCTCTGTCTTTGTGTATGTGTGTGCGTTTACACATGTAAGGCCATAAACCAAGCCTCTACCTCTTTCAGGGTTTCATTTTAGACCCAGCTAATGGAGAAAGGTTCTGGAAAGTTCTCTCAAAGCTATAAACAAATGTTCTTTTAGTAACTTCATTAGAGCGTTCATTCAGAGTTACTTGTTTGGTCTTTGATACTGTTCTCAAAACGTTAGCACATCAACGTTTTTTAAATTTTTTTTATTTAACTCATTCCCCACCAGTGTTTTTAAGAAAAGATGCCAGCCACCACTAGCTTTTTTGATTATTTTCCACATCGGATTCAGAATGATGAACAAAACATAGATGGAGTAGATTGCTTTTATCAACACCCCCAGTGCTTGCACAGTAGTTTTGATTTATTTGCTATTAAGTGTTTGATGATTGCATTATTTTACATATGTGTCTGCTTAACATATGTGATCACTTGTTTTTGCTATTTCATGAGATTCAGAACCGTGCTCTTTTTTTAGAAGATGTGTAATAGCGCCTCCTACCTTATAACAGTGAAAACACTGACAGGTGGAAAATTGAATGTTGGGAAGTGGTGGAAAATCCTGTCAGTGTGTGAACATTCAGAAATGAGTAAGAAACAACATTTTCATAACTTTATGCAAATGTTAATGGAACATTGTTAGCTGTGTAGACAGGCAGACTCAACTCCCACAATCCATTGCATCCTATTAAGTGAAGCACATGTCAATATTGGCAAATCATGTTGCGTTTTGCTTGGTTACACTCTGTATTTTGTAGATTATAGCAAAATAAAGTATAAGAGTGTACAAATGTGGCCAGTCTGATGGAGGGATCATTCTACGATTTTGTGGGATGATTTGCATAATCAATACTCAACTCTGCTGTTCAAACATGATTATTACACATTATGGGTCAAGCAAAGCATGATCATAGAAACAGAAAATGGAAAAGCCTGTGTTTGTTTCACACGCTAAACCTCAGTTCCTCATAAAGAATATTGTCTTAATGGATTTTTCTTTTGTGCGGGGGTCTGACTCCCCCGGTTGAGATCCATTCTCTCTCTGTTTTTTTCTACAGTGACTGTCTAATTCAATTAAAATCCTGCACAGTGGCTCCGCTGTATTTTGGCCTGCTGATTTACTTTGCTATTCACGGGCAGCTTCATTCTGAGAGCTCAAATACTGAAAATAAGCCGATCCCAGAGGACAGTCTTATTGCTTGGAGGTTGCTCTTTCAGAGCTCATCAGGAAATCTAATGGAAATCTCAGATGTTTAATATCAACTTTGTTTCAGATGTTTCTACTAAAATTCCTTTGGAGAAATGAAAATAGAAAAAAATGAAACATCCAGGAATACGGTAAGAGTATAGAGCTATAAAATATAATTTAAATATTTTACTGTAGGACAAATTTAATGAGTTTGTTTAGCTTCCTAATATAAAATTATTCTTACATAGAATTCTACCTTCCTAAATTCACTAATAATTGCTATGCTCAGTTAAATTCTCTTTCTGAAAAAAGAAGAGTATGCAAATAATATTTTTTATTTTTAACCAAGACTATATTTCTAACCTTACCTCAGAGACATCTAAACTGAAACAAAACTGATTCAATGATGAGCATCAGTCAGCAGACACAGAGTAAATAAGGCGTTAATATTTCCCTGATCAGAGATGCCTTAATTGATGCTGAATTAGAATGCAGTTTCAAAAGAGGCTGGTCTCACCAAAAAAACAATGGCAATCTGGGTGGACCAAGAGCAAGAAAGGCTTTTTTTTAATGGCAAATCAATTACTCATTTGCTCGGCGCCTCTGATTAATTACCCAGCACTTAATGTTTTTAACGACTTTGTGGACTAACTGGACTATTTAATCACCCGCAGCTCAACCCACAGGCAAATGCTGACTTTTCCCATTCCATCACAGAGAAGAGATGAGAGACGCCATTGGCCGGCATCCATCACTGTTTCCCTCCCTCTACCTGAACAATCATTAATGGAGAGAGGAGAGAGTGGGGCAGACTGCGGATCAGCCTTTCTTCTGGTTTTGTTAGAGGAATTGTAAACATCCCCACAGCCATTTGTTGGTGCGTGTTCGCTCTCTAATAAATAATGGGCGGCTCTTGTCTGAAGGGCAAAGCTGCCGTTTCTTGTTTGTTGTCTTTCCACCTACAGGCTAAAAATCCAGCATCCGGTAGATGTACAACATTCCAACTGCCAGAATATGAAATCATATTTCATAAAATTAGTTGCTGTTTTTTTTCTGTCAAACTCTTTGTGCTGTTAGCAAGATTTTGTATCCTGAAAAATATCAGCACAGACTGGCTGAAATATGAACCCGCTCGCACAACAGATCTGTGGCGCATCATTAATTTCACAGAACTGCTTACCCTGTACTTGGCACAAGGATATTCATATTTCCATTCATATGCCACTGGATAAATCTATTTCTCTTTGTATATCAAACAGAATGGCATCTGTAGTTGTTATCTCTTGTGAGCAGGACAGACAATAAAACCACCAGGGCAGACAAAGACAATAATGGTCAAACCCTTCTAAAACAGACCAGGATTGGCTAATCCAGACCTCTGTATTTCATTTCACATGCGGGCAGGATTACCGTGAATGACTGATATCAGGAATCCCTTTGTTTTTCCAAATTCTATCACAAAAGTCTGTTTGTGTCTGAGTAACAGTGGGAGTTTTATACCAGCTCTTCGCTGCAAACGAACAAAGCCGTCTGCACTGAAATAACTTTTATAGGTTTGTTGATTATAATGGAAGTGTAGATGGCACATTTTGGGTAGTTATGAATTTTTCTGGAGATAATCTATTCTGTTCAGCACCAATAACACTTTAGCGCAATATATATTTTAGGAGGATGTGTGTGACCATGCACTAAGATATATGTGTGAGTGTGTGTGTGTGTGTGTGTAAAGCTGTCAGGGGACTGAGATGGGGGCTAATGAAGCAACCTCTGCTCCATCACTTGTGCTGGTGAAGAGGGATGGCTTCAGGCACAGTTCCTTAAGTCAGCGTTCTGCTCAAGGTTACCAGACCTTAATGTATTTAATGCTCCATAATACCTGAAAGAAATGTGCAAATATATCACACACCCACACCTGGCAGATTTTATTCATTCAAATCGCACCCCTAGGAAAATTATGTACCATATAATTTAAAAAGGGTTCTGGATGGTAAATAATTAATGAGGATTCTTGATCTAATGGATTTTAGGATTTAAGAACATTTTATCAGGAAGGTCAAGTGGTAGATGCAGTGTTGGGGTAGTTACTCAAAAAATGTAATTAGTTACTAGTTACTTCTGTAAATTGTAATGAGATTACTTTACTAATAACTGCATTTGAAAAGAAACTTCACTACGTATTACTTTATTTTTTACATTTTTTGGGGGAATTTTCTCCAAATTCCGTTTAAATTTTTTGGATTCCATTTTTTTCTGCTTTATTTTTTTCTCAACTCCTTTTTAATGGTCAAATTTAATTGTATTAATCAAAAACCATGTCTAATTAATTTAAATCATAACACATACATTTTCACAGCAATTTATTAAAGTTTTAAAAAATTACATGTTTAGGGCTCTATGAAATGTTTTATTTTTTCTTCACCATATGTTTGCTTTTTTTAGCATGTGTAATTATTTAAATGCAGTAAAACAACTTCATTTTTTAAATTTTTCTTAAAATAGCCTTATGAAATGTTTTTTTTCCCCTCAGAAATTCTGTTGTGTATTTAAATTTAAATGAAGGCATAAAACATTCATTTAGATTTTATTTTAAATATTGAAAATTAAGCAAACTTTACTTTTTGGTAAACGAATGGGATTTACTATTAAAGATAAAACATGGAAGAAATGTTAAGCAAGAGATGCTTTAAAGTGCAAGAAAAAGAGGTTTCCCCAATAACAGCTCGAAACGAAGCAGCGCTGAGCTCACAAACTCTGCTTTATCAGGCATATAACATGCAAGTCTTTCTTCAGAAATACAGTGATATAAAAACACCTGTGTCTCGTTTTGATATTTAAACATAAATCTAAGGAATTATTATTATTATTAAACGTGCAGTACGTGCTCATGTTTATTCAACAAAGCCTTTTGGAAAATCGTTTAGTTTTAAAATCGTGGCGAGTCTCCAAAAATGAATAAATGTATGGGAAACACATCCCACATCACAACCACCTGACCCCAACTTCAGTCTACTCATCACCTTAATTTTAACTGCGTTTGTAGAAGGCACTGCAGCCAGACCGATATACACAACACCGACCGGAAATTAACTTAGGGCCAGGCGCGTGCGCCCGATGAAACAGTCTATAAGATGACATTTCAGCACTTGACAAACGGAGAGCGACTCCTACGCAGCACTTGAAGCACAGCTGTGCGATTGGTTTATGTGCAATGTTGGAAAATGCACGTCAAACAATAACGAACGATCGTAAAATTACGCGTAGAAAACACTCTTAAGCGCTAAGATCAATCGTTATCGGGAAACCCGGCCCAGAACTTTACACACAGGCAAACACGGCATGTGTAACGCAGGAAAGCGCATTCCTATAGTCTAGTAAAGTAGTTTAGTTACCAATATTATTAGTGTAATGCGTTACTTTACATCGTTACCTAAAGTAATAGTTACTGTAATGCGTAACTTTGTAACTCGTTACCCCCAACACTGGGTAGATGTAATACTTCTCACCCTTTTAACCATTTTAACCCCCTATGAATGCCTTGTGTTTACAGGGGCGCTGCACAAGATCCGGGCCCTATGCATAGGCAGTCCTAATGGACCCCCCCCCCCTTTAAAATATATATTCCAGACTTTTCAAGGGCCCTCTCTTCCTTTGGGGCCCTGGTAATCAGTACTGGTTTTACCCCCAGTCTGGCGCCCATGTGTGTTTATAAAAAACATCCAAATGAATGCATAAAAAATATTTTTTTTTTTATTTGGAATAACATTCGCTGATGAATCGTTAATAGTAGGACCATGAACATGCACAAAGAAAGTAAATAGCATACATTTTGATTTCATGTTGACTTCTCTTGAAAACCACATTTGCCTCTTGCTATGTCTCCGACTTCCATTAATACCTCAGTCATAATCAGATTCTAGATTGCTGTGCATGTCTACAATGACATTTACAACTTGATAAATATACAGCCATTTAAACATAGGCCTTTTATTCATAATAGCAAATGCACAATCACATACAGTAGACAGGCACCTACTGAGATGGAGCTTCATAATGAATATGGGCTTAATTGTTTTGTTTTATAGGGATTCTAGAGTTTGGCATTTAGCTAAATGCTTATCAGACAGATGAGTTTGATTGTAACAAAGTGTGACAGAATCACATTATTGCTTAGGAGATGAGCTGAGATGGACGTTGACAGAGACTCGCACAGAAGGGAAAGAAAGTGCAGAGTTGCATGCATTGTCATAAGACGAGGAGAAAAAATTCGGTCATATCTGCTGGGATTTCTCACAGTGACACTTTAAAATAACCCATTAAAATCATTAACAAAGATTAAGTAGCTCATAAATCTGAATATGCATAAATTACGTTTAAGGCATTTTTAATGGCTTATATGAATGTGCATTGACTGATTCCGTTTTGACAATATTGGCACAGAAAGCATCATTCAGAATTTAATTTAGGAAGTAAACATGATTTAGATTTGTAATTCAAATTTTAACTTGAGGAAGGAGAAATAAACTATTGAAAGCATGGAAAATGAAAGAAAATCATATAACTGCTGTAATTGTATTTTTTAGTAATACATTTATTTTTTTGCAGTAGGAATTATCCATAACATATGGAGCCTGTCCAGAAATATGTGTGTGTGTGTGTGTGTGTATGTACACACACACATATTTCTGGACAGGCTCCATATGTTGTTTATGGATAATTCCTACCGCAAAAAAATAAATGTATTACTAAAAAAATACAATTACAGCAGTTTCTGTGCCAATATTGTCAAAACGGAATTAGTCAATCCACACAATCACACACACACACACACACACACACACACACACACACACACACACACACACACACACACACACACACACACATATATATATATATATCTACAACATTTATTTTACCTAAAATAATAAGACAGTTTAGCCAATTTGGCCAAACCCTATTAAAGAGAAGGGCAGCAAATGATGAGGAGAAGTGAGGAAAACAGGTTCGCAAAACGGCATGGGTCAGATTTAAAACGGCATGAACACTATGATTTAAGAAATCTTACCATAAGGCCATGGTTCCGACATCAATAGATTCCTCTTTTTGCCACTAGAGATACGTCTAGCACCATGTTCACTGTCATTCTGTCTAAATTGCATGCACTATACTGTATGCCTGAAGGGAGAAGAACACTATGCGTGTTCAGTATCTTTAGAACATAATATTAAAGGCTCATGAAGAAACTTGAAACGTTTTGTTCACACACAGACAGTAAATATAAGATAACATCTGAAATCATCCGCTTACATCTGAAATGTTAAATATAGATGCAGTCAAACAGAACTTGACAGTCACAAATACAAACACACAAAGGTGCTGTCTTCTTCTCTATCAGTGCCCAAAGCCAGCTGATGTATTTGGTGGTAAAGAAAAGGGCATTGATAAAAGTATTAATCCCTACAGTCAGAGCCCATCCACATTGATTCCACAGCCATTCCTCAAACAGCAGGAGTGGACCTCTATCCTTCCTGCCCATCTCACACACTGAGTGGGAACATTTAGTCCCTGCCATGCTGGCCATGCTGGCCAACTTCAGCTGGTTACTTAAGCACACGGAAGGGACTGTCCAATCTCAGTGGCATGGTTTAAAAATACACCAGGCATGAGATTAACATGTAATCACATTTTACGCAATGATTTTGTCTCCTAACACACTTTGGAGAGTGCTGGCAGCAGTCGTCTGCCCTCCGTTGCCTTCACCTTACCTGGTGCTGTTTATTCAAATGAGATTACAATGACAAGTTGGCCTGCAGACATGGATATCGCTCTCCCAATTTTTCACAAGGTGCAAATGAAATTATCAATTTTTAATGTTGTCAAAGTTAATGATTATGTTCCCCTAATGATTTGTTCTCGCTTCTGGAGGACATTGATGGTACCGTGGTCATTATCAGCATGCCATTTCTGATTACATCTGATTAGACTCCAGGTAGTTGAGAGCTGAAACCACTCGGCCGATGAGTGCTGTAAAAACTGATTACCATTGTGATGAGACATTGACCCGCAAACAGTTGCATTGAGTATTACAGCTCATTAGCAATTAGATTGATAAAAAGAAGGGCGGGGATGGAGAAGAAAGATGCACAAGCTTAAAGGGACAATAAGTAACTTTTTAGGTATTTTATTATCTAAAATCAATATTTTATTCATAAATATGCCCTCAATGGTGTACAAATACCTATGCCAATGTTTAAACTAATCCTCGTAAATGAAGAATTTATTATCTTTATATACATGGGACGGGTAGGTCGAAGGAGGCTTCCATGTAGTTCCGCCATCTTGCAAAACTATAATAGCAGAGAGGGACAAAAAGTACTAAGCCAACGCGTTTCCACAACGCGTTTTCGGTCAGAGCCAGAAACGCAGGTGCAGAGCAGTGAGAGGCGCTTGAAACTGCACCGGCAAGTTTAAAAGTCTGGATTGCATTCTTATTATGGACCATACATATGCCGCGCCACAGGAGAAGAAAACATCGTCGCCAAAACGAAGTGCTATTAGAAGACATCCTGTCAAAGCTTTTTGGTACATATCGCCTACCGTAGATGCAACGCACATTTGAAAAAGCAAGGCGCTGGAGAGCAAAATTAGTTTGAATACAATTTCACCACTAGATGGGAGTAATTCCTACTTACAGTCCCTTTAAAAGTACGACTGAAAGAGGATAAAAAGTGAACATGAAAATTTATAATGGCTTTATTATGTTTTTAGATATAGTATCACAGTTTTAAAGAATTTGCCATAGCAAAATATATATTAAGTATATGTGTCAAATTTGATATGCACATTTCTAAGGCCTCTAAATTAGCAGGATGATTAAAACTGTTATAAAACCTGTTTTACACAATCTACTACACTGTAAAACCCGACAAGTTAACTTAACTCAAACCGTTTGAGTAAACCGATTGCCTTGACTGTAACACCCGACAAGTAAACTTAACTCAAACGGTTTGAGTAAACAGATATCCTTAAGTTATGTTAACTCAAACCATTTGGGGCAACCGATTGCCTTAAACCGTTTAAGTTGAAAAAACTAACAGTTATGAGTACTCTGAACTTAATTCAGTTGAGTTCACTGAAAGAAGATGTACATTGCAATTAAGTAATTAAGTGATTAATTGAGTGATAATTGACCTTTAGCGATGAACACCTGCTGTTAACAAACAGAATCAATGAAGAAAAGAGAGAAAGGAAATACAGCTGGCTTCAGACACAGCCTCACTCAAACCTGACAAGTTATGTTAACTCAAACCGTTTGAGGAAACCGATTGCCTTAAACCGTTTAAGTTGAAAGAAAACTAACAGTTATGAGTACTCTGAACTTAATTCAGTTGAGTTCACTGAAAGAAGATATACATTGCAATTAAGTAATTAAGTGATTAACTGAGTGATAATTGTGAATTAGTGATGAACAGCTGCTGTTAACAAACAGAATTACTGAAGAAAAGAGAAACACAAGAACTACTACAACTGACTTCAGACACAGTCTTAGATAAAATCAACTGAAATAAAATACATGAAATCTCTCAAGATCTGATTAAACAACCCCACAAACAGCATCACCAGCTCCACTTATTAATAACCAGACTGACTTTATTTCTGTCAGACGTCTACAGAAGATCTTATTGAGAATGAACTAAGGTTTAGATGTTGATTTATTGTTTCATTTGAAGTAACCATGTTAGAGATCAGTGTTCGCTTTAGTTGGGCTCTTGACCCTTGACTTCTGTCTTTGTGTTTTCTCTGGCTGTTATAACCGTGTGTTTCTAAAACACATTTGCTGTAATTCAAAAGCCCAGAAGAAATGCCATCAGGTGTTAACCTGTACCTAGGTGTAGGTTGTTATACTTTATATAGGTGATGATAATTATTAATTATTATTCACAATTGTTGATCCATACGCAGTCTAATCTCTGATGAAGTAGGCGTTGTGTAATTAGTAGAAGTGGACCTAGTAAAAATGACACGAAGAGCCAGTGGTTATGTGATGACTTTTTAAACATTTTCTACACATAAATTTTTCTTCTATGCCTGTAGTTGGTCAAACACAGACATTAATAATCAGAATATGAACCTCTACAATGGTGACGAAAAAAAACATGCTGCAATGCATGCTGGGTACTATTGAAGTACAGAACTCATCCATGGCTCCCAGCATGCTCTGCAACATTTTTTTTTTATGGTCACTATTGTTGAGGTTCATTTTCTGATTATTGATGTCTTTGTGTGACTGTTTGACACCGTAGAAGACCACACTGTTTGAAAAGTCATTCATAGTAACTGATTATCACATAACCACTTGCTCTTAGAATCACTTTTACTATAATCAATCAAATTACACAATGCCTATTTCACCAGACTCCATACAGTTCAATAATTGATGATTATCATGAAGTATAACAACCTACACCTAGGTACAGGTAAACACCTGATGGCATTTCTTCTGGGCTTTTGGTTTACAACAAATGTGTTTTAGAAACACACGGTTATAACAGCCAGAGAAAACACAAAGACAGAAATCAAGGGTAAAGAGCCCAACTAATACAAACACTGATCTCTAACATGGTTACTTCAAATGAAACAATAAATCAACATCTAAACCTTAGTTCATTCTCAATAAGATCTTCTGTAGATATCTGACAGAAATAAAGTCAGTCTGGTTATTAATAAGTGGAGCTGGTGATGCTGTTTGTGGGGTTGTTTAATCAGATCTTGAGAGATTCAAATGTATTTCAGTTGATTTCAGTTGTAGTAATTCTTGTGTTTCTCTTTTCTTCAGTGATTCTGTTTAACAGCAGCTGTTCATCACTAATTCTCAATCAGCACTTAGTTAATCACTTAATTACTTGAATGCAAAGTTTTAAAACTTACAGGGTTTAAATCAAGGCAATCTGTTTACTCAAACGGTTTGAGTTAAGTTAACTTGTCGGGTTTTACAGTGTACATGCCTTCTTTTGTGTAATTGAACTTTTTTGGGCCAGTAAAAATACTTTTAGTATAATTATAAAAACATCCTCGTCCTGGTCATTGTACACGTCTTTTTTTCTGTAATATCCTTAATGATTTGTATAAATTAACATAATAACATTTATATTGTTAGTAATATTATAAAAATATTTATAAAATAATATAAAAAATATTTTGTCAAAAGTTTCCACAAAAAAAAAAACTTTTCTGATTGTTATTTTATATGTTAGGCTTTAGAGGTTGTTTATTTATTTTATTATTTGCTGGCATTATGTTGAGTAAATCACAGATAAGATATCTTTATATCTTTGTGTCAGAGCACTTATGGTAATTTTTCTATTTGTCCAAATTAAATTCCAATTAATAGGGCCACATATTAACACAAACATGCATTATTATGACACATAACATCAGTGACAAAAACAACAATAAAAAGACTAAACAAACCAAATCCTTTTAACAAGGTTTCAGGAGAGGTAAAAACACATTAGCTTGTACAAATGTCTCCTGTCAGAGCATAATGGACCAATTAGATTCCCCACTTGAAAAATACAGTCATGACATATCTTTGGCATGTCTAACAGCCGATGAAGAAGTAATTCTGACAAAATGGCCCTTAATTGTCCTTTGCCATATGAGGTCGTCCGCCTAGGGAATCTGGGGAGAGGCCGTGCCTGCAACAGCAATAAAAAATGACATAAAAACGGTGAGTGGCCTACATAACTCAGGCCTCATTATGCCTGATACGGCCGCTTCCCTCAGCTCTGCCTTCAAAGAGCAAGCACAGATCCAGGCCACACTGTGCTGGGCCTGGGCTGTTTTTAGCTATTCTAGTAATCCTGCATCCCACCTGGGGTAACAATGAAAGAGGGAAAGGGAGGGAGAGACGGAGACAGCAGAAACATCACATGGCAGATTTAATGAACAGACTTGTCATGATGTGATAAATGTTGCAGGGTGACATTATTAGATGTCTCTGAAGGGAAAGACCCTTGCAGTTCCATCATGCTAGCATCATGCAATTTTAATGCGAAGCCGTGTCGCAGGAAGGGCTGGGAATTTATATTCCGAGCTTCCTTTGGCCGCTTATGGTGGCAGACAAGCAAGTCCATGACAAGAGCTGGTGTGATGTATGGATTTGATTTTACAGATGCTGTCAGAACCGAGAATCTGTGTCCTCAAACACAGTTCAGGCAGGTCCTTCTGGCTGTTATCAAAATGATTGCTGCCTCTCTGACCAAGTGCATCAACTTGTCAGAAAAGAAATAGGAACAGACACTTTAAAGCAATTCCGTGATCGATTCCAACTAGCAACTGGCCATTTTTCCTCCTCAATAAAGGTATGAATCAAATTAAACTCAGCTTCTGTCCCGCTTGCTACGGTAAAGAATAACATCTCCAGTGCCTTAATGTGTGCACACACAAGAAATTTTTATTTCACAATTACCCAGAATCCTGCACGGTCTCTCCCCCTGAATCCTGACAGAGCTTTGCTGAAAGGAAAAGTGAAATCCCAGAAGCAGAATGAAGGCAGATGAGTATGTGGTTAAGGGGACATCGACAGCAAAAGTAAATCGGAACATCAAACCTCAGGAGCTTCCTGGACTTGGAGATGGTATGTTGAGAGCATGATATCACAAAACTACTTTGACAGCTTAATGGAAAAATACCAAATGCTGAGATTCTCTCCGGAGAAATCATCTTTTGCTCCTTTAAAATCCTGGCAGACTTCCCCCACCAAATCAGTTATATTATTTTTTCTAAATAGCTGATATTTTTCAAAGAGATGTAACATTGCAAGTTCTGCATTCAAAGTCTAACCAAAGGTGAATTCTTGTCAGGATTAAACATACATCATACTGCAACACTCAAAGCTACAGAGCAGGAAAACACACAACAACTATCTTTGTTTTCCAGTAAAAAAAAAAAGTATGCATAAGTATAAAGGTATTATAGAAGTATTTTTTAAATCATGTACACTTATGGGAAATGAAGACTCTAATAAATGACCCAAGCTATTTTATCAAAGGGTACATTTACACACCAACAACGTACTAAAAACAGAAAAGTTTTTTCTTGGCTTTTTGAAAATTTTCATGAACAAATGAAAATGTTGTCAAAACAATCTCTGTCGACACTAAAAACTAAAACACTATTATGCATGCCATGCCAGGCCAGTACATTTTAATTTTCTACATTTTCTTTAGAAAAAAAGTAGGCTACATACTTATAGGGCATAGGATAAATAGGGGAATTGGGACGCAGCCCATTAAATCTAGCAAAAAAACTGCGAGGGCCAGAAGATAAAATTACATTTAAATTCAAGATAAATTCTCTGAAAACAAACTGTAAAATAAAATAAAAGCATAAAATTGTAAGCATAAATTAACCAAATTTAGTGTGGTTTATGCTTTAAATTAGAAATAAAATTGCTAAAGAAAAAATCTATAAACTATCTTAAATCAAGATATACAATATTCAAGTTAACACAAATCTGCCTTTCAAATAAATTGATCCAGTTTAAGAGATGTTTAGACATTTTACTGGTAAACAATACAAAAATATTTATCAAGAAAATTATGTATTGCACTTTTTACATGCAGAAAACTGTTTCCACTGGTGAGTATTTTCCTCTTACTGCTCTAAATTTAAAACAGCTATGTTTACTTCTGAGCACTTATTAATACGCTGCAGTGCAGCAAAAGAGATAATTGCTTTGTCAGTCACTGCTGATAGAGTTTAATGTGTCTCAGTAATGACAACACTGCACTGTTTGGAACAAACCTGCACAGGAGGAAAGACAGATGACAATATCTCACACCGGGTTTCATTAGAGGCTAGTTGGTGTATTTCCTATTCCAAATGCTGAAAACAGTCGGTTGCAGGGGCTGCAACTTTTTTTGGGGTGAGAGCATCCTATTCCTGTCTGCTCAGGAACACTTCTCAATCTACAGCAGCCCACGTTTCATGCATCATCATACATACATAACACACACCGAACTGAGACTCAGAACCTGGAAGCAGACTGAGCTCTCGTCTGCTCCGCAGACGTGGGCTGGGTGACAATCATCAAACCGCACTGATTGTGAACAGAGAGAGATAAGAGGGGGAGGAAAAGAAGGTGATGAGGAGGATGTACGTAAAGATGGTGAAATGTGTTGATCGGGATCACAGTTGGCTGAAAGGGTGAATAGGGTTGAGAAGAAAAGGGAGCTGTAATAACAAAAACTCCATAATCATCGGGAAGAAGGAGGCGGGAACCGGCGGACAATCAAAATGAAACTTTAATAATCTCAAAATAAACACAAAACAGCGCATCAGCCCCTCACGGACAAAGTAAAACCAAAACATAAAGTAAAGCCCAGGCCTGGTCCTCTCTCGTCCTTCACTGTCGTCGCTCCAGTTTTATATCTTCCATCTCCTCTGTGGGACTCGAGACCGGTGGTGGGTCGCAGGTGTCGCTGATTTCCCAATCACTCCACCGGCCTCACTCGTGTTCCCACATCCCTCGGCCCCGCCCCACTCGTCACAGGAGCTTATAGAGAAAATGTCAGTAATGAAATCTGAACAAATACTCTCTTTAAAGTTGTGTTATCATTCATCACCTTTAAAAGAACATTCCACATTTAAATTAAAGAAGAATGTACTCAGAAGCTGTTCTAAACCTGTATGAGTTTCTTTCTTCTGTTTAACACAAAAGATATTTTGCAGAATGTTGGTAATCAAGCATTGTTTTCCATACTCCGGAAGTCAATGGCTACTGGCAACTTGGCTACTGTTGTTTCCCAACATTCTTTAAAATATCTTCTTTTGTGTTTAACAGAAGAAAGAAACTCATATAGTTCTAGAACAACTTAAGGGTGAGTACATGATGACAGGATTAAAATTTTTGGGCCATTCTTTTCAATATAATGGAGAACTGTTGCTGTCAAACTTCAAAACGGCAGTTTTATAAATGAGGCCCATGCACTACATTCTCAGTTTTCTGAAGCCATATGATAGCTTTGTGGGAGAAACACACAGAAATTTAAAGCAAAAATGGTCAAACAATATTTTGAAAGAGATTTTTCCACATAGCCTAGGGCTGTTAATACAATAAATGTACTGTAATGAAGCTTGACTGGTTCTTAGGTAGATGTGGTCATCGCCATGGTGTGTCGGTAAGGACACGGAGACAGGAACCCCATTTAAATGACTTAAATGTTCTTCAAGTTTACTGGTTACATTGGTATGGTCTTTAGCATGTGCACAAGTGTTGTTTTCATGTGTGTGTGTGTGGTCTAAACAAAGGAAAGGAGAAATAAAATCACATAAATTAAATGAGTCTAGAATAAACAGGATAACATTACCACATGTAAATTAACATATGTAAAGCTGTACACAGCACTGTTATACAGTATCTAAATAATGGGAATCCTTAAACTTGTAAGCTTAATAAACCAAATACCAAATACACGGCCTATGTATTCATAGGAAAATATTAAGTATAGATTTAACAGATTAATCACTCTCACAACTAACTATTATTTGAATTAGGCAGAAATATCACATAATAGCATTAACAGGTTCACATTAGACGATTTTGAATATACATATTAGATTTAAATCGCTTATGTTTACACTAACATTCGCTGGTGCGGAGCCGCGGGTCTTCCGCGCATCTGCTTAATCTTGTATATAAACAACTCGGCAAATAATCTTAATCAGCAGTAGGCTACAGCAATAAACAGAATGAACAAACACTTACTTTTAATCATTGACGCACACAACTCTAGCAGGAATTAGGAGGAAACAACACACGAACCACCTCTCTATGATCGAACTAAACAAACTAAAAAGTTCTGTGCACTGTTCTGATTGGCTGTCCATTCACGTGATCAGGGCATGATCAGGCTCATCCTGTATGATTGTTAAAAGAACAAATAATAATAACGTCCAGCAGAGGGCGCAGCTGGACTTCCTCTTCTACAGCCGCCCCTACATTTACTGTGCAAATGTACTTTCCTTCTTCCTTGTTAGTCTGTTGTAGTGTCGTTCTCTGGGATGGGGGGCAGTGTGATGAGACGAGACACTGGTCGATGGTAGTGTTTGGTTTTTACTTCAATCTTTGCGGAGCGTACACGGCCATCCGATCCAGGGTATGTGGTTATTACTTTGCCGACAGGCCATAAAGCTCGAGGAAGTTGTTGGTCTATTATCATCACAACAGTCCCAGGTGTGAGGTTGCTACAGTCACTCATCCATTTTTGACGTGGTTGTAGGGTGGGCAAGTAATTCTTAATAAAACTTGTCCAAAACTGATCTGCCAATACTTGTGAGTGTCGCCATCTTTTCCGACTAAGGATTTCAGATTCTGGATAAATCACTTGCGGTAGTGATGCATCTGGCCGCCCCATCAGCAGGTAGTTTGGTGTCACCGGATCTGGATCCGCTACATCAGAAGAGACATACCCCAGTGGTTTTGCATTGAGTATAGCCTCAACCTCCGTAAGGAGTGTTCGAAGGACCTCCTCTGTAAGGATCTGAGACCCCACTATGGTATGTAGGGCAGTTTTAACTGAGCGGACTTCTCGCTCCCACATACCTCCGAAATGTGGGGCATTTGGAGGATTGTAATGGAACTGTATCTTCTGTTTAGCTAATTGGGTTTGAAGATGTGGACTCATGGAAGCGAAAGCTGACTGTAGCTCTTTTTCACCTCCTCGAAAATTAGTGCCCTGATCTGACAGGATTTCAGAAGGAGTTCCACGTCGAGCAACCATACGCCTAAGAGCCAGCAGAAAGGAGTCTGTATCCATGTTACTCAGTAGATCTAAGTGGACACAGCGGGTAGTCATGCACTTAAAAATTATTCCCCACCTCTTTTCATTGCTCCTTCCTCGTTTTATAAGGAATGGGCCAAAGCAATCTACTCCTGTGGAATAGAAGGCTGGTTTTCTTAGACGGAGTCTGGCGGGAGGAAGTTCTGCCATCTTTGGAATGTTAGGTCTAGCTCTCCACCTTTGGCATTCGACACAGGAATGTTGATGGCGACGTATTGCTTCTCTCCCTCTGAGGATCCAATAATATCTTCGCATTTCTGCAAAGACCCTTTCTGGACCAGGATGGCAGAGTTTGGTATCATATTGTTTTATGAGGAGTCGGGTAATAGGATGTTTTGGGTCCAAGACTATGGGATGTAGAGTACTGTAACTCAAGTGGGTAGCTTGGCGTAGCCGGCCTCCTACACGGATGAGTGTAGTCGTTTTATCCAACTCTGGTGACAACGTGAGCAAACGGCTGGATGAAGGGAGCGGCTTATCAGTTGTAAGAGCCTGATATTCTGTGGGGAAACTGTCTAATTGGGCCTGCCTCAATAAACTAGTTTCAGCTTGCTGATACTCCGGTGCTCCTGGATCACCTATTTTTCCTGCCGCCCCGTGTAAGGATCTGCAGGTAGCTTCAAGGAGTTCCTCAAAGGTTGAGAACTGGGTAGCATCTGGCAGTGGTGATCCAGGATCAGTCAAAGTGAGGCCACAAAACTTTGTTTTACGGAGCTCAGAAGGGTCCTCATTCAGTCCAATGGCAGGACTTTCTGGCCATGATTCAGGTGGTAGGTAGAGGAAGTCCGGCCCTTTACACCATCGATTGGGTTGGGATAATTCAAGCAAGGTTTTGCCACGTGTAATGTCGTCTGCAGCGTTATTTTCTGAATCTACATAGCGCCAGCAATACCCTTCAGTAAGTTCTTGTATCTCAGTTACTCTGGTTCCTACAAAAACTTTGAATCTGCAGGACTCTGATTTCAGCCAGGTGAGAACTGTTGTTGAGTCGCTCCACAAGAATGTGTTCCTGATCTCCAGTGAGAGCTCATTATGGAGTAACTTGGCTAACTGTGCTCCAGTGAGAGCTGCGCAGAGTTCAAGCCTAGGCATTGATTGTTGCCTTTTTGGAGATACTCTTGATCTGGCATGGATGAATGCTAGCTCAACTTGAACTTGGCATTCAGTACGGAGGTATGCTACTGACCCATAGGCTGCCTCAGAGGCGTCGCAGAAGATGTGAAGTTCTCGTTCCACCTCTGGGACATCTAATGCGGCTGACACATAACACCGAGCTATACTGATTAGTGGTAAGTGTTCCAGTTCTGATTCCCATTTTTGCCAGGCCTGCAGCAGCTCAGAAGGAAGAAGGGGGTCATCCCATTCTCGTTCTTTCTCCCACAATTGTCTTACTATGATTTTAGCCCTGGTTGTGAAAGGTACTATGTAACCCAGGGGGTCGTACTGGCTGGCGAGGACCCGGTAGATGTTCCTCATTGTTATCTCATAGTAGGATAGCGGACGATGGCGGTAATGGAGGGTGTCTGGTACGCAATGCCAGTTTAGTCCCAGGGTCATTTCTTGAGGATCTGATTGACTGCGAGAAATCCACAACTCAGTGTTCTATGATCTAGCCTCTTTGGGGAGATGGCTAATCACTGAGGCCTCGTTGCTTGCCCACTGACGGATTTCAAACCCGCCTGAAGCCAGTAGGGACCTTAATCCATCGATTAGCTCACGGGCTTCAACTGAGGATGCAGTGCTCTGTAAACAGTTGTCAACATAAAAGCAGCGTTCAATCGACTGTCGTATCTTATCACCCTGCTGGCATTGGGTGAAAACATGTCGCTGTACTGCAAATGTCGCACAACAGGGGCTACAGGTTGTGCCGAATGGAAGGACCTGCCACTCGTACACGTCAGGTGGGTTCCCAGGCTTTAGGTCCCGCCACAAGAACCTTAGAAGGGGTTTATCTTTGGGGAGCAGACGGACCTGGTGGAACATCCCTTTTATATCTCCACTGATGGCTACTCGATGTTCTCTAAAGCGGATTAACACTCCAAGGAGAGAGGGGCCCAGAGTAGGTCCAGGTAACAGCTGCTTGTTTAGATTTTCCCCATTGTAGGTGTATGAGCAGTTGAACACCACTCTGTGTTTCCCGTTGTGGGTCACAATGTGGTGGGGCAGATACCATGATTCTGTAGACAGGGCTGCTTCTTGAGGTGGAATTTTAGTGGCGTAACCCGCTTCTTCCAGTTTTTGGATCTCTTCTTGGTACTTGTTAGCTAATGATGGGTCCTTAGCTAACCGACGTTCCATGTTACGGAGGTGGCCCATCACAGCATCCTTTGGAGCATGTAACAGAGGCATGGTTTTAACTCTCAAAAGTGGGGTGGCATATCGTTCAACTCCATCCACTTGCACTCGCACTGTCTGTGCCTCCAGCATGTTCACTGCCTCTTGGTCTTGTTGTGATCTTATGACCATCTTTTCACTGCGATAAGGCAGGGTGTCCATCTGCCATAACCTTTCAACTTGACTAAATAGTTCTGCAGACTGGGGGCAGTTAGACGTGAACAAACACTGCGAGACTGGGAGTTGATCCTGCAGATGTTTGGAGGGGCCTTGCAAGGTCCAGCCAAGACGAGTTCTGACAGCGGCTGGACCCCCAGGTGGACCCAATCGCACTGGTTCAATTGGGGTGATGAACTCAGCGTGATCTGAACCAATAAGCAGTAGGGGACAAGCTTTGACCAGAGGTGGTATTGGTATCCCTCTGAGGTGTCTGTACCTTTCCTGCAGGGTACTTACTGGGTAGGTGTATTCTGCTAGTCCAAATTGATCAGCTGTAAATGCCCCCTGAATGTTGAACCTTTTCGCGGGGTTGCTTGGGGTGGATAAGCTGAAGTTCACGGAAGTGCCATGCAGTGTCTTGATGTCTTGATGCACTGTCCGTAAATTCAGTCGCTCTGGTCTGCCCTTTAAGCCGAGGTGTTGTGCAGCTGTGGCGAGCAAAATTGTACGCTCTGAACCATCATCAAGTACAGCAAATGTGTCCAAAGCTCTGTGCTGGTGATGGATGGTAACCTTAACCACTTTCAGGAACACTTTTCCACCGCAACGAGGTTGGTCTAAGTAAAGAGTTTCTGTGGTGGAGTTATATAGGCTATTGCTCTCACTGGTAACGTCACCTTTCCTTTGGTTGATGTCATGGAGTATGGAGAGGTGTTTGGCTTGGCAAAGGTGGCAAGGCCTCTTTAGGTCACAGTCTTTGGCCATGTGGGAGCGTGCACATTTCCAGCACCGTTTATTGTCTTTGATCCAGCCAACCATTCTCTCTTTGGTTAATGCTGTAAATACTGTACACTGGCTGAGGTAATGTTCTGCACTACAGTATGGACAGATGGCTTTGGGCTTAGTAAGTACTTTGGGATGAACAGCCTTGGGTTTGGTTAGTGGTTCCATGACCCGTCTTTGTTCCACACCATGCAGTATGGTAGTTTGTTTGCTTTGTCCCCAAATTGCTGCCCTTTGATCTCGCTTTGTGGCTTTTGTCCCATCAGTTGGGTCAAATTCCATGCAGTTGGCTTCTAGCTGCAGCCAATCTGCAAATTCGAGGAGGGAGAACTTAGTCTTATCTGGATTCCTCTTGAGGTGATGCCTCCTGAATTGGGTTTGTTGTGAACGAGGAAGACGGTTCAGAAGGCGTTTCACATTTGACCCACTGTGCAGTTCTTCAATACCATCCGCCTTTAGGGCTTTGAGCATGCCGACTATTGCTTGTACTCTGAGAGAAAAGTCATCGAATGCCTGCTCGTCACCGACACGGATAGGTGGCAGGCTCTCCAAAATCTCTATTTCCTTCAGCACGAACTGGTAGGGCCGACCATACCTTGTGTCAAGGGCTTGTACTGCATTAGTGTAGGGCATGACTGACTCTGCATGTTCCAACACCAGCCTGTGAGCATTTGGCACCTTCACATGCTTAAGAAGGATGGAGTACTTATAATGTTCTGGTAACTGTGGGTGGAGCAGGTTGTCTAAAGTGATCCTAAGTTCCACGTACTGGGCTCTGTCCTCTTTAGTGAAATCTGGGAAGGTAGGGCCTTCTACTGTTGAAAGCCAGGAGGGATGGGGGCTGTATGGTACAGCATCAGCCCTAAGCTGAGATGTTGTAACTGGGTACAAAGTTCTTGGTATTGGCTCAGTTTCTGATGCAAACTGACTGTGCGCTGGATAAGCCTCTGGGGGTGCTACTTGATATAAAGGAAGCTGGGTATTTTGGCTCGGTCTCTGTTCAGGGAGAGGAGGCAATGGTTTAATCCAGGGTTCTTCTCTGTGGCACACTTAGGTTCTGGTTGGGTCTGACGAGGGGCTGCGGCATGGTGAGGCATACCGATGTTCAGACAGGGTAGTCTCTCTGCTTACAGGAGGTGGTGACTGGAAATGAGTGTCTCTGATTTGGGTTTTCCTCAGTACTTGTGAAAGCTCCTCAATGAAAGGGGGTTGGGTTTTGGCAGGCTGTGGCCAAGGATGACGGTCTGAACTGACATCATCAGGGCTAGCATCAGATTTTAACTGCCCCTTCTCCACTGATTTCAGGATCTGGGTTCTAGGTGTCTGATGCCGGGATGATGCTCGTGAGGAGTGGGCAGATGCTTGAGGAGTACTGTGTAGCAGGACTTTCTCCAAGAGTTCTGTTTGACGCCTAGCAGTCTCACTCTGTTGCTTTGTAATCTCCATTATCTGCAGCATGAAGTCTTCTGATGAACCAGCTGTTCCGAATGGGTGCTGAGAGGAGATAGGGGTTGAAGTCACCATTGCATTCTCTTTTGGTCTAACAGCCTGCCCTGATGGGTTCCCAGCATAGTCGACCACATAGTCATCTAGGTAGACAGGTCTCTGGATTACTCTGCGTGGACGTCGGGATGAGGGAGGGGCAGACTTCGACATTTCAGACTTTGGGGTTGCCATGGTAACGACCTGGATCCGGCTCGAAGGACCATTAATGTAATGAAGCTTGACTGGTTCTTAGGTAGATGTGGTCATCGCCATGGTGTGTCGGTAAGGACACGGAGACAGGAACCCCATTTAAATGACTTTAATGTTCTTCAAGTTTACTGGTTACATTGGTATGGTCTTTAGCATGTGCACAAGTGTTGTTTTCATGTGTGTGTGTGTGGTCTAAACAAAGGAAAGGAGAAATAAAATCACATAAATTAAATGAGTCTAGAATAAACAGGATAACATTACCACATGTAAATTAACATATGTAAAGCTGTACACAGCACTGTTATACAGTATCTAAATAATGGGAATCCTTAAACTTGTAAGCTTAATAAACCAAATACCAAATACACGGCCTATGTATTCATAGGAAAATATTAAGTATAGATTTAACAGATTAATCACTCTCACAACTAACTATTATTTGAATTAGGCAGAAATATCACATAATAGCATTAACAGGTTCACATTAGACGATTTTGAATATACATATTAGATTTAAATCGCTTATGTTTACACTAACATTCGCTGGTGCGGAGCCGCGGGTCTACCGCGCATCTGCTTAATCTTGTATATAAACAACTCGGCAAATAATCTTAATCAGCAGTAGGCTACAGCAATAAACAGAATGAACAAACACTTACTTTTAATCATTGACGCACACAACTCTAGCAGGAATTAGGAGGAAACAACACACGAACCACCTCTCTATGATCGAACTAAACAAACTAAAAAGTTCTGTGCACTGTTCTGATTGGCTGTCCATTCACGTGATCAGGGCATGATCAGGCTCATCCTGTATGATTGTTAAAAGAACAAATAATAATAACGTCCAGCAGAGGGCGCAGCTGGACTTCCTCTTCTACAGTACAACCCGAATTCCGGAAAAGTTGGGACGTTTTTTAAATTTTAATAAAATGAAAACTAAAGGAATTTCAAATCACATGAGCCAATATTTTATTCACAATAGAACATAGATAACGTAGCAAATGTTTAAACTGAGAAATTTTACACTTTTATCCACTTAATTAGCTCATTTAAAATTTAATGCCTGCTACAGGTCTCAAAAAAGTTGGCACGGGGGCAACAAATGGCTAAAAAAGCAAGCAGTTTTGAAAAGATTCAGCTGGGAGAACATCTAGTGATTAATTAAGTTAATTGATATCAGGTCTGTAACATGATTAGCTATAAAAGCTTTGTCTTAGAGAAGCAGAGTCTCTGAGAAGTAAAGATGGGCAGAGGCTCTCCAATCTGTGAAAGACTGCGTAAAAAAATTGTGGAAAACTTTAAAAACAATGTTCCTCAACGTCAAATTGCAAAGGCTTTGCAAATCTCATCATCTACAGTGCATAACATCATCAAAAGATTCAGAGAAACTGGAGAAATCTCTGTGCGTAAGGGACAAGGCCGGAGACCTTTATTGGATGCCCGTGGTCTTCGGGCTCTCAGACGACACTGCATCACTCATCGGCATGATTGTGTCAATGACATTACTAAATGGGCCCAGGAATACTTTCAGAAACCACTGTCGGTAAACACAATCCGCCGTGCCATCAGCAGATGCCAACTAAAGCTCTATCATGCAAAAAGGAAGCCATATGTGAACATGGTCCAGAAGCGCCGTCGTGTCCTGTGGGCCAAGGCTCATTTAAAATGGACTATTTCAAAGTGGAATAGTGTTTTATGGTCAGACAAGTCCAAATTTGACATTCTTGTTGGAAATCACGGACGCCGTGTCCTCCGGGCTAAAGAGGAGGGAGACCTTCCAGCATGTTATCAGCGTTCAGTTCAAAAGCCAGCATCTCTGATGGTATTGGGGTGCATAAGTGCATACGGTATGGGCAGCTTGCATGTTTTGGAAGGCTCTGTGAATGCTGAAAGGTATATAAAGGTTTTAGAGCAACATATGCTTCCCTCCAAACAACGTCTATTTCAGGGAAGGCCTTGTTTATTTCAGCAGGACAATGCAAAACCACATACTGCAGCTATAACAACAGCATGGCTTCGTCGTAGAAGAGTCCGGGTGCTAACCTGGCCTGCCTGCAGTCCAGATCTTTCACCTATAGAGAACATTTGGCGCATCATTAAACGAAAAATACGTCAAAGACGACCACGAACTCTTCAGCAGCTGGAAATCTATATAAGGCAAGAATGGGACCAAATTCCAACAGCAAAACTCCAGCAACTCATAGCCTCAATGCCCAGACGTCTTCAAACTGTTTTGAAAAGAAAAGGAGATGCTACACCATGGTAAACATGCCCCGTCCCAACTATTTTGAGACCTGTAGCAGAAATCAAAATTGAAATGAGCTCATTTTGTGCATAAAATTGTAAACTTTCTCAGTTTAAACATTTGCTATGTTATCTATGTTCTATTGTGAATAAAATATTGGCTCATGTGATTTGAAAGTCTTTTAGTTTTCATTTTATTAAAATTTAAAAAACGTCCCAACTTTTCCGGAATTCGGGTTGTACATATAAAAATAAATGAACAATAATTTAATTCATATCTGTCAGGTATTATAAAAAGAATCCTTTTACTGAGGTATAAATATGAGTGATATTTTACAACTATATTATTTTATATGTACAGTATTATATATAACAGTTTATGAATATTACTGTAATATACTGTATTTTTCGTTAGTCCTTATTAATCTGATTTAATTACATCAAACTATATAAATGAAAAAATATAGTCTTAAAGACAGTGTATTTTTAGGTCAAGCCACGAGAGGCAGAGCAGGTAGTGGGAGACTAAAGGCTGTGTTGCTGAAGTCTGGATGATGAAGCCCCGAGAAGAAGGCTTATAAAACTAATATATTTAAATTAAATTAAATTTAAATTTATGCATTTAGCAGACACTTTTATCCAAAGCGACTTACAGTGCATTCAGGCTATCAATTTTAACCTATCATGTCTAATATATAGCATGCAGAACATACTTGTAACCTGCTCCTGCAATGAGGTGGATTCTGGTAGCACTGCATATTATATAGTCTTCAAACCTCATGAATATTACTCCAGCCTTTTCATGCAGGGAGAGGCAAAAAACTTATAAAACAAACACAAAATCAGACACTGTACATTGCTATTAGTTGAATCATACATTTCATTTTTTCCAATTGGAGCATCAGTTTGATATGCAAGATAAATAAACACAGGTCGGTGAGTGCATCTAAGCCTTTAATACCTAAAAAAGTACAATAGATACCTTTAAACAACAGTAATGCTGTACTCATTGCTGTTGGGAGTGAGGGTTGTTATTATTATTCTTATTTTTTGTAATGTTGATGATGTGTTGACAGAATTCTATCTAAGCCTATTTGAAGAAGACAGAAGCCCTGGAGCTTGTACAAGTGCAAGGTTTAGGGTCACTTTCTGTGTCACTGAAATCAATCATCTATGAACACTTTGTGAATCAGCGACAGACATTTTCATAAACCCTCCACCCCCTGGGCGCCAGCCTGCCAATGAAAAACAAGATTCTGCCCACACTATGGACATCATTACCCTTTAAATGCTCCTTTTCGCCAGAACGCTGGGCTGACATAGGGTGGCTTTGAAGGACAAGCTAGAGAAGATTACAGCTGTAAAGCAAATCCTTGTTGGGGAGAGAGAGGGAATTCAAAGATGTGCAACCTATTGAAAGGATAGCGGATATTTGAAGGAGGAAGATAAGCCCCTGGCCAGGCAGCTAGACAAACCTTCCTCCAGGGCTGGTGAGGATGAAGACAGTAGAGTCTGCTTTTGATGTAGAATGATGCCATGGTGGGATTTTCGACCTTGTGGGTGTGATTCTCAACCTGAACACGGCCCAGATCTTTAGTAAACCTAATATTCCTCCAGCCTCTCCAGCCACACTATCGTTACAGGTGACCTTGTAAGGGCTCGGGGGGCCCTGGTGGTCAGGTGAGGAGATAAGCCCTGGACTCGTTTGATTTACAGTGCTGTCTTCTGAAGGCTCAGCCTGCTTGCCTGCTGTCTCTCTTAATGGATAATTCCATTCCTCTGAAAGTTACTAAATCCTTCCATCATGGCAGGAACCTTGATTCACCGCTGTATGACCCTGCTCTCTTTCTCCATGACAGCTTCTGCGCTCCTGACCTCTCCTTGGCTTCTCACATCCTGCGAGGCGCCTGGTTTTAGTCTAGCCTCGAGCGCTGGGCAAATAGCATGGTTCTGTTCACAATTAAATGTGAAATTAAGCACAGTGCCTTTTTAAGTTAATCAAATTCACACAGAATACATTCTTACAGGGACCTAAAGTAGAATATTATTATTATAAGTTTAAATTTAAATATTGTAAGTTATTATGAAATATGTTGTATTGTAATTATGTTATATTGTAATTTTCAATGAATATATTAAATTGCATAATGTTTTAATTATTATTAATATGAAGCGCCAAACAGGAAATAGTTATATTAAATCTGAATATGTACATGTAAATTGTGAATATATAGAAGTAAATCTGAATGTAAAGTTATAAGTCTGAATATTAGTAAACTAGAATGTATATTTAAAAAATATGTGTAAATTATGAATATCTAGATGTAAATTTGAATATATATATATATATATATATATATATATATATATATATATATATGTGTGTGTGTGTGTGTGTATATATATTCTGAATAAGTGTTTGAATATAAATATATAAGTTTGAATATATAAATGTAAATCTTGAATATGTAATTATAATTCTGAATATATAAATGTTAATTTTAATATGTAGATGTAAGTCTGAATTTATATATGTAAATTGTTTATATATGTAAATCATGAATGTATAGTTATAATTCTGAAAAAATAATTGTAAATAAAAATATATAGAAATATTGAGATGTAGACAATATATATTCCGATTTACAATTATATGTTCAGATTTATTTATATTTCTTACATTTTCAGATTTAAAACCATATGTTCAGATTTACTTTTATATATTCATGATTTACATTTTATATTACAATTTTTTATATATATACAGAAATAAAAGTATATATATTCAGATTTAAATTTATATAGTCAGATTTATAAATATTCTGATTTAGATTTATATATATTCAGATTTTAATGACATATTCTGTTTTACATTTATATATTCTGATTTATATATATTATTAATAAAGATTTACTTCTATATATTCACAATTTACATGTATATATTCAGAATTATTTCCCGTTTAGCCCTTCATAAAATTTGCATAATATTTTATAGTATCTTGTATTAATATAATATGTATATTTATTAACACACACACACACACACCCACACACACACACACACACACACACACACACACACTTACACACGTATATATATATATATATATTTATTTTTTTTTGTGCACACTGATGACACATAAACAGGAAAAAGTGAAATCATGCGTCACTCGCTTCATATCATTTTACTCACGAGCCATTTAAAAACACTCCCTCCCATCTTCAATCCCATTTACTGACAGAAAATCATAACCGTAAATGTAATCATGTCAAAGCGAGAGTTTTGATGTGGCGTGAACTGAAAAGGTTATGTTAAATTGCAGAGTGGATGATGGATGTCAGAAGCACTCACTCCGTGCTTTAGGACTGCTGGCATGATAGACTCGCCAACCTTCATTACACATTCATTTTTCATTAAAGTGCTGTTTTAATTCATTCCTCTAAAATTACCATTTTAGTGAGGTCAGTGTGTAATGGTGCCATTAACATAGAAAACTTGCAGCATAATTTCTAATCACATGTGGCCTTTTATTAGAGAGACACATTAGGTTTTGCTTTTAGCGCATGTTATTGTGCAAATGCCAGAAGATATTGAGCCACTTTATTTTAAATTTGTCAACTCATCAGTCTGCTATCTGGAGGCCTCTCAGAAACAACAGTTACACAGGAAGAACAAAACTGCAAGTTACTAATGTAAAGATCATTGTTGAGAAAAATGAACTAAACAATCCCAAATTGCTTGATTGTGCATTACATTTGTCAGTGAACATAAGCACATGGAAGATGTCAGCAGGGAATATAAATGATTTGATGAACCATTAAAAAATGACTTTGCTAGACACAACCAGGGGTTAAAGTTGGGCTAGTTAGCATAGTTAGAAGCTGTAACTACACAATTTGTTTCAAACAAATGACATTGCTCTCCGCTGACATGTTAAATTTGATTTATATTTCCCGATGTCTGCTGCATTTGACATCACAGCCCATAACAGACTAGTAAAATTGTCATGTGGCTCCAGAGTAAGTCACATGTCATTTATGAAGCAGGGGAAAAATGTGCACCTATTAGCAAAGATGGCACTTTACAAACAACTGAGGCCTTGTTCCAGCAGAGTAACAAGTAATTTCTCTCGATATTTTAGGCATCCCTGGGTAACATACGATAATATTTGCAATGAAAACAAAGGTATACAACACAAGAGTATGATTTAGGTCACAGTACATAAGCATTTCTTTGTTGTACACAATTACCCTGGAGAAATCAAAACAGGAGATTAAGGTAAGTTTGTTTTTGATTAGAAAGAATACAGTAAGAATTTTAGGGATGTTGCACATTATGTGTGGACGTTGCAAATTATTAGTATATTTTGTTTCTATGCTACCATTAAAGCTACAAGAGTTTTGTTTGTCCTAGGGAACTTCAGATTATTAATCAAACATGATTTTAGTGCAGAATTTTTGATAGATGTTTTGATCTTGTGTTGTTGGCAGATATTTTTGGCTGCTGTTGTAGTGTTATCATTATTATTTCCTTCATTTTTGTGTCCATCTGAGTCATGCTGTGACAGAAGCGTACCACTTAACTTCCGCAGCATAAATCTAGTGAACTGACTGTTAGCCTACATATAGAATTCATCTAAGACTATAAGATTTCTTTTATTTAAAGCACTCTTGAGAGAACATTGTATTTACCTTACAGTACAAAATGATTCCATGCATGCTTCATTATTTATTTAGACCCAATTTCCCGAGCATCTGATCAATCAGAGGACTATTTCCCTCCGGGCATATGAAAATTTATATGATTTGTTGAGGTTGTGGTAATTCTAGCAGTAATTATCTGCAATTTACTTTTTTTTTTAAATATCAAATTGAGAAGTGCAGCCTGACTGAAGCAAACTAATAAAGCTTCAGATGGCTGAGATGAGAGTAAATGCAATAAAGGCAGGAGTGAATTATCTTGCAGGAACTCAGTCCCCACTGGTGAAATACATTAAGCTCTTCGGCAGTGAGCGATTCCTGGTGTAAGGATGTCTGAGATTTTGTTTCAGCCACACTAACAAAATAGAGAAACAATTTATGTTTCAGATTAGCAGTGAATATAACAAATATGTTCTGCAAACAGCTTTAATTTTCAGTGTTATCTGTGGTTTTCTGTTTCTTTGGACCAACCATGTCAGTGGAGTCAATTTAACTAAGGCTGATTAGGTTATCTAAATAATAATGATTTTTTTTCTCTTAAAGTGTGTATGTGTGTGTATAAAAGATATATTTACAGTATTAGCCTGACAACATGCTTTTGTATTTTAGATTTATGTTTCTGTATTTGGTGCATTTGATTTCAAGCTGTGGCACCTTACCCTAACTTATAAAAAAAAAAAAAAATATATATATATATATATATATATATATATATATATTTTAAACCTTAAATGTTACATTTATTTATTTATTTATTTACGTTTTCTAGTTTATTATTCTTTTTTAGTGCTAATTTTCTCTTTATAAGTTATTCACTTCTTATGGCTTTGAATGCTGAGCTCCAAGGGGCTTTTTGAGCGATGCAGGGCCGAAGAACACAAGACCCTGGCGGGTGTGAGTGTAAGATGGCGCCCCTCTAATCTGGTTCTCCGTAACCGTGAAAGGTGAGCTCCAAGAGCTTTTTTGAGTGATGTACCCTGTGAAGATGAAGATGTTCTTTTGGGTATTTTTAAACAAAAAGTTATTTTGCTTTTTTAGAAAAATGTTTTATTAACACTTCAAAAAAAAATCTATAAAACAACGAGAACCACTGTTTTTGTGCATTGCAGCATTTCCATTTGAACTTTCTTGGAACACAGTAGATTGTGACGGATTACAGTTCGGAAGTTAGGGGGAAGTGCACTCATATCTTTCTCATTACGCTTTTGGATCAGGTGGGATGTGTAAAGATGGAATTATGATGGGAGGCAGATTTAGGATGGAGAAAGAACTGTAAATTTAATGTGCGGTATGCTCTTTTCGTGTATGTATGAGAGCTAAAAGAAGACTGAGAGAGAGAATGGAAATGTGGAGAAGTGACAGTTGGCAGAGAAGATGAATAGAGCAGCACGTCTGAGTTATCTTCTGCTCAAAAGCAGAAGCTCCCCTGCTGATCAGCAAGCTTTAGGTCTCATCATGTACTTAGACTCTAAAAATATACACTCAGATATCTCCGTCGACACACCTTTGCCTCTCTTTACTCGCTTATCTCCTGCCATTTTTTCTATCTGATTTAGTATGCATAAATTCTTTCTTCTAGAAATGATCTGAGGGAATTTTCATAAATTGCTTGCTGATGGCTATTAAATGTGCCATTTCTTTTAATTTAATTGTGAAAACACAAAGCCCAAAGAGGTTACAGATGTCCCTTTATGTGTTGCTCTGTCCAGACACAACATTACTTTATGAATTTGCTGAAAAATAGCCAATTAAGTCTCTCATTTGGTGACTCAGATATGGATGATGAGATATCTATGCAAAGTGATAAAAATGTGGTTAGTGCATATGTATTGTTTAAACTTATTTGATATATGGTGTTTTATAGTAATATTGGCATTACTTCTTGATCAGTCTTGTGTAAACATACTTTTGACTGTTAGTTTTGGTCCAATCCACTTGCTATTTTTTTCTGGCCTTCTTTTTGACTGACATGTTAATGAGATCCACCACAATTTGTTTCGTTTTTAAATGCAATTTAGCGGATATATCTGAACTTTTTGAGGCCTTAGTAGTTAGTTATCATGGAAAAAGCAAAAACAGTATTCAAAACTATGCATATCTTGCACATTTAGTTTACTTACAAAAACCCCTCAAATTAAATTCTGAATGTTTTACAAGGATTAACTTGCTTTATTTAGCCAATCTAGTGAGTAGTGCTTTGTCAGAAGAGCTTTTTACATTAAATGGATACATATAAATTTGTATGAATACTACTTCCATAATAGCCCTACTGTTCAAAGGTTTGGGTTTAGTAAGATGTAATGTTTTTTAAATAAGTCTTATGCTCATCAAAAATCTGGTAAAACTGTATTACTGTGAACTATTATTACAATTTAAAATATATATTTTACATTTGAATTATTTTTAAACGTTATTATCTTCAGTGTCACATTATCCTTGAGAAATCATTCTATTATGCTGATTTGGTGCTTAAGAAAACATTTCTTATTATTATTTTGAAAACTGTTGTGCTGCTTAAAATTTGTATGGAAAGCATGATACGTCAGGATTCTTTGATTCTTCCTGACCCTGATTTTTAATTCAAGTAATTAGCTCTTCATATACTAATGCAGTGATGCAGTGACTCACCAAAATTCTTGGGTGAAGTCCGAATTTTATTTATTAAATTAGGTTCATTTTAAACCAAGAGTATTCATTCATGCAGTGACATTAGCAAATCATTTTGTAGTATTACAAACCTTAGGAGTTTATTTTTCTCACTTCAAGACTTTAACTAAAAATAATTGTAGCCTAAAATTTTATATAATGTACCTTTCAGAAACCAAGCAAATCTCTTTTATTGTAATATATTATATAATGTTTATTGACTGCAGTGCAGTTGTATGTGTACAGAATTACATAAGGAGGTCAGAGGTTTACTTTCACCGAGAGCTAACGGTCTGTGCCATTTTGCAGATAACAAAAGAAAAAGCTTGGAGTTCTGTCACTGTGATAAAGTGTCTGTGTAACCGCGAGGATCAACTACTGTGCCGTCAGTAGAAAAGTGCTGCTGAAATCATTGCTATTGGCAGCTAGGCAGGATGTATTGGTCAGTGAGGACATAACAGTGAATATTGTGCTCTGTAAGATCTAGCTGTGTGCAGTGACTTATGCCCTTAATTACCCACCATTCAACCCTTTACAGAAATGTGTTTTGAACACACTGTGCTACCAATAAACAAACAAGTAATGACTTATTAGCATTGCCTCGTTCTAATGACTGTTGCGTGCCGGTTTGACAGAGTAGAGTAATTAATTTCATAAATGTTAAATATGGTAAATTAATGTTGCTTGTGTCCTGCATAGCTTGAAGTGCGTTATTTGACGGGTTTGCCAACCTCCCTCTAGCAACATCTGAATTTGAGTTATGACTTAATTTGGCTAGTGTTTAGATGAGAATATTTATTTTGTTTTGCTACTAATTTGAATAGTTCATTTCAGTTTATATTCGTTTATTTTGGCTGGGGACAGATAGACACACTGAACGTTTGCATAATTTCATATGTGAACCACCATCAACCGACAGGCTGATGAATCATTTTGAGGGCTTTTTGCAAGATTTGCTTATCAAAAAAGTGAGGAAATGACAAGAATGGGGGAAAACCGGATTAATGGTTGAAATGGGCAACTATGTGATCACACATACTGTAGGTCATAGCAGTCAAGGTTTGGAAGGTTAGCATATACATATCCCTTGATGGTAGATGCCATAACTACAACATCTGAATTCTGTTTCTCCAAGCTGTGTTTCTGACAATTTCTTGCAAGCATTATTTTATTATCGTTAAGAATATATACATTAATTAGACAATTTGTGCTGTAATCATGTTGTCATACGTTCCAGAGTTATTTGTCTCATGGCATCACTATACAGTACAGTCGAGCCACTGCTGAGTGGGAATGCTAATTAATGGTTTTCTCCAGGTATTATAGACCTAGAAGGGAAAACATTGGCACATGCACAATACAAGTGAGAGAGAGCAGAATGTTATATGTAAAAATTATTTGCAATTGTTAATTGAAATGCATTTTTATGGAAAGGGTGTAATCACAATGTTGTCACATTTTGACTGGTTTGTAATTTGACTAGTTGACTTTTATGATCAAAAGTGAAAGACAAATGATGTCAGTAAAGACATATGATGGTACAAAAGTTCTCTTACGAGAGCTCTCTCGTACTGCGTCTTAGCTAAGAGGCTACGGGAAAAGTCTCTTTTCACGAAATACTGAAGCAAAAAATTATCCTTAATTTTGTATTTTTGTAAAGCGCATTTGCAGCAGTACACAGCCATAGGCGAGACGGCTCGTTCGCTCATTGGCTTGTTCTGCGGCAACTGCACAGCCTATCGAGCGCAGGCTGATGCAACATCAGACCAATAAGGGCGCTTCGTGCCCTTCTTGCCACTTCCCGCCGAAACGGGTGTGGCTCAACCTATAAAAAGGGCTCGAAAAGGCTGACTCACCTGATTTTTCATCTCTTCAGCGAAGCTCACGCATCGCTGGATCACGAGGAAGTAAGCGCCGTCTGGAAGAGCATATCAGCAGGACGAGCCATCCTGAAGCCGCTGGCACTGCCGCCTTCCACTGCCGTTCCTGCTGCGCCATCCGGCGCCCATATCCTTTACAATCCTTGTTCTGTAATATTCTGTGTGTGTGTTCGCCCTGCGACGCACATTCACAAAAGAGCTGCGTCTTTTTAAAGATGCCTTCGTGCGGCTCGTGCAGAACCCCGCTCAGCGAAGGAGATCGTCACGTCATCTGCGTCTCCTGTCTGGGTGAAGACCATGCAGCGCTCGCGCTCGCTGATGGCGGATGTCCTCATTGCGAGTTGATGCCTATGGTGACTCTGAGGACTCGCCTGGCATCCTTCTCGAAGCCTGCATCATCCGCTGCGCCGCAGCGCCGTAAGAAGCGCCGCTCGCAGCGCCTACCAGAACCGCCTCCAGCTCGGCCGAGCTCGCCGGTTCCCCTCCGCTTCGCCGGTCTCCCCTGCATCGCTTCCCGATGCTCAGCGTCCGCTGCTTGCCGACGCGTCATCGGAGGAAGTGGATCTCAGGCCCGCGTCGGAGGAAGAAGACACGTGCTCTCTGCTTGCTTCGGGCAGTGAGGGTTGGGCGAGCTCCGTGGATCTCGCGCCCGCTGCTCAGAGGCCCAGCAGACGGGGGGATATCGATAAGGAGCTGATGCGTGTACTCTCGTTGGCCGCGGCGAGCCTCGGCCTCGGGTGGTCTGCACCAGCGCCCCCTTCACATTCCCGGCTGGATGGTAGCTATCTTCCGGATGAGCGCTCTTCCTCAAGCTCAAAACACGCCCCTTTTCTTCCTGAGCTTCACGAAGAAGTGGCGAAGGCTTGGGACGCTCCATTCTCGGCGAGAATCCGCTCATCTGTTTCGTCAGCATTCTCCACACTGGACGGTGCTAAGAATAGAGGCTACCTGTCACTTCCGCCGGTGGAACAGGCTATAGCAGCGCACCTTTGCCCGCCCTCTGCTGGACAGCGGACAAGGGGGCGTTGCCATCCAAAGCCTGCCGCATGACGTCATCGCTGCTCGCACGGATATTCTCTGCTGCTGGGCAGGCTGCGTCTGCGTTACACACCACGGCGACGCTACAGATTTTCCAGGGCAATCTTCTCCGCAAGCTGGATGAGATGGGACCTGAAGCGATCTGTCTCGTGGATCTGAGGAGTGCTTCGGATCTCTCCCTCCGCGCTACTAAGTCCGCTGCACAGGCCATGGGACGGGTTATGGCTTCCGCTACGGTGGCTGAGAGGCATTTGTGGCTGACGCTTTCTGACATCAAGGAGTCTGAGCGCGCTGCGTTTCTTGACGCTCCGCTAACTCCTGCCGGCCTCTTTGGATCTTCCGTCAACGAGTTTGTGGAGAGATTCGCCGAGGACCAGAAAGCTTCACAGGCGTTCAAGCACTTCTTGCCGAAGCGCTCGAAGCCAGAAGCCCCGAAAGCATCCTAGCACTGCTGGGAAAGCGCCGGTGTTCGAGTTCCGCTGCGGTTTGAGCTCTCACCCAAGCGCACCGCTGTTGCAGTTCCAAGAGTTGTGACTGCCTCAGTGTCTTCTGCAATGCGCAAGCCTGCACAAGTGCCCGCTTGCCTGCACACAAAAGCCGTTATCACGGCTACCCAGATGTTTCACAAAAAGAGTGTTTTTTCTGGTGTTCCGGCCACGGCCGATGGTGCTATAAATGTTGTGACGATGCCCACTCCTCAGTGCCCATCTCCACATGTAAGCACAGCCCTACACACAGGGCCTGCGCCCATAATGTCGGCTCAAGTCGGTCGTGCACACTACATAGTAAACGTGCCCACCCCTCAGTGCCCACAATTACTATGTCACACGCGTCATCTGGTTTCTGTAAAAACGAAACCCGTGCACGCTCGTCCGGCCACGGCCGATGGTGCTTTAAATGCAGTGACGATGCCCACTACCCAGTGCCCATCCCCGCATGTAAGCACAGCCCTGCACACAGGGCTAGCGCACATAAGATCGACACAGATCGGTCGAGCGCGCCGCATAGTAAACGTGCCCACTTCCCAGTGCCCACATACACTATGTCACTTACGGCGCGGGGCTTCTGTAAAAACGAGGCCCGTGCACGTACATTCTGCACAGGCAGACGGCGAGTTGAAAGTGGTAAAAGTGCACACATGCAGCCCACGGTTACTCGCAGATATATCGAGTCCCACGGGACCCGCTCAGCCTCCCTCCAGTCGGTTAAGCGCCGGAACGGGGTCGAGGATGAGCGATCTGCCTGCTGTGATCAGCGCGCTCCCCGCCTCAGATGCGCAGCACACTCGAGCGCCGCCGTTGCCCAGTCAACAGAGCGCGTGTCGCATCCAGCCCTTAGCCATTCATGCAGATGCATGGTCAGCGCTTCCAGGGGTTTTTTGGATTGGGTGCTAGGCATTATAAAGAGAGGCTACTCGCTACAGTTTTCTCGACGCCCACCGCGCTTTTCAGCGCGCGTCGAAACTACGGTCAAAACAGAAGTAGCACACATACTTCGGGCCGAAATATCAAAACTGTTGAGCAAAGGGGCTGTAGAGCCTGTGTCTCAAGCTCAAAGCGAGGGGGGGCTGTACAGCAGATACTTTCTGGTGCCCAAGAGAGACGGGGGTCTCAGGCCCATACTGGATCTAAGACAGCTGAACAAGGCATTGATGAAACGCAGTTTCAAAATGCTCACGACCAGGAAGCTCCTCGCGCAGATTCACAGAGGGGACTGGTTCATGTCAATAGATCTGAAGGACGCGTATTTTCAAATACAGATAGCGTCAAACCACAGGCGGTTTTTGAGATTCGCCTTCGAGGGCCAGGCATACCAGTTTGCAGTCCTGCCATTTGGCTTGTCCGTAGCTCCTCGTACGTTTACGAGGTGCATGGATGCAGCGCTCGCTCCTCTCAGACTCAGAGGCATACGAGTGCTGAATTATTTGGACGACTGGCTGGTTCTGGCCCGATCACGAGCGGAGCTCGTGGACCACAGGGCCGTTTTACTCGATCACCTCGAGAAGCTCGGCCTCAGTGTCAATTGGGCGAAGAGTTCGCTGAACCCCAGTCAGACGATTCTGTTTCTGGGTATAGTTCTGAACTCGTGTTCCATGACGGCGCGACTGTCACCACAGCGCACGATGGGCATTAAGCGCGCAGCGAGTTCTTTCCGCTGCGGCGCGACTGTGTCGCTCAAACACTGTCAAAAGATGCTGGGTCTCATGGCCTCAGCATCTCCGGTTCTGCGGCTGGGCCTGCTCCGCATGCGCCCCCTGCAGTTCTGGCTGAAGGCTCGGGTGCCACGCAGAGCGTGGGCGTCTGGCCACCTGCATTTCAAGGTCGATCAGAGCTGTGTTGCGGCTCTAGCACCTTGGACAGCGAACGGCTGGTACCGATCAGGTGTAAGCCTGGGGACTTCCCCGAGTGTGAAAATGGTGTCGCCGGACGCCTCCACTTCGGGATGGGGAGCGCTGCTCGAAGGCAGACCGTCCTTTGGCCTATGGTCAGAACGGGAAAAGCTCCATCATATCAACTGCCTGGAAATGCTGGCAGTGGAGAACGCGCTGACGCGCTTTTGTCCCCATATCAAGGATCACCACGTCGTAGTCCGTTCGGACAACATGTCCGTGGTGTCCTACATAAATCGCCAGGGCGGTCTCGGGTCCCGAAACCTGTGCAGGCTGACGGAACGCCTCCTGATTTGGGCTCAACGCAACGTGCGCTCGCTGAGAGCAGTGCATGTGCCTGGACTGCAGAATCTGAGTCCAGACAGGCTGTCCAGAGGCAATGTCCCTACGGGCGAATGGTCTCTACATCCGCAAACAGTCCGGCTGTTGTGGGAGAGATTTGGCATGGCGGAGGTGGACCTCTTTGCGTCCCACGAAAACGCTCACTGCCCCGCGTTCTTTTCCAAGAACGAAAGCGCGCTGTCACAGAAATGGCCGTGCTGCCCGCTTTATGCGTTCCCTCCCGTCTCCCTCCTTCCGCAGGTGATAGAACGGGTGAGAGAAACGAGATGTTCAATACTGCTTGTGGCACCTCTTTGGAAGAACCAACCATGGTTCCCAGATTTGATGCAATTAGCAGATGTCGCCCCATGGCCGGTACCGTTGAGGAGAGATCTCCTCTCGCAGGCCAAGGGCTCGATTTGGCACCCTCAACCGGAGTTGTGGTCCCTCCATGTATGGGCACTCAACGGTTACCCGCTGATCTCGCAGTGGGAGTGCTAAATACCATCACTCAGGCTAGAGCTCCGTCGACACGACGTCTGTATGCCTCGAAGTGGTCGGTGTTCTCCAGCTGGTGCACAGCTCGAGGTTATTCACCCCTTAGTTGTGAGGTGACGGAGGTCCTCTCCTTCCTACAGGAGCTGTTGGATAAGGGCAGAGCCCCATCCACGCTCAAAGTTTATGTGGCGGCCATCGCGGCGTTTTCTGAAACGGCGTCCGGTCAGTCAATAGGAAGGAACGATTTAGTCATCCGGTTCCTCAGAGGAGCTAGGAGGCTGAATCCTCCCAGACCTCCGTCAGTCCCTATGTGGGACCTCGCGGCGGTTTTGGAGGCCTTGAAGGGTCCCCCTTTTGAGCCTATCCAATCGGTTAGCCTTCAGCATCTGTCGTTCAAGACAGTATTCTTGTTGGCTCTCGCTTCTGTGAAGCGTGTGGGTGATTTGCACGCGCTCTCGGTGAGCCAGTCGTGCTTGGAGTTTGGGCCCAATGACTCAAGGGTCATACTCAAACCTAGGCACGGTTATGTGCCGAAATCCCTCAACACACCGTTTCGGGCTCAGGTTATTGCCCTGTCTGCCCTGCCGGTGTCAGGGGAGGATGGAGACTCGAGTCTTCTTTGCCCTGTCAGGGTTTTAAGAACTTATGTGTCTCGCTCTGCTGCCTTTCAGCAGACGGAGCAGCTATTTGTCTCGTTCGGTGGACGTTCCAAGGGAATGGCTGTTTCGAGACAGACTCTATCCAGATGGATAGTTGACGCCATAGCGTTAGCTTACGCTTCCAGGGGCCTTCAGTGCCCGTTGGGCGTCAGAGCACACTCCACAAGAGGCGTCGCCTCGTCGTGGGCGTGGTCTACTGGGATCTCCTTGCAGGATATATGTATGGCGGCGGGTTGGGCCTCGCCGTCTACATTTATCAGGTTCTATAACCTGGAGGTTCCCGCCTTGCAAGCAAGGCTGCTGTCGGTATAGAAGAATCGGGGCCCTGAGGGGAATTCTGAGTTCATGAGCGCTATGCGCTGCCGACTGTTATATGGGCAGTATTGCGTAAGACCCGCATTGCCACATTGGTCAGGCCTTGCCTCGGCTGTGTGATGTCATATTGCCGCATCTACGGATGCTGCTAGATATGGGACGGAGGGCTTTCCCCCTTTTCTGTCCCGGACTCTCTGTGAGTCCCTCAGGTGACTGTGCACTGTAAAATCCTGGGCGTTGCTTCGGGTTTATTGGTGTGTGATCCCTGCGCGCACGGCGTTTTACATCTGGTTCCCGTAGCATCTTAGCTAATACGCAGTACGAGAGAGCTCTCGTAAGAGAATGTACTAGGTTACTAAACGTAATCTCGGTTCTCTCTAGAAGAGCGAACGAGTACTGCGTTCTCTGCCGTGCGTACGATTCACTCTGGTTCGCTTCGGCGATGAAATAAATCAGGTGAGTCAGCCTTTTCGAGCTCCTTTTATAGGTTGAGCCACACCCGTTTCGGCGGGAAGTGGCAAGAAGGGCGCGAAGCGCCCTTATTGGTCTGATGTTGCATCAGCCTGCGCTCGATAGGCTGTGCAGTTGCCGCAGAACAAGCCAATGAGCGAACGAGCCGTCTCGCCTATGGCTGTGTACTGCTGCAAATGCGCTTTACAAAAATACAAAATTAAGGATAATTTTTTGCTTCAGTATTTCGTGAAAAGAGACTTTTCCCGTAGCGTCTTAGCTAAGACGCAGTACTCGTTCGCTCTTCTAGAGAGAACCGAGGTTACGTTTAGTAACCGAGTACGATTTCTATTTCAAAGAAATGCTGTTCTATTGAACTTTCTATTCATCAAACAATCCTGAAAAAAGTATCATAGAAGATATAAAGCAGAACAGCTTTCACGGGAATAAATTAACATTTTAAAACAAATTAAATAGAAAATGGTTATTTTAAACTATTAATACTAATAGTATTTTACAGAATAATTGTTTTATTGTATTTTTGATCAAATAAATGCAGACTTTGTTCAACATGAGGGACTTTTAAACATTAAAACGTACTTACTCCAAACTTTAGAAAAGTAGTGCATAATATTTTGTGCAAGAATTTGTGTCATGTTATGCATATATCTGATTAATCTCACATATACAATACATTTGAGTGAGTTAATTAACTTGCTAGAAAAGATAACTGGTATTCATTTACTGTTTGCTTCAGCTCATTTACTGTGATAGAACTTCAAACAGCCATTTTCTTTCAGATTTTTTCTTCAAAAAACATTTTAATTCATCCCCAGTATATTGCAGTGTTATTTTCTTTCTAGCCAACAGTATCGTTTAATTAAAATAATTTAATTATCATCATGATTTTTCCCCTCACCTTCGTTTCTTGAACAAAATCAAAATACCCTTTGTTTATGACTATTTCCGTTAGTGATTTTGTTGATAAGATTAGCACTTATTGCTGAACTTTCAAAAAATGCACACATTAATCAACAAGCAGTAATATGCATGGGGACACAGAAAGATATATTTACTTTCTGTCCAAATAAATTGGACAAAAGCAATGTCAGTCCTCCATGTTTCCACAGACTACTAAGCCATTGGAGTTGATTGGACTGCCCAAACACCCGGGTCATAGAGCCAGTGATATCTGCCTTCCAGTTTGCCTTTCCAGTGGCAGGAAATTGGACATTCTGATCCACTGTCTGTCCAAGTCATATTGGACCTGGGAGTCCAGGCGCTCCGGGAACACCAGCCTTATCAGAGGACAAACACACCACTTGCACAGCTGTCCCTGTTCACCAGCACTACATAAACTTCTGTAATAACCAGCCCATTGTGGTGCTCTATTCCTGATCCTACCCATCCTCTCAGCTTAGTTGTCTCTGGTGAAAGCAATAGATTTCTTTACATGGCTAAACAATGCAGGATCCTGAAATTGCATGAAAGCATGCTAATGTAATCTCTCATGCCTGTAAGCTATCTGGTTTGCTGCTTGCCAGCACACTTATTAGAGAAATATTGTGCGGATGTGTTTGGTTGGGTGTGCGTCTTCTCAGAATTCATGGATGATGAGTTTGAGGCATTTGTTTTTGCAGCAAACTGTAGTGTGGAGGAAATCATAATGTGTTGCCTGAGCTTGACATATGGCTACTAATGACCACAGAATTTGTTCTATATATCTGTAACAACATTAATGTTTTCAAGAGCCTATAAATGTGCAGTCTTTCTTTTCTTTTAACCCTGATAGATGTAGGAACGCTTTAGGCCTTTCCACTGTATGCCAGACCTGTTTACACTGCTTCTTAAAGAAAGAGTTCATTTAGACAAGTAACCTTACATCATTTTATTTAACACACACGCTCACACACATACAGGTGATAATCATCAGTTATGTTAGCCCTTTTCTTTGCACTTGTACAGTCTGACCTTACACTTCCATTATCCCCTGGTATAAAGGCAAAGCAAACTTGCCCTAGGCGAGCCATATTTCACAACTCTTCTGGGACTGGCATGATGGATCAGTCCTTCATATAGAAAAGCCTGTTGTTTATGTGCAAGCAAATGAGTATTTGTGTTTCATGCATGTGTTTGGAACGATGAGTGTAGGCATGCTTGTCATATTTACATGTTTCCATAAATTATTAGTTAGTATGTTTGCATTTGCAGGTCACTAGTCGGGTTTCCAACTGCATATTTTCAGGTGAAATGTGGAATAGTGGATTAAAATTTGTGGCAATACAATTTTCTAAATGAGCATAAAAATCATATTTGCTTACTTAAAGTGCATTTATTGTTATTCTCTCTCGCCTTGGGCACCAAATAACCTAGAGCCCTGAGTGGTGGGCCGTTATCGGCGTTAACGTGCTGCGTTAACGTGAGACTATCATCGGGCGATAAAAAAATATATCGCCCTTAATCTATTCTCAAAGTTGGGTTGGGAGCTGGGTCTATACTAAGCAAGCTATGATGATTTTCACCTTGATATTTTATATAACCGACTGGCTGAGGCCAGCCTAAAAAGATGCTCAGGACAGTTGACGGGTCACTGCTGTGCATCGTCACGAAAGCTTATCTTTTTCACCTGTTTTTAAGCCTTACCGCTTGTCGATTTAAACATTAAAGCATCCAAAAACAAGACGCGGAAAAGCTGAACAGAGCAGCTGGTTACTCGCACACTGTGTTCGGTGCGCACGAGAGAGAGAGCCGCGTATCACGGACAGCGACACTGAACCGAGCTCTCTTCTGCGAAGTTCTCCTCGAAGTCCCTCATGCACCTGAACGAACAAATACAAATCGCAGTTTGAACAAACAAAAAGATGTAAAAGAGCCCAATTCAGTTCTCGCGGTGTTCTGGTGTTCAGGGCTCACGCAGAGAAAGGCGTCTCAAAACACTTGAACATCGAATTTGCTTATTTTTGCTCTTGTGCCGACAAATACATACAAAATATGTCAAAATATCCACCTTGGAAATTATGCTCGAAAAAACTGTCAGTTATTTCTTAAGTGAAAGTAAACAGTTGAGGAAAGAAATGGGATGTGTATTACATTGGATGTGTTCATCGTCTCTTAAAGTGACCGCGCCTAATTTAGCTACTGGCTGCTGTAATGTTAATCCAAGAAAATGAAAATGAAAATCACTCACTGCTCTTGACTGAATTACTTTGTAGTTTTATAAGTCAAACCAAAACTCATTCAGACACCAGATATAATTTTTGATATATATAGAAAATAAACTGTAATAATATGAGAAATGTTGAAGGTGTCTGAATAAATGTAGGTTTGATTGTATATTTCATTTTTACATTGAAGACTATCCAGTGCTATTTTACATTTAATTATTTGGTTTCTGTACCTGAACACCTACAAACTTGAAAAAACTTAAACATGTGTAAATAGCACAACTAAATAAAAATAAACAAACATACAAATTAAACAATTTCAAACTAAACAAACATACAAATTAAACAATTTCAAACAGGGCCCACTGGTACAACCTCCACCGGGTCCCCGTTGACCCCAGCTACGGCCCTGCTCACGCCTGTTTCACACATACTCTGTCTGCAGTGTGTATACAGTCCGTGTGCATTACGTATGTGGTGCAGCACGGACTCGATGTGCTTTCACACAGGACGCGTTTGCAGTTCGCTACTCGGTACGTAAACGATTGCTGCACTGCTGCAGACGCAACGCTCCTGGAACGCAACTGGAATCCGTTAACATGGGTGCCTAAAAAAATATGCAACGCATACGCACTGCAGACGGAGTATGTGTGAAACAGGCGTTAGGTTGTTTGCACCTTGTGCAATGTGGAATTAGTTTACAGCTTTTTCAAGCACTTTGTGATGCATTTTGGAAACAGGAGATGAGCTCCTTTTCTAATGCACCACCTAGCTTGATAAACCCCTTCTCAAAAACTTACTGTTTGTCAATTTTATTTGGGTAACACACATATTCTGAATGCCTTCGGCAGAATTCGAATGAGCCATTTTAATCTAGATTAATCTGGATTAATTTCAAGATCACAGTGAGATTAATCTAGATTAAAAAAAAATTCTATGCCCACCACTAATATATATATATATATATATATGTATATAATTTGCAGGCAGCTGCTCCAAGCTGCTGTGGTCATGTTTGACATTTCCCATAGGATACTCTTTCAGAGCCGCTGTGTTTTGCAGGGTTTTAAGAAACATCCAAATTCAATGCAGTGATGTGATCAGAGTCATCTTGTTTGTCAAACATCAAAACTCCACCAATCAGAGCTATAACTTAAAATGAGGTTGTTTTGCTGGGTTGTGAATACTCTGTCCTGTCAGGAAGGTAAATACAACCTTGGAAAGGTAATGGGAGTTTCTCTTTTCCCAGCACACTTCACATGTGCAACTAGAGGTTAGTAGACTTCTGGTGAACTCTATTAAATAATGTGTAATCGCCTGGCAAGAGTGTCTTTTGTTGCATCACTGTTGAAAAAGCTCTCCATGGAATTGCCACAGATTGAATGAATTGATTTTCCTCCCATTGCGATTATTTTTCTGTGTGAATTCACCCCCAAACCTCCCCAGCCCCATCGCTCCGGGGTCATATTCACCCCCATGGGGCACTTCTAGGCCCCATTACCCCATCCATTTATCTTCAGGCCACAGAGAAGTACATTCACCTTGACTCCTCATGCACAGTACATTTATGTTGCTAATAGTGTACTGGTATCATTGCATAATGTTTTCTTGGCCAAGCGGTTGCATCTCTCTTCATAACGTAAGTGAGGCAATAAAGCAACTCTCTTCAGCTGAAGACATTTACATTTATTCAGTTCAGTATTCAGTTGGCTGATGCTGTTATATAGAGTCAGTTCTAAATATACATTTTATCAGCATGTGCATTCCGTGGAAACCAAAACTATGGTGTTGCTAGGGAAGTGCTGTACTGCTGGTTAGTTAGCGTTCTCCAGTTACTGTAACCAAACAAAAGTTGTAATTCAGGTCACCCTGAAACTCTTTCAGAGGCCCCTGGGGCATATGGCGGCCGCGGTGGCACTTACACCGCTCGGCCTATTAAATATGAGACCGCTCCAGCACTGGCTTTATGGCCAAGTCCCGAGGTGGGCGTGGAAGCCCCACTCACCGGGTTCAATTTACACCGGCCTGTCGCCAAACCCTCACCCCGTGGTCAGATCTTGCATTTCTCCGGGCAGGGGTGCCCCTAGAGCAGATCTCCAGGCATGCTGTGGTTTACACTGATGCTTCCACCACCGGCTGGGGGGCCACATACAACGGGCCCGCAGCTGCAGTGGCACATCAATTGCCTAGAGTTGCTAGCAGTACACCTTGCCTTGAACCGTCTCAAAGGTCTCCTACGAGGCAAGCATGTGCTGGTCCGAATGGGGGACCGCGGGACCTACGCAAGTATGCGTTTCCCCCAGTGAGCCTTCTCGTACAGACACTGTGCAAAGTCCGAGAGGATGAGGAGCAAGTCTTGCTAGTAGCGCCATACTGGCCTACTCGGACCTGGTTCCCCGAACTAGTGCTCCTCTCGACAGCCCCTCCTTGGCCGGTTCCTCTGAGGAGGGATTTACTGACTCGCCGAGAAGACCCCCGAAGATGCCCGATTGTGGTCGTGCTATCCTTTCTGCAGCAAAGGCTGGAGCGAAGGATGTCTCCCTCCACCCTCAAAGTCCAGGTTGCCGCTATTGCTGCTTACCATGACCCCGTGAATGGGAAGTCTTTGGGTAAGCATGACCTCATCGTCAGGTTCCTTAGAGGGGCCAGGAGGTTAAATCCTTCCCGGCCCCCCTCCATACCCCCTTGGGACCTGAATCTAGTGCTTAAATCACTACAGCAGGGTCCATTCGAGCCTTTGCATTCAGTTGAGCTAAAGTTTCTTTCATTGAAAACTCTGCTCCTGCTTGCACTGGCCCTCCATCAAGAGGGTAGGGGACCTGCATGCATTTTCGGTCGACTGTTCGTGCCTAGAGTTTGGGCCGGCTGGCTCCCAGGTAATCCAGTACTTGAGTACTGTTAAAGCAGTGGTCACACTGTTCGAGTGGCGCCGATACAGGATGGCTGCCTCCGTGACGTGCTCTGCAGTTGTTTTTGTGTTTTTGTTAGTTTGTCCTGTCTTTAGTTATATTCCTGCAATCAGTTTCACCAGGGACGAATTGCTGGATATTCGGCAACACACATCTCCCGATATTTCACCGGTTTTCGACTATTCTGATGTTTTGCTGGACATTCTTGTCGGCGGAGCGGCTGCGCTGATCACACGCTTCAAGAGGACGCGCAGACGGGGAAAGCGAGCGGGAGCGCTCGTGAGACTCAGAAAACGCAGATTTCGAACGCCGTTGCCTAGCATCCATCTGGCAAATCACCGCTCTCTACCCAACAAAACGGACGAACTGCTTCTGCTCTCTCGGACAAATAAAGATTTCTCTCACTCTGCTGCTCTGTGTTTCACGGAAACTTGGCTGAATGACACCATACCGGACAGCGCGCTCCATCTGCCGGGCTTTCAGCTGTTTAGAGCGGATCGCGACGCAGAATCAACGGGGAAATCGCGCGGCGGCGGGACATGCTTTTACATCAATGAACGGTGGTGTACAGATGTAACTGTGTTAAAGAAGACGTGCTGCTCAAATCTCGAAACGCTCTTCATTAACTGCAAGCCGTTCTATTCGCCGCGGGAGTTTCACTCGTTCATTCTGGTTAGTGTTTACATCCCTCCTCAAGCGCACGTGAGCTCAGCTTTACAGAAACTCGCTGAGCAGATCACAGAGACAGAACAACAACACCCAGACTCTGTTTTAATCATTCTTGGGGACTTTAATAAAGCCAATCTCTCCAGTGAACTGCCAAAATACAGACAGCATGTTACTTGTCCCACAAGAGACAGTAATATATTGGATCACTGTTACACAACAATAAAGGATGCATTTCACTCTGTTCCACGAGCAGCTTTGGGACGTTCTGATCACCTTCTGGTTCATCTTATACCGACCTACAGGCAGAAACTAAAATCAGCTAAACCTGTATTAAGGACTGTAAAAAGATGGACTAATGAAGCAGAGCAGGATTTACAATCTTGTTTTGACCTCACTGATTGGAGTGTTTTTGAAGCTGCTGCCACCGATCTGGACGAACTCACAGAGACCGTAACATCATATATCAGTTTCTGTGAGGATATGTGTATTCCTACCAAGACTCAACTAAATTACAACAATGACAAACCGTGGTTCACTGCAAAACTCAGACAGGTCCGTCAGGCCAAAGAAGATGCTTACAGGACGGGGGACAATGTCTTGTATAAACAGGCTAAATACACCCTGGAAAAGGAGATCAAATTGGCAAAGAGGAATTATTCTGAAAAAATAAGGACTCAGTTCACTTCGAACGACTCCGCATCAGTGTGGAAAAGTCTAAAGAAGATCACCAATTACAAGACACCACCCCCCAGCACTGTGGAAAATCAACGACTGGCAGACGATCTGAACGAGTTTTACTGCAGGTTTGAAAGAACACCACCCCACACAACCATTCACACCATTCACAACTCCTGCAACCAACCCTGAATGCCTCTCCAAACAAACGTTCACACCATTCACAGCTCCTGCAACCCATCCTGATCACCTCTCCAATCAACCGCTCTCACCATTCACAACTCCTGCAACCAACCCTGAATGCCTCTCCAAACAACTGTTCACACCACTCACAACTCCTGCAACCCACCCTGAACACCTCTCCAATCAAGCGCTCTCACCATTCACACCTCCTGCATCCCCCCTCTCCCCCACATCTGCAATACAGATCAGCGAAGATGCGGTGCCCCAGGTCTTCAGGAAGCAGAAAAGGAAAAAAGCACCAGGCCCAGATTGTGTTACACCAGCCTGTCTGAAATCCTGTGCTGACCAGCTGGCCCCCATCTTCACACAGATCTTCAGCAGATCACTGGAGCTGTGCGAAGTCCCTTCATGCTTCAAACGCTCCACCATCATCCCCATCCCCAAGAAACCCAAAATTACAGGAATAAATGACTACAGGCCTGTGGCTCTAACGTCTGTAGTCATGAAGTCATTTGAAAAACTGGTGCTGGCCCACCTGAAGGACATCACTGGACCCATGCTAGATCCTCTTCAGTTTGCCTGGAGAGCAAACAGGTCTGTGGACGATGCAGTAAACATCGGACTGCATTATGTTCTGCAACACCTAGACAGACCGGGAACCTATGTGAGGATCCTGTTTGTGGACTTCAGCTCTGCCTTCAACACGATCATGCCAAACCTCCTCCTGCCCAAACTAACTCAGCTCTCCATGCCCACCTCCGTCTGTCAGTGGATCAACAGCTTCCTGACAGACAGGCAGCAGCTAGTGAGACTGGGAAAATACACATCCAGCACCCGTACAATCAGCACCGGAACTCCCCAGGGCTGTGTTCTCTCCCCACTGCTCTTCTCCCTGTACACTAATGACTGCACATCTAAGGACCCCTCTGTCAAGCTCCTGAAGTTTGCAGATGACACCACACTCATCGGCCTCATTCAGGACGGTGACGAGTCTGCTTACAGACAGGAGGTTAAAGAGCTGGCTGTCTGGTGTAGTCTCAACAACCTGGAGCTTAACACGCTCAAAACAGTGGAGATGATCGTGGACTTCAGGAGAAACCCCCCTGCACTCCCCCCACTCACCATCATGAACAGCACTGTGACTGCAGTGGAGTCATTCAGGTTCCTGGGCACCACTATCTCTCAGGACCTGAAGTGGGACATTCACATTGACTCCATTGTGAAAAAGGCCCAGCAGAGGTTGTACTTCCTTCGCCAGCTGAGGAAGTTTAACCTGCCACAGGATCTGCTGAAACAGTTCTACTCCACCATCATCGAATCCATCCTCTGCACTTCAGTAACTGTCTGGTTCAGCTCAGCTTCTAAATCTGACCTCAGAAGACTACAGAGGGTAGTCCGGACTGCTGAGCGAATCATCGGTACAACCCTCCCATCTATTCAAGAACTGTACTTATCCAGAGTGAGCAAAGGGCTGTTAAAATCACAAAATCACTCTGGACCCCTCACATCCAGCACACTCCCTCTTTGAACTGTTGCCATCTGGTCGACGCTACAGAGCACTGAGCACCAGAACGACCAGACACAGGAACAGTTTCTTCCCTCAGGCAATCCATCTTATGAACAGCTGATAATAACTGTGGGACACACTAAACTATTTATATTTATATACACTACACTTTTTATCCAACACACATACTTAGCGTACACGTAAATCTTTTGCACATAATATACATGTACATACATGGAACACACTATACTACTTATATTTATATTTATATACACATACACTTATTTATCCAAACACACATACTTAGCGTACAGTTAAAATTTTTCCACATAATATACATGTACATACATAAATGCTCATTTTAATATACCTGCCATACATTGTCAATTTGTATATTGTCAATCCTTACCCACCTATTTGTATTTTTTTGTATTTTTTATTCCTTATTGTGTTTTTTGTTCTGTCGCTGTTATGTTGCACTGCGGAGCTCTGTCACGAAAACAAATTCCTCGTATGTGTGAACATACCTGGCAATAAAGCTCATTCTGATTCTGATTCTGATTCTGATTCTGATCCTGAGGCCCCGGCCTGGCTACGTGCCCAAGGTTCCCACTACATCCTGCAAAGACCAAGTGGTGAACCTGCAAGCGCTGCCCCTGGAGGAGGCAGACCCAGCCCTGGCTGTGCTTTGTCCCGTCCAAGCATTAAGGTGCTACGTAGACTGGACACAAAGCTTCAGGACCTCAGACCAGCTCTTTGTCTGTTATGGAGGCCGGCAGAAGGGGAGTGCCGTCTCTAAGCAGAGGATGGCCCACTGGATTGTGGATGCCATAACCCTGGCTTATCAGGCTCAGGGTGTGCCCTGCCTGTTCAGGTTATGAGCTCACTCAACTAGAAGTGTTGCATCCTCCTTTGCGCTGGCTCGTGGCGCCTAGCTGACAGATATTTGTAGAGCTGCGAGCTGGGCGACCCCTAACAGGTCCCTAGAGCCGGTATCCTCCTGTGTTCTCACCTCAAACGTGTAGTGGCACTGAGAGGCCCTGGTTAGTGTCGGCTTGCTTAAACTGCTCCAGAGTCTCGTACTGTAGATCCTGTTGAGATCCTCCATCACCCTAAGCAGCTGGACGCGGCAGAACGTCCAGCACCAGACCTTCATGATGAATCCGTGAGAACCATGTTCCATATTGAGACCTGAGCGGTACTCGTATGTGTATAGTCCACAGTATAGCCTTAGAGCCCCTGTTTCCCCGGCAGACTTCTGCCTTCCCAAGAGGGTTTTAATCACCTCAAATTTCTCCGTATACTCCTAAACGGATGCTATATGTGTATTTGCCTCCTAGACCTTCTTCGGGAAGGATGGGGCTTCCGCAGCGTCCCGGTTCCGAGCGGACCGGGTACGTTTTCCCAGTGTTATCCAATCTCACCCAGTGAGGTAGTGCTTTGACAACGGTGAGTGGAGCTACTTGTTCTGAGCCCCAGCCTACACCTAATAGGGGCGCAGGCGGCTCGCACAGGGCACTGGAAGGGGCAGCACCCATGGCGCTTTGATAGGGATCCCATATTCGTCGGTCACCGACGTGGCGTCGAGAGTGACCGACTGAAAGGGAAAGTCTCGGTTACGTAAGGTAACCCTCTTTCCCTGAAGGAGGGAATGGAGACGCCACGTCCCATCGCCATGGTTGCTGTACCACCACTGAGCTCCCGGGTCCCCGGCTCGGCTCCTCAGCGAAAAACTGGTATGCATTGCACCTGTTGCCTTCTTATACTCACGCAGTGATCAGCGGCAGCTGGATGCAATAATTGCATGCCAATGTTCATTGGCTCGTTTAGTTTACACTCAAAGTAGATTGGTCTATCGAAGCGATATCCCATATTCGTCGGTCACCGACGTGGCGTCTCCGTTCCCTCCTTCAGGGAACGAGGGTTACCACATACATAACCGAGACGTTTTATAGTACTTTTTTGGCTTTATATGTATAAACTCTATATGCAAAATGCCTTAAACCTCACAAAAGCAAACAGTGTGTCTTTGTAGATAGTATAAGCAACTTCACTCACTGTGAGCAGAATGACTTTCTAACTCCCTTATTTTAACGAGGCATGTGTCTGTAAGGCAAATAATTATACCTTTTCCCTGTACTCATCTTTCTGTCATTCGCAGCTGACAGACTGTTGTGTAGCTGAACTCAGGTGCCAATTAGAGAGGACTCTTAGCTGATACCAGACAAATGAACTACAGAGGATGGAAAGTGTGAGTGTGTGCATTTGCTGCATGTTTTTTTGTGTGTGTTTGACAAGGCTGTGTGTGTACATGGGTGGGTATATGTTCACTTTATCTTTCAACAAGACCAGAAAGTGCTGTGATACATGAAAATCCCAAATAATTCCTCATCTCTGCAGCATCCCAAAGGAAAGAGTAAAGGGATAAACCTGAACCCGAGGAAATACAGCTGCTCAGATGACAAATCACCAGTGTAATGGAACAAAATGGGGTGTCCTGTGTAGAATCACAAAGAGAGGACAAAAATCTCCCAGGAATTGAAGCAATTAACAGGTTTAAGCTAATTACTTATATTTCTTTGTCTACATTTGGTTTTGCAGTGATGAACTATGTGAGTCCGGTTTTATGCTTTTAGGACTAAATTCTGTTTGATTAAACCATTTTCAATTTGATGATATCATCATACTTGCCCAGGTGATTAATCACAGTTCATTAAGACCGTTGTTTTGTATGGCAAGTTTTCTGAACTGCTTTTCTCAATATAATTAACTAAATAAACAATTGTTTGCAAAGATTTCCTGAACAGAAATCTGGATAGTTGATTAAACAAGGTTCAACGCTCTCTAGAGTTAAAGGTTTTTACGAAGGGGATTTTGGATAGCTCTTGGATGTCTTTTTTCCTCTCCATAAATCAGAAAATACAGTCAACAGACAGAAATAGAATAAATATACATGTCATGTTTTAGGAATAAAATGTTGAAAATTATATATGAACAAACAAACTTATAAAACAGGAAAGTTTGATGAATGGAACTGCTACTGAAGTGCTCATCTTTCTAAACTCATTTGAATGAAAATGGCCTTTATTTTTAATTGAAACACACAGAGACAAATAGATAAAGTGTAACGAAATAAGTGTTATTTCCCACTAGTCAGGGAGTGAAATAGTAAAAAAAACAAAAAAAAACAAAAGTTTGCTAACAGTATTTTGTAAGGACTTAACTCAAGATTTTTGAGCAGATAAAAAAAAAAATCATTTGGGTTACATTTTACCCTAAGATTAAGATGCATTGGGTATAATGACCCAACATTGAACACTTTTACAGATAAAAATAATATAATTAATATACATTTTTACATTATGCAATTCTAAAAAGATTAAGATTAATTTTCAAATGTGGAAAGGTTGTTCAATTCATTTATCTATATTAATTTCTACATATACATTTGTAACTTTTCATGTTGCATAAATATTTAATATATTGAAATATTGTTTCTAAATTAACATGAATTAGATAAATGTTAATGAAAAATGTTAACTGTTCATTCATGATACCTAATGCATTAACCAATTGTATACTAAGTGTTGCAGTATTTTCTGTCAACAATAATACTTGTCTTAATTGCTGTAGAAATGTTGCACTTTCTGTAGATCATTTGCTTTAATAATTAATCATTTACCCACAATCCAGGGCACAAAACAAACTATGAATCTCACTGGTGTTCCATCAAAAAAATAAATAAAACAAAAATAAATAATAATAAAATAAAATAAAATAAAATCAATTAATAAAGATTTAAAAAATAGATGCATTTACTTTTTCTATCTATTTTAATGCTTCTGGCTGGTGCATCTTCTAATGAAGTGACAGAAAGCAGCAGTATCCATGGGCCAGCAGGACCATAATGAAAAGTAATTAGAATCATTTGTACTCTGGGTTTAGTGAGAATACTGATTAATGACGCAGCAGTGAGAGCTGAGAAACTGCTCTCCCAGGCACTGAAGATCACTGCTGCCAAACAAGCCACTGGCTAAGCCAGCAGATCAAAAACTCACGCTTTCACCTGCTACTGCCCCACTTTGAAAATGAAGGACAACATAGAGAGAGAGAGAGAGAGAGAGAGAGAGGAATATGGTTTCCAAAGGAAGAAATAGGCTGTACTCATGATACTGGTGAGATTGAGATGGAGTTTCTGCTTCACTCTCATAAATCTAATAAGAGTGAAATTGTTCAAAACATCTTCGAAACTCCAACATTCAATTCAAGTCAGAAAAAAAAGGACTGAAGGAGGACAGTTATGCATTTTTTACCAAAAAAAGTCATGGAGCTTCACACCCTCAGAAACCAGCTACTGCTGTGATCATATTCAGTTTTCTGAATACATCAGTATATTCTTAATGTTCAATAATGTTTTGTTGAATGTTTATTTTATTCAGTTATACTTTCTTTTGTATTATATCATTATATTATTTTTATTTTACCATTGTGGGACCATATATTTTCTTCTTTTGGCAGTTTTATTGATGTGCATTGAATTTTTTTTATTGTTTATTGTTAAAGTGCTTTGAAATTGCCACAAATTATAATGGAGAGAGAGTCTCACTACTCTGCTGAAAAGACCAACAGTCTTATCAGCTGTGTTTTGCTGGTAAACAGGAAAATGGCACTTACCAGCATAAACTAGCTTGGGAGAGAATGTAAACTAATATTACCTAAACTAGCATTTTCTTCAGTATCGTAAACTGTCCACACTCAAACAAATATATTGTTAATCATGCCTGTTAACTTGGTGAGCTCACAAGTAAAAGTAATTCAGCTCAATATTAAAATCTCTGTTAGCCTCTATGTGTCCTGAAATTCAGAGACATTGAGGGATAGTGAGTGAGGCTAAATACTGCTGTCCTCCAATTGGCAACTAGAGTATTTCTGAAATAGTGCACTCTGTGTGTTTGGTGGTCTTATCTGATTCTTCAGGGAGACTTTAATATTTACCGGAAGAACAAAATACAATGTGACACTGGATATGAAATTAATCTCCCTGGAGGAGATGAGAGGAACAGAGCTCCTACTTGAGTAAATTACATGGTGAGATTTGCCAAAACCACTAGTAAATTCAGTGCATTTCTCTGACAGGCTCTCTGTGCTGTAATCTGTTATTGGAGCATGTTGAATCCCTCAAACAGACACACTCTCTCCAGAAAAACAGCATGGCTAAATATTTAAGTACAGGGTCCAGTAATTGATGGTTGAGGTGTCATTTTTATAAGTGAATGAGACAACAGACTGCAAAATTTCATTATCTATCCCAGACAGCAACATAGTGTTGGCCCAGGTCCGGCCTATATCTGGCCCAAGTGAAATCCATGTGAGCCAGATGTGTGCTGAATCTGGGCCGACACTTGTTGCTGTCTGTGTATCTATCTAGCTATACTGTACTCTGTCTGTCTGTTTATCTGTCTGTCTGTCTATCTATATCTTCTAGCTATCGTTTTTTCATTTGTTTTAGCTATTTATTTGTGTTTCGTTCATTCTATCTATCGAGCTGTCTAAACTGAACAAAATTATAAATGCAACACTTTTGTTTTTGCCCCCATTTTTCACGAGCTGAACTCAAAGATCTAATACTTTTTCTATGTACACAAAAGGCCTATTTCTCTCAAATATTGTTCACAAATCTGTCTAAATCTGTGTTAGTGAGCACTTCTCCTTTGCTTGCTAACGTTTCAGTGTAGTTATCATACTACACTGTAAAACAACTTGGTTAAATGATCTAGAAATAATGGCAATATGTTGTAACATTAACATCAGATTTCAACTTCATAATTAATTTTATATAAGATTATACAAGATTCAACAGAATTTTGTCAGTTTAATATAATTTAAGTTGAAATTACCTCATTCAACAAAACACAACAGTGTGTCTTTTTGTCTATTTCTCAATCCATCTGTCTGTCCCCATCAGTGATGCGCGGGTCAATGTATTAATAACCCGCACCCGACCGACGTTTTCAACTAACCCGCCCGCGACTCGGACCACAAAAAAGGAAAAATATTGTATCTACCTGCTTCCTGACCCGCATTTTTTAAAAGTAGTAATTGCTCATCGTAGCGTCATTGGGCCATAGACATAGGAACTAGGCAAAAAAAATAATCCTTAATATATTCTAATTTTGTCAAGAATTATATTTAAAAAAAATCGTCAATAAACTCATAATTTGTTCTAAAATAGTCTAGTCTGGCAATGTCTATTTTGATGTTTCTGTTCAGCAGACAGCGAGGCTCGGGTTTGTTCCGATCAGAGCTCGTGAGTGGAGAACGCATTTCTCCATATATAACGCTCTGCTCGCTCAACCCAGAATGGCCTGCTAGTTCGAAAAAATGCAAGGAGACATTTAATTGTTTAGTAATAAACTGTTGTTTTCTGTGTCTCTGTTAAGATGAAGTTGACGATGCGGACTGGCCATGAACGCCAGAGAGAAATGCACATTTCATATGGATTACATAATCAGAGCCTATTTATTTTGGTTTTAATATTTTCGTTTAAAAGTAGCATTTCAAGCTTTCTGTAATATATAGCCTATATTTCTCAAATAGTGCCAGCGCCTCATTACATTGTCTGCTATATATTTGCTTCTTATTTATAAAATACAGGCAATTGATTTATAAAACATTGATCAAAATTAAGATACAATTTATACAAAACGAAAATCTTTTAAAAAGAGTTTTCTATAAAACAAAACTTAATGAAGTCGTCATGTTTTACCAAAAACAGCGTCTTCACCTTTTCTCTTGCCGCCTCCATCTGTACCTGACTGAGCTTGTGCGTCATATTCGCGCCAGTTATTCAGCCAATAAAGTGTAGGCCTATGTATTTCAAAATTGTGTCTAGTACTATATTAATTACAAAGGTTTAATTGGCATCTTTATTTCCAACGACCCGACCGACCGCAACCCGAATATCATTAAAAATATTTTTGGATGATTCGTAACCGCGGGCAACCGCGGGTGACCGCAGGCAGCCGCTCATTTTGGATCAACCCGCGCATCACTGGTCCCCATGGCCTTTGAAGGATTTTACTAAATATAAAGATTTTTCTACAAAGTAGGCTAAATATGTAAATGAAACTGTTATGAGAATAATCTGCATTATGGTGGATGACTGGTATAATGCTTGCCTGTTGTGTGGCATAAAATGATATTTAGTGTTTTTAACAAAATACACGAACTGCAGAAAGATCTTAGGATAATGCAGAAACTCCTATGAAGATGTCAACATCATGCTTGATGACATGCACCGGACCCAGACGATCCACAAGAAGGTGATCCACAAGACACAGCCATTTTAATGGCTCAATATTTTACTTATGCCGACCATTTACATCCAAATGTTATTTAACTATCACTCACGTTTTTGAACATAGACTTTATAGTGCACGATTCAAACTTAAATTTTTATAATTCATGAATGAAAACATTTTGTAACATGATATTGATGTACCATTTACATGGTAATGCAATGTCTGATTTTAAAATGGGTTTTAAAGGATGAATTTTGAGATTTTAAGTTTTCAGTTGATATATAATTTCTGATGATTTCTAAAATGTGATATAGAAAAAGGCAACGGAGAAGTCTTTTTTTTAAACAAAGGTCAAAAACTGTTATAATGTAGATTTTTGAGGGTGCACTCTTGTCATAAATTAATCTATTACTTTTCCTACATAGTTTTTAACAAAAAACATTGGTAAAATATATATTTGGGAGTCTTAGACCTTTCCAACGATATATAGTTTGTCAAGATTAGATTAAATTTAATTGTAATAATAAAGTAAATGTAGGCGTCCCGTATACGGGACAGGGTGACAGTTAAATGGTTAATTTACACAGAACACAACCTTAAAATAGATTTTAGAATATAAACAGTTTGTCGTCTTTTTTCAGTAGCCTAATACTAAATTGAAAGTATATGCGCCTGCCATTGTACGTTAACTTGAATCAAGCCCACAGATGTCTGTGGATGAATATTCACTCATTGATTTGCTTAATAAAAGCCTCTTTTGAGATCATTTTGACATGTTCATTGTGCATTATTTTCAACGTGTTTATTGCCAAGTGTAGTGAGGAAAAATAGAAGTGCAGCCGTAATTTGCGTGCAATGTATCTGGTTGCCTTGATAAACCTCACACGCTTGCTTCTGCTGCTCTATGTAATCAGAGTGTGAATTTGTAGATTTATTATAGTAAACTAAAATGAGTTTAAAAGTGTGACTGACCAAATCAACCGACTTGGTTGCCCCCCACCCAAGCTCAAACGTCAAGCTACGCCCATTGTACCAACCAAAGTGTGTTTTACTGTTCAATGTTTGTTTGATAAACCGTTTTGGCATTGTGTTCTGTCGCCACCTGACATCCAAAGTAAAAACAGGATCTGCTTTTATTAATTTAGTGTAATGAGGTGACAGTGTGTGCTGATGTCCATTTCCATCGGTCTGGCTCTCAGTGTGAGGTGTTTTTAGTTTGTGCCGGTCCCAGCAGGTGATTTTTGGTTCTTGTTCTGTATGCGTGTGTGAGTTTGTGTTACAGCAGGTACTGCCTCACTACCTCTGTGAGAATGGCTATGTCTGCTTTTAGAGCCCATCAGAGTGACTGGTGACCCATAAGACAGGTGCAGAGTGAGGGAAGAGAGAAAACAGCAGAGGGAAGGCTGGAAATACACAAAATGCATGGCACCTTACAAGGAAAGCGGCAGTGCAGAGCAGTGAAAGAGAGAGATATACTCATCGGAGTTAATGGTTTGTCTGACATAGAGAAAGAACTTTCTAGCACCTGAAGCTGATCTACCCCCAGTCTGGGTGACATGCAGGGGAGGAAACGCAGATGCATAATGGAGGTCCTGAGGCCAGATCCTGCTGTGCTGTCGGGCAATACTGTCAAATGTGCCAGATGCATCAAATTAAAGATTAGCTGCCACCAGTGGGCCTGCGGTTTGACCACAAATGTTTAAGTTTGTATTGATTAAAACTTGCATTCAAATTGGAAGCGAATAAAACACATTTCTCAGGTTTACACATTGACAAAAGCATCTTGTATGGAATTGTTTTTGTTTGTGCTGCTTATTTTGAAGAGGTAAAGAAGGAATTTGCTCTGTAATGACATGAGGCTTTGCAGCTTGACTGAATTGAACACCGATGCCATGACCTTGAGGCTTTGCAGCTTGACTGAATCAAACACGGATGCCATATAGAGCCCTGTTGTTTTGAGCATGTCTGAAACATTCTGCTCTTGATGAGTTAAGCTGGAAATGATTGCTGTACAGTGATTGTACATAGATTCAGGGCAACCACTTGATGGTGCTTGAGGAAAGCATGCCATTGAAGGCCAAAGCATTTATAGTACATCTGTGCATTGAGTGCAATCTAAAGAAGCCAGATTCAAGGACTGACCTTTCTCAAACTACCCAAAATACATTAGCAGTTTAATTTTCTTTACATGCTCAGTTTAATTTTTTTTAATTTGGTATCTTTTTTTTTTTTTTATTGGCTTGTCCATCTTTTTAAAAAATAGCTATCTGGGTAATGTTGTGTTCTCCCACTGTGGTTGAAACTTTACAGGTGTGGAATACTAATGGGAGTTTCTGCAGCCGGGGGAAGCGAGTGATTATTCCAGCCTTCAGCCTCACTGCGACTGGAAGCATTGGGATGGATGGTAGCAGACAGGGACAGGTGAGGGAGGACCGGAGGGTTGTATTTCTATCTTCACCTTGGCCCACTCCCCTGCAGAGATCTGAGGGCATATTACCAGGCCCTGCTGGGAGAGCTCATTGGGTCCTAATCATGCCTTATCCTTGGCCTCATATAGGGAGATGAATGTGGTGTCTGATAAAGGAGAGGTACGGTTAGATGTGTGCACATGTAATATTTCTTGGCAGCTTTAAGGCAAAATTCAGAATAAGTTACTGCTTGTGAGTTTGATATTTTGTTTTCTGTATCTTTGTGTTGTGTGGCACTGCACTGAAAAGTACTAGATCAGCAGATCAAAGAAAAAAAAGAAAAAAGCAGGTGGCAGGTAGAAATTGTGTTTTTGATATGCTAATCTCAATTTGTAGTTGCTAAAGCCTCACCATAAACCAAATTTCCAGTGACAAGTAACAGTGCACTTTGCAAACCCATAAGAAATTATCACAGCACTAATTAACACGCTTTTAACATTTACTTTAAGACATCTGGGTTTTGTTTAACAAAATAAATTACATAGTCATCCATCAAAGTAGCTCATAAGTTGCTACGTAATGACTACAATAGTTGTTCAATTCATAAAATATGTAAAGTTGAATCTTTGAGATATAGCTGTGTTCTTTATTACCAACTTGTTCCAAATCAGTTTTATAGTTCATGTTTGAGTTAACGCATATGAAAAAGTTTCCTCAGGTAATTATTATTAACTGGTGCAATGCCACAAATGATGCTGCAATTTTCTGGATGGTTGACTGGTTTCTGATGTATTTTAATTTCATGGGAAAATTCACATGTAAATATTTAAAATTAATATGCTCAGGAACTAAAAACAAATTCAATCAAATCATGAGTAATGATTGTCCATGGTCCACATCTGTTGGGACACAGATGTCACCTCTGTCCTAAAGGGAGAGCTGCAGATGTGCATATGGTGAATGATGGCCACATTGCCATGTTTCATGGCTCAGATGTTTATTGGCAGTCATCAGCACAGTGTGACACCTTCTTGGCCACATGTCGAGCTGCTTTTTCAAACAGGGCAAATTAATGCTGGCATTCTGTCCTTTCCATCATGCACTGGCACAAAGATGGGCATAGTTGGAGACCTGTTTGTTCCGTGCTAACAGCTTGCTAATTAATAGAATGGAAGTAATGAGCTAATTTATGAGACAAATTAAAAATTCATGCTCAGGTATTAAGAGGCATTTGGAGAATAATCAGAAAATAGACACACAGCAGATACAAGATTTATTAAAAAGTATATAAAAGCCAATTAGGACATATTGTTTTTAATTTTAAAAACAATTTCAAATGCAAGTAAATCCCTCAGCACAATCCTTCTCATAAAAAACTTAGTTAGAACCTAGGATGGAATATAGTTTCAGATAAAAGGTGCTCTTATTGCTGCAATAAACTCCTGAATCAATTTTCCCCAGCCTTTTTTTTTTCCTTCGGTTCTTCGAATTAGTAAAGCTCAATGCACCTTTATCAGCACCAAACCAGAAGTGTGTGCCTTTGTAATACATATCCTCACAAATGAACACAAATGACTAATTTAGTTTAATTTTTAGTTTCCTCCGATGGGTCATCCTGGGAATTACTAAATAATAGACAGAACATATATTTATTTGCCTAAGTCACAAGAAAAGAATTCCAGTAAGTCTCTCTTTTGCTCTTGAGTTAAAACTGAAAGCCACAGTTTAATGTTTGGCTTGCAGTCACATAGCTGCTTATTCGGATCTACCCCTGAGAGATATAATCCAAAGACAAATCCAAACCAGTCACGACTTTCAGAGTGATGCACAAAAGACCTTAGGAAACAGAGAGCTGCATTTCCAACGTGGCAACAGCAGGATCCTGAGGCCAAACATTTCAGCCATGCCAAACCTTCAAGCCATGGGATTGGACACGGCAAAAACAGAGCAGCCAGAAAAATTTCTCTCTCTCTCTCGTTTTCCTTCCCCTGCTCTCTATCCATCTCTCTCTTATCCACACACAATTTAATGAGGCAGCGCTAAAGTGCTTATTGTACTCTATTGAGTTCTTACTAATTGGAGGTCTTGAGGGACAGAGATGGCAGCATTACTTGGTAATTTTATCCTTTATATGTCCTGCACTCACAGGGAGTATTTGTGCTTCTATTGGTATTCAAAGTGTTGAACATCTTGTAAATAGGTGTGAGGAACATTATCTGAAAGAAGGAACAGGCTACTCAGTTTTCTCGAAAGAAATCTTTAGGTAAAATTGTTTGCATTGTTATTTTAGGGCAAAATGTTAATAATGGACTGACACAGTTTGGAATATTTGACTCTAATGAGTCAATGATAGCATCCAGCTGTCAAATAACAACGCTGTTTAACACTCTGTGGTCTGTTTTGTCTTTATATTATTTGTGATCACTCTAAAATCACTTGCACTCATTAACTTGTTTTATACAAACACAACTTGTGCCATTTTGTGTCTCATTTATTGTATTGCAAATGACCTCAGAAAACCTAAGTCTTGATATTACTGTAATGGTGCAGTGTTTGTCTTGTTGTTAGTTTGATTGTAATGGTCTAGTTTTTCTTAGAGGAAGCTATAAGATAATCTACAGGTACAGCACACTCTCAGTCGGGACTGTAAGGTAAAAGCTAAAAGGGACAACTTTGTACCTTATTTATCTCAAATGGGTACATATTAGTACTCCTTGCTGGGTAGCATCTGATTACATGTGATCTGGGTTATGTAATCAGAATACAATTTGTAATTACTATAATTTGTAACTACAATTTGTAAGTAATCTACCAGAATGATGAGCAGCTGACTTTACATTATCCCTCAACGTTCAGTGTAATAACAAGACAGTCCAAAATTCAAACTCCAACAAAACCGGCATTTCTTCAGGAAGAATGAATGTAGGCGAAATTGTTGCCGTAAGTGTAAAATCTTCCATGCTTCTTCATCAGTGTGCCATGGAAGTTGATAAGTGCTCCAACAATACTGCATAATAGGAGTGTTTCCCATACAGAGTGTGAGAGGGGAATAATAGGATCCCTGTGGGCTCATTTGCCATGGTTTTGCCCACAATATCTGCCAGTTTAGGCCAGACTCGCAAACACATGAAGCTCGGCCCCTCTTTGCTGAACCAGTTCAGTCTCGGTGGACAAGTTGATTCTAATGCAATCTATTACACGCTGTTGCAGCACATTAAATGATGAGGAGTGATCATCTGGATATGGTGAAAGATTGAAAAAAAAAGGGTTTTAGAATGCCTTATGGACAAACACAAGTTCATTTCACATGCAAACATGTTACACACATCACATGTGGGAGCATGTATAATTTATGTGTAGTGATATAGTGGGATCTCTTGAAAGTAATGTGAGACTTGAAATTTGCATATGTCAACATGTGAAAAAAAAATCATATTTGAAATTATTATTTTTTTACTGTAACTGATGGATCTTAGCTAAAACCTCAGGGAATCTCTGGGGAAATTATTTTATATTAATTTATTTTATATTATAACATCTCAAGCTGGACACACTTGCCACTCCTTGAACAATGAACGCTATCTCTGTGACCTGGTGCTGTTAATATGCATTCATTAGACTCCTGTCTGTTCAAAACAGACATTAGTCATGTGTTCATTAACTCCACAGAGTTCAATACGTCAGACAGTCCTTAGTAGACCAGAATAATCTGTCATGTTATGTGCATCAATCCTAAATGAGCCTCTTTTTGTGAGCCTGATGCTGTCTAGTATGAACTCCTTGAGCATTTAATCTGCTGTGTTGCCATTTCCAGAAACTAATTTTATGACCAAATTGAACTATTTCTTATCAAGTGTGTGTGTGGGAACATGTAAGCTTGAGGGTGTATGTGTTCAAAGCTGGCATCTATGGTCATTTGATTGTGCAGCATTTCTATCTAGATTGGTTTTTGCTGTTTGCCAGGGCTGAAGGGCACTGCAGTAAATTGCATTTTGTAGCAGTATAAAATGGTGAGATTTACAGTGGACAAACTATTAATAGAGTCTTCTGTCACCTAAATCAACCTCTTCACACCACAACATAACCCACGGAGCCCCTAGTGTGGTGTCTTTTGCAGGTTCTGACAATTTCCCCATAAACTCGCAAAAGTATTGTCTTTTTGTTTATGGCATACAATAGATGTAAATGAAAATAATCTTTGTCTCAAACTCACCACATGCTGATGTAGCCAAATAAACATATGCTGGATATATGAAACATTCCATTCCATTATGCACACCAAAATGACTTTCACTATGGACATAATGTGAAATCTGACACATAGAAATTTGCTCTGTTATGGTTATGTGAATTAATCTTTACAGAATCATACAAAACTGAATCTTTTTAGCCTTCTTTGAAGTAAACGATTGCGATTAGTTTTTAGTTTAGTTGCCATACCATGCTTAAATTAAGGGTTTGTTTAAACATATAGTTCAGTTTTCTTGGTTCTTTTGTTCTAGTCTGCATTTACATTGCTTAATGAACATCTATTTTGACAAATTATATTTGTGTCCCATTCGAAAATCAATCCCGCAATTAGGGGAGGAATAAGGGATTTATATGTCACTCCCTAAACGTTGCTGCTTATACAGGGTATTTATAGGACAAAAAACATATTTTATTCAAATTCAGAACAGTTGATATTTAGCCCAGAGAGTGTGCAGATAGCACTTCCTTCATAATCAATCAAAAGGTGTTACTTACTTTAGTTCATCACGATCTTAGTTCATGCCAATCAGAGGCAAACACAAATACTCACTGGAGCATTTACCAAATCTGTTTCATCAATATCCTAATAAATTTGGTGTGCTTTTCACTGCGTGAGAAAATGGACATGTGGCGTGAGAGCATGAGAAAAGTGTCAATTGCGTGAGTGTCACGCTGAATGTGTGAGAGTTGGCAGCCCTGCTTATTGATCCTGGTTTTAAACACAAAAATAAATTAGGAATAGCACAAATAAATTAATCTCTGAAACTGAAATCAAATTTAAAATAAAACTGCATAGATTTTCTATTTGATATAAAATTTAGATTAATGTTTATTAAAGCAACAAAAGTTGTTCAGTCAAGATCAGTGAGTGATTTTCTTTGTATGGCACAGATGGCTGCGGGAATATTATCCTGCTATATATATATATATATTAAATTGTGCTTTTACCAGCTAAGACTACTGGCCAGATTTAAAAACTTTTCAACCCCTGTTGAGTTCAAGAGAGGAATACATGCATTTATATCTTCTCCTCTAGACTACTGCAATTCAATAGGTATTGGTCATACCTATATAATCTGCTTTCAAATAGTCCAAAATGCAGCTGCTAGATTTCTTACTGGCACATGTAAATATGAGCACATATTGCATATGTTGCCGGTATGTTTTAGAATAGAGTTTAAGATTTTACTCTTTGTTATTAAGGTTTTAAATGGGTCGGGACCTTCCTATTTATCTGCACTCTTGACTGTTATCATATCTGCTAGATGTTTAAGGTCATCAAATCAGAAACTGTTGAAGGTTCCCAGGTCATGGTTAAAAAGAGAGGGAGACTGGGTATTTAATAGTGGGCCCATTCATATAACTAAACTAAACTAAACTAAACTTAACCAAACCAAATTAAAGAGCCACTCAATTGCAATGTAAACCAACATTCTATTTTAAAAAATGTATGTGTCTCAAGGTGAGAAATTAAACATTTTTTTTGTCCTTGCTGCAGTGAATTGAATGTAGTTTTGTAGCTCTGGGCTGGTCCTATCATAGTCTTCTAAACCCCCAGGCTTTAATCAAACTGGCAGCTTCCAATCTATCAGGTCTCTCAGTCAGCCTCATCACCCCACAGCATTCCAGGGGGCTTACACTGATGGACTGAGTCTGTCTACTCATCCAGAGTTCATGGTGTTAAAGTTTCAGAGACAATAAAGTAATTTCAAGGTCTTTTGGAAAAGTAGCATGCAATCTGTCTGATCTGTTTGAGACTTGTGAGGGCATGAGAACAAACAAAGCTATTTGTATGAGCAAAATCACAATTCATTTTAGGTTTCCTCTGCTCAGTTTATGGTCTACGGTGTCTGTAGTGGAAATGTGTGCTTCCTCTATTCCCCCATTACCTAATGATATCCAGCAGCCTAACAGGCTCGGAAAGGGTAGAGTCCATTCCGAAGCCAAATGACTGTCAATCAGAAGTAATGACCTCTTTCCCTAGGCAATCAGAGAATATGAATTGCAGAGGGGGGAAACATTTTAAACTGAAATTGGTTGGTAATTTCACATTGTGATAGACTGAGTGGGTGGAGGTGTGTATGTGATTTGCAGGTCTTGAATTTAACAAGTATTGAGGAGCTGAAGAAATTGTTGAGCCTGTGGAAGAGGGAGACGTAATAGAACTAACTTCAGCTGGTGTGATTTAATAGAAGTCTCTTTAAAAAGAGAAAAATTTATACAAAACATACATTTTATATATGCTAGCCTACCATTCGAAACTTTGGGGTAAGTAGTAATGTTTTTGAAAGAAGTCTCTTATGCTCACAAAAGCTGCATTTATTTGATAAAAAATACAGTAAAAACAAATATTGGGAAACAGTACTACAATAAAACATGTTTTCTGTTTTAGTATATTTTTAAATGTAATTTATTCCTATCCTTATTATTACTATTTTATGGAAACTGTGATGCATTTTATTTTAAAGTTCAAGAGAACAGTGCATTAAAAAAAAAAAAAAACGAAGTCTTTTGTTACATTGTATGTATATTGTAATTTTTTTAATTTAATTTAATTTAATTTAATTTAATTTAATTTAATTTAATTTAATTTAATTTAATTTAATTTCATGTTCAATGTTCATGATTCCCTTTAATCAAAATCGGATGATTTTGCTTTATAGTTTATTAATATTTACTTCATGGAACTATGTGCTTTAATAAAACAGACACCTGTTGCCTGTTAAAAATAGGAAATTAATTGGGCTTGTAGTAATCAATGCTGCACGATAATGGCAGATGTGTAGTATTGATTCCCTTAGAAATTCTCTTTTATATGTTTGTTCACTAAGGTGGCTCGAGCTGAAACATCTGAATTGCAAGAGCTGACAGATGAGAACAAAGAGATTTAGAGATGAGGCATTGATTTCATTATTTATTTCACCCTTTGTTGTCTCAAACAGCTGTAACTTGTCTAGCTTTGGGCTGGCATTAGAGTTCCTGAGCAACAAAAAATAGGTCTGTGGTTAGTCTGAGTGCCAGTGGGCTCAAATGTAGGATGTAAACAGACTGGATATGTAGTGTTTGACCTTTCGTTTCATATTCCTTCTCTTCTGTTATCTTCTAAGGCTCCTCTTTCCTATGTCCTATTTAAGCCCCTCACCAATCTATTCATCATCGCCTTTCCTTGTGTCCTCGTCTTTCATCTTTCTCTAGCCTTTTATCATTCAGACTATCCCTCCATCCCCTCCTCCTTTTCTTCACATTTTCAAGCCTCTGTCTTAGCCCCCCCCCCATCCATTGAAAGCGTGGACCCCCGGCCCTTCCCCCCAGCACACAGAGGCATTTCTCAATGAACACCTGTGTTTGATGGGATATCTGAATGATCGCAGAAGCACATTTGTTCACAAGCTCACAAGAACATGCAGACATGAATGTTTCAAACAATTCGATCAGGCAAAGGTAGCAGAGAAACTTAGATCCCCACTAAGATTAATCTGTCTAGTGATATATTTATATTTCACTTAGTGAAAATTTTATGATATATAATTTATATACACTATATAGGTTAGAATGATTCTAATTAAAGATATATTAAAAGAGGGTTGAGATTAATATTTATTTTCATTTTCAGTGGCTGTCCTGCACTTCGCTTTTGTTTATTGTGGTATTTTTTAACAATATGCCATAGGGTTGGTTATTTATTTATTTATATATTTATTTATTTATTTATTTATTTATTTATCTATTATTTATTTATATATTTACTTATTTACCTACAAGATATTCTTGCCCAAAAAAGTCATCTGATTTTGTAACAGGCAGCATTTAACACATGCTTTCCAACATTGTTTATGACTGTTCCTCATAACAGAGTTATCGTTAAAAAACCTAAACTAAACCCCAAAAATAACTTTTTTGTTACTTGAAATAAGGTAAACATTTACTGAAATAGAATAAATATGCAAAACTAAAACTCTAGAAATTTGTTGTATAAACTTAATCTAAATCTGATTAATACGAATCAATAAATTATATATACAGTACAGACCAAAAGTTTGGAAACATTACTATTTTTAATGTTTTTGAAAGAAGTTTCTTCTGCTCATCAAGCCTGCATTTATTTGATCAAAAATACAGAAAAAAATATAATATTGTGATATATTATTACAATTTAAAATAACTGTTTTTAAATGTATTATACTTTAAATTATCATTTATTTCTGTGATGCAAAGCTGAATTTTTAGGATCATTATCACATGATCCTTTAGAAATGATTCTAATATGATGATTCATTATCAACGTTGGAAACAGTTCTGCTGCTTAATATTTTTTCAGAACATGTGATACTTTTTTAGGATACTTTGATGAATAAAAAGTAAAAAAAAATAAAATAAAAAGAAGAATCTATGTTTTTAAAATATAAATATTTTTTAATAACAATATACACTACTGGTCAGTAATTTGCGGTCAGTAATTGTTTTTTAATAAAATCAATACTTTTATTCAGCAAGGATGTGTTAAATTGATAAAAAGTGATAGTAAAGAAAATATATTTTTAGAATATATATTATTAGACCTTTTTTTTTTTTAATAAATGCAGTTCTTTTTAACCTTTTATTCATCAAATATATTAGACAGCAGAACTGTTTCCAACACTCATAATAAATCAGAATATTTGAATGATTTCTAAATGATCATGTGATAGACTGGATGTTACATGCGACACTGAAGGCTGGAGTAATGATGCTGAAAATTCCGCTTTGCATCACAGGAATAAATAATTTTTTAAAAGTATATTCAAATAGAAAACTATTATTTTAAGTTGTAATAATATTTCACAGTATTACTGTTTTTTTCTGTATTTTTGATCAAATAAATGCAGGATTTATGAGCAGAAGAAACTTCTTTCAAAAACATTAAAAATAGTAATTTTCCCAAACTTTTGGTCTGTACTGTATATATATATATATATATATATATATATATATATATATATATATATATATATATACCTTAACACTGCCTTACGCTCAGTGCCTCATAAACACCGGCTCTTCCTTATGGGAGAATTCAATGCGCGTGTGGGACGTGATGTCATTGCATGGCCGAAAGTCTTGGGGCAACACTCAGTAGGAAACGAGAACACTAACGGTACGCTGCTGCTGGAGATATGTGCGCAACATGAGCTGGCGATCACAAACTCTTTCTATCAGCAGGCGAACAAGTATAAGACCACGTGGCAACATCCTCGATCAAAGCACTGGCACGTGTTGGATTACATCATCACCCGGCAGGAACATCTCAGGGAGGTCCATATAACTCGAGTCATGCGAGGCACAAGCTGTTGGTCTGACCACCGACTGCTGCGTAGTGTGATGTCTCTGGACCTAGCTCCATCTCGTCAACATAAAGCCAAAAGGCAAAAGCGACTGGATGTTTCTAAGCTTTGTGTTGACTCTTGCCATACTAACTTCTGTCAGACTCTTTCAGACAGGCTCAGCACACTGGATAATCAAGCTGCCAATAATGCTGAGGAGACATGGTCCAAAATCAGAGATATCACGTACAACACAGCTGCTGAAGTCCTCGGCTTCACCACATCCAAACATAAGGACTGGTTTGACGATCAGGATGTCGAAGCGCAAGCCCTGTTGAACACAATGCACACAGCTCACTTGGCATGGGTCAATGATAAATCTAGCACTGCAAAGAAGTCAGCATATACTCGAGCAAGAAATACAGCACAGACCTGCCTGCGTGAAATGAAGAACAGATGGTGGCAGTCAAAAGCTGAGGAACTTCAGTCTGCTGCAGACCGACATGATATGAAGACATTCTATCGTGGTCTTAATTCAATTCAATTCAATTCAAGTTTATTTGTATAGCGCTTTTTACAATACAAATCGTTACAAAGCAACTTTACAGAAAATTATGTTTCTACAATATTTAGTAGTAGCTAGTAGTTTGTGCACGTTTGACAGGATTTTAGAAAAATAAAAATAATAATAATAATAATACAAGACGTAGTCAGCTAGATGATGAACTATCAATATTATTAATTAATAGTAATTATAGGATGCAGTCACACATGTAGCAATAATTGTTAGTTCTGTTTGTTGATTCAAGGTTAGGATCATCTGGGGTCCTCTGAGGGTCAGCATCATCTCTTCTCAGGTGTTCTGGATCCAGACTGGAGCTTGTGTAAATCCTAGTTACCACGGGATGTAAATCCCGTGGCAAAACATAGAAACAAAATAGAGACATCATTAGCATAGCTGCTGATCCAACAAAGTTAAATTAGTTAAACCCAAGCTAAAGAATAAAAATGCAGATGCAACTACACTCACAATTTAAGAGATACATTATTTGAATGCTTGGCGAAAGAGATGCATTTTTAATCTAGATTTAAACAGAGAGAGTGTGTCTGAACCCCGAACATTATCAGGAAGGCTATTCCAGAGTTTGGGAGCCAAATGTGAAAAAGCTCTACCTCCTTTAGTGGACTTTGCTATCCTAGGAACTACCAAAAGTCCAGCGTTTTGTGACCTTAGGGTGCGTGATGGGTTGTAGCGTGGTAGAAGGCTAGTTAGGTACGCAGGAGCTAAACCATTTAGGGCCTTATAGGTAAGTAATGATAATTTGTAACTGATACGGAACTTAATAGGTAGCCAGTGCAGAGACTTTAAAATAGGGGTAATATGATCATATTTTCTTGACCTGGTAAGGACTCTAGCTGCTGCATTTTGGACTACCTGTAGCTTGTTTATTGACGAAGCAGGACAACCACCTAGAAGTCCATTACAATAGTCCAGTCTAGAGGTCATGAAAGCATGAACTAGCTTTTCTGCATCAGAAACAGATAACATGTTTCGTAGCTTGGCAATGTTTCTAAGATGGAAGAATGCGGTTTTTGTAACATTGGAAATATGATTTTCAAAAGACAAATTGCTGTCCAATATAACACCCAGATTTCTGACTGTAGAGGAAGTAACAGTACATCCGTCTAGTTGCAGATTGTAATCTACAAGATTCTGTGTGGTGTTTTTTGGTCCAATAATTAATATCTCTGTCTTATCCGAATTTAATTGGAGAAAATTATTTGTCATCCAATCTTTTACATTTTTAACACACTCTGTTAGCTTAGATAATTGGGAAGTTTCATCTGGTCTCGTTGAAATATATAGCTGAGTATCATCAGCATAACAGTGGAAGCTAATTCCGTATTTTCTAATAATATTACCAAGGGGCAACATGTATATTGAAAATAGAAGGGGACCTAGGACGGATCCTTGTGGCACTCCATATTTTACTGATGATAAATGAGATGACACCCCATTTAAGTAAACAAAATGGTAGCGATCAGGCAGGTAGGATCTAAACCATCTTAGAGCCTGCCCTTGAATACCTGTATAGTTTTGTAATCAATCTATGAGTATGTCATGATCTATGGTGTCGAACGCAGCACTAAGATCAAATAAGACTAGAAATGAGATGCAGCCTTGATCTGACGCAAGAAGCAGGTCATTTGTAATTTTAACAAGTGCAGTTTCTGTGCTATGGTGGGGCCTAAAACCTGACTGAAATTCTTCATACAGATCATTTTTATGCAGGAAGGTGCTCAATTGAGCAGACACAACTTTTTCTAAAATTTTAGACATAAATGGAAGATTTGAAATAGGCCTATAATTTGCCAGTACACTAGGATCTAGTTTTGGTTTCTTAATAAGAGGCTTGATAACCGCCAGCTTGAATGGTTTTGGGACGTGACCTAAAGATAACGACGAGTTAATGATATTGAGAAGCGGTTCTTCGGCTACAGGTAACAGCTCTTTTAGTAATTTAGTGGGTACAGGATCTAATAAACATGTTGTTGGTTTAGATACAGTGATAAGTTTATTTAGCTCTTCCTGTCCTATATTTGTAAAGCACTGCAGTTTATCTTTGGGTGCGATGGATGAAACTGAAGTGTTAGACGCTGTAGAATCTACATTCGTTATTGTATTTCTAATGTTATCTATTTTATCAGTGAAGAAATTCATAAAGTCATTACTATTTAACGTTGGTGGAATATTTGAATCAGGTGGCGTCTGGTAATTTGTTAATTTAGCCACTGTGCTAAATAAAAACCTTGGATTGGTTTGGTTATTTGGTAATTGTTTTTCCATGCAATTTTAAAAACTTCCAAGTTAGTTTTTCTCCATTTGCGTTCAAGACTACGAGTTACTTTCTTGAGAGAGTGAGTATTACTGTTATACCATGGCACAGTACGTTTTTCTCTAACCTTTTTCAATTTGATGGGGGCAACAGCTTCTAATGTATTAGAGAAAATAGTGTCCATGTTGTCAGTAATTTCGTCTAATTCATGTGTATTTTTGGGTACAAATAGCAGTTGAGATAGATCAGGCAGGTTATTTGCGAATCTGTCTTTGGTGGCTGGAACAATAGTTCTGCCCAGACGGTAACGCTGAGACATATAGTTAATATCAGTTATACGCAGCATGCACGATACAAGGAAATGGTCTGTAATATCATCACTTTGGGGTACAATATCTATAGCAGTAAGATCGATTCCATGCGATATAATTAGATCTAGTGTATGATTAAAACGATGAGTGGGCCCGGTGACATTTTGCTTGACTCCAAAGGAGTTTATTAGGTCAGTAAACGCAAGTCCTAATGTATCATTTGCATTATCAACGTGAATATTAAAATCTCCCATGATTAGCGCCTTATCAACTGTAACTAGAAGGTCTGAGAGGAAATCTGCTAATTCTTTTAGGAATTCTGTATACGGCCCTGGTGGTCTATACACAGTAGCCAGAGCAAGAGATACATTAGACTTCTTTTGCATGTCTGACAGTGTAACATTTAGCAGAAGTATTTCAAAAGAGTTAAACCTGTATCCTGTTTTCTGGGTAACATTGAGAATATCACTATATATTGTTGCAACACCTCCTCCACGACCAGTCTTAATAGTTTTTACAGCACAAGTACTTTTATCATTTAAGCGGGTGGAACAAAACTCATCATAATAGTTATTAGAGAATTGTCTTACTAGTCACATGGAGCGAAGTGTCCTGGAGATGTTGTCAGAGAGCAGCTCCGCTCCGATTCTGCTGGGGTGTAATCCATCAGCGCGAAACAGCCTAGGACGCTCCCAGAAAAGATTCCAGTTATTAACAAATAGCAGTTTCTGTTCTTTACACCATGACAACAGCCATTCATTTAAAGCAAAAAGTCTACTGAACCTTTCGTGTCCTCGTCGATACGTGGGCAGTGGTCCTGACACGATGATCGTCGCCGCGGGCGTCGTGCTGCGAACCGTCTCGATCAGGCTGCTGAAGTCCCTCTTTAGCGTCTCCGTCTGCTGCAGCGTGGTGTCGTTAACCCCGGCGTGAAGCACGACCGCTCTGGGGCTCTCGTCGACCGTCTTAAGACAGTCCATGGGCCCCTGAGAGCTGGTTCTACACCTGTACGTGCTATTGACGGAACCCTACTTACTGACAAGGCGGAGATCCTCAGACGCTGGGTCGACCACTTTCAATTGGTATTGAACCAGCCAGCTGCTTTTGATGACTCCGTGCTTGGTGACATAGCGCAGCGGCCAACGGCCTCAGATCTGGACGACACTCCGTCGCTCGAAGAAATCGCACGTGCCATTGAGCAGATGCCCCCTGGTAAAGCCCCGGGTTCTGATGCCATTCAAAGTGAGGTGCTGAAGGAAGGCGGACAATCTCTTCTTGCCACACTCAACGCATTATTCTGTAAAATATGGAGCGAGGAAGCTGTGCCTCAAGATTTTAAATACGCATTGATTGTTCACATCTACAAGCGCAAGGGAGACAGAGCCTGCTGTGATAATCATCGTGGCATCTCGTTGCTCTCCATTGCAGGCAAAGTTTTGGCACGAATTCTGCTGAACCGCCTCCAACGACACATTCATGACAGTGAAATCATCCCGGAAAGTCAGTGTGGATTTCGTGTAGGCCGCGGTACTATGGACATGGTGTTTACTGCTAGGCAGATCCAGGAGAAGTGCCGAGAACAACACCTTGACCTTTATATGATCTTTATTGACCTCACAAAAGCCTTCGACTCAGTTTCCCGCACCGGGCTTTGGCTCATTCTTCATAAGGTTGGATGTCCAGAGAAATTCATTAATATCGTCCGTTCGTTTCATGATGGCATGCTTGGTCAGGTTCTGGATGATGGCAAACTGTCTGACCCATTTGGCATCTCCACTGGCACCAAACAAGGCTGTGTGCTTGCCCCACTGTTATTCAGCATCTTCTTTTCCATGGTGCTGTCCGTGGCTTTTAAGAACTGCGACATGGGCATTCCAATCCAGTTCCGTACAGATGGCTGTGTCTTCAATCTACGCAGGCTCCAGGCTCATACAAAGATACATTCAGCAATTCTGCGTGACCTCCTATATGCAGATGATTGTGCACTGATGGCGCACACCCTTACCGAAGCTCAGTCACTATTCGATCGTTTTAGAACTGCAGCTTCTAGGTTTGGGCTTACTGTCAGTCTAAAGAAGACAGAAGTCCTGCTTCAAGTGGTGAACAAGTCAAACTCCAATCCACCGGTAATCACTGCAGGTAAGACAGTGCTGGCGGCCGTTGACAAATTCTGCTACATCGGTAGGATTCTTGCAGCTGATACAACAGCGGACTCCGACATCAGTGCCCGCATCGCAAAAGCTAGTTTTGCCTTCGGTCGACTGTCCAAGAGAGTATGGGATGAGCACGGCATTCGACTGGACACAAAGGTGGCAGTATATAAGGCAGTCATCCTCACTGTGCTGTTGTATGGATCTGAGTCCTGGACCATTTATCGCCGGCAGATTACCAAACTTGATCAGTTCCATATGCGCTGTCTCCGTCGTATTGCACATGTTAAATGGCAGGACAAGGCCCCAAATACTGAGGTACTTCAGACCTGTGGCATCACTGGTATTGAGGCCTTCCTGCTTGCTGCGCAGTTTCGCTGGTCTGGACATGTTGTACGTATGGCAGACTCACGCCTACCGAAGCAGGTTTTTTATGGACAGCTCCAGAGTGGCATGCGCTCTCAAGGAGGGCAACTAAAACGCTACAAGGACGGCCTCAAAGCCAATTTGAAACTGTGCAATATGGACCCAAATGACCTTGAAGAGATGGTTGCAGACAGGACATCATGGCGAGTACAGTGCCACACTGCCATACACTCCTTTGAGCTCAGCCGTATTGTTACTGCTGTAGACAAACGAAGACGCAGAAAGCACAATGCCTTAACATCTAGAACAACATCTAGCCAGTTTGTGTGCGACACCTGTGGCCGGTCATGTGCGTCAAGGATCGGCCTCTATTCACATCGTAGGACGCACCAACAACAACTGTGACGAGATCTGTCGTGTCGACAGCTCAGACCAAGATATATATATATATATATAGACAATAATAAAAAATGAAAATGACTAAGAAAATTATTAAAACACAAAATTAAATCGAACAGTAAGAATAAATATAAAATCTAATCTAATCAAATAACATAAAACATTAGCATAAACTACAACAGTATGTGAATGATGCTAAAATAACTAACTAAATGCTAAAATAGCATTTTCACATCGTCTGCCCTCTCATGACACTGACGGCACTGTTTGTTTGGTCTTTTCCATCATTTGCTCTCTTCAGACGCTACAACTGCATGGATGTTTTCTAACAATCTCTGACACCAGCTTAGTGCCTGTCAGTCAGCCTATTGGATAAGTGCCCCAGTGAATTAATGCCTGCACATTGATCTCCTTCCATTCGCTCCTCTCATTCTGATCTGAGAGAACAGAGGGCAATGGAGGAAATGTCTAGTGTCTGTCAATGTCTCAGCCCTGCTTCATTTGCCCTGAATATCTGTAATTCACGCATCAGAGCTGGTTGGTAGTAGAGTGGAGATCCGTCACTGCTTTGGTTCAGAGTAATTGGGGTATGAGAAGAAAGCAAGACATAAACTGTAGGCAGCCTCACCTCTAGAATTTTGATTCGGAAAATTGTGAGGACTCATGTGTTTTTTGAAAGTTAATCTCTTTTGAAGCAGCAAAAGTGCAACTAAATATTGAGCATTTGAAACCTTAATGTAAACAAGGTCTGAAATGAACACCAGTTGGTTGTCAAAAATGTTATAAAAAAAAAGAAAAAAGAAATCGACACTATGTTTTTTCCTAAAACATGGTTTAATTCACTTCATTTGAGAAGATGAAAGAAATGCTAAATCATGATTATACAGCATGCAGCATGATCATTGTTTGAACACATTGCAGTTGCACAACACTGAATTTCAGATGATTATGACAAAACTGGCAAATGAGCTGGTCAGCCGTTTGGTGCTGGACTTGTGTAAAAAGGACTTAAAGTAGCATCTGCTTGTGAGAATCTGTACTGTGAATGAGTGTCTGTGAAGAGTGTGTCAGTGCAGAAGAGAATGTGAGAGAATATATTAGAAGCTGAAAACCTTGTAATTGACAACTTTGAATTAATGATTCTGAAACCCATCTCAATCTTCAGTCAGTGGAATTAACTTCATCATGAACACGGAGCATAAGGTCTGGTACTTTCATGTCTTACTATTGTTTAGAACAGTATATATACAGCATATTAGTCAATATATACACTATATATACGTTCAAATGTTTTACAAAAAAAAAAATCTATTTTAAGTAAATACACTTAAAAATACAAAGAATCCTGAAAAATATGTATCATGATCTCCACAATTGTTTCCACACTTCCAATTCAGTTATTTTGATGATTTGCCATCATTCTGTAATGTGGAATGGTCATCATAAGTAATGAGCAGGTGTACCTAAACTAATTATTATTAATTGTTGCAATAGCAACAATAACATGTCCATTTGTCTTGGTGCCTAATGTTGAATTTACAAAGCGTGTATTTTTTGTTAAAAAAAGTGGATATTGAAATGAATAGTGAGGTTCATCCGAAAAAGTTGTTACCCTTGACTTTTTGTTTGAGAACTGCAGGATCCCATCAGCATAAAATATGTACTCACAGAAACTTTGCAGTGTTGTTATTCGGCTTTATCACAGGTGGATTTCTGAAATAATGAGAATGACACATACACACCCCCTGGAAGTGTCCTATGTAAATGAGGCTCTCTTGTTGTGTTTCCCTGGATTTATAATTATAGATAGGACCTCAGAATAATTCTACGGTATACTGATGTGCTAGTGACATCTAAATGGCAAATACCTGTAAAGGCACCTTATATCTGGAGGAAAAATATCAGGAATCAACAAACAGGTGCATGGCTTCTTCAGATTTCTCAAGTACATAACAACAGATGAGATGAAGAAGATGGTCACACAAAGGCAAGCTAAAACAGGACAGTCACACCAGAATAAGTTGTGAATGCTTCTTACCTCCTGAACGGTAATGGACTGTCAGCAGATTTGACTCATTGACGGTCTTCTGTAAGAGTAAGTGGCTGTAGGAACTGTCAGGATTCGCAGCGTGGTGTGGCCTAGTGACCAAAGATATTAACAAGTTCAGTCACAATTTAGGGAACACATATTCACTATAAGAGTTTTCCCTTAGTAAACTGATTCAAATTTGCTGTTTATTGATAGTAAGGTAGTCGTTTGTAGTAATTATGATTAGGTACAGGGTAAACGGATCTAGAATGTGGTCATGCATAATAAGGCATTAATGTGCTCTACAATTTAATAAGATCAAATGTAAAGTGTCACCCAGTACATTTTTGGAATTTACTGGTTTTTAATTAATTATTATTATTATTTTTTTACTGTAAATTATAAGATTACTTTTTTTTAATTCTTCCCAAAACAGCAGATTTGACAGTGTTTTACTATAAACTTAAATTAAATGTTTTGGAAAGATGAACGAACAGTTTTAAAATTCGGTAAAACCATTTAACAGGTTTTTACTGTAGCATTTTACAGTCTTTTACAGTTTAAATTATAATCATTACAGTGTAATTTACACAGGAAAAACTGTAATAGATCCAACCTTACATTTCATGTAGGTTTACAGTAAAAAGCTGTTAAATGTACCATCTTTAAAGCAAAAAAAAACTTCTCAGAATTCCCTGATATTTTCTTTAAATAATTGTTTAAGTTTTTGTTATCTGTTATGAATATTAAGGTTTTGTGTTTGAATTTGTTGTTTAATTAATGTTTATTACATTATATTAGTGTAAGTTTTGATACCATAATGGCATGTATGATACTTAATGAACAATGTATATGGCATGTATGACAAATTAATTAGGTAAACTGAATTCAATGATGGACTGCCTTAACTGTCATTTTGAATTATTGACACACCGTTTTCCTAATTAATGTTGTTCACTTGCTTTGATGCAATCTATTTGTTTAAAGCGCTATATAAATAAAGGTGACTTGACACTGTCTGCACATTCTACAGTATATGCTAATACATTCTATAGCTTATAAAAAGCTTCCTATAATATGTCATGTGACTTTATCACCCATGTTATTATGGTGTTTACCAGTATACTGTATGTTAAAGGTACAAATCTGTTTTTAGTAGCAGCATGGCTTTTGTTTGTTTGGTTTATCAATGGCAGTTAAACTAAAATGTACAGGTTGTTACGTAAATGTTTACTTTTTACTGTATTTTGCCATGAATTATTCTGTCAACCACATCTGCCAGTTTTTAAACAGCAGGATTCTTTTGTAGATTTAGATTTCTATTGCATAGCATGTATTTGCAGCTCATTGTAATATAGGAAACTTAGCAAGCAGAAGTCATAATGAATGTACTTCTTTCAGCTGTCGTAAAAGCACTGCTTTTTAATTTTGCATTTGTACCAACAATTAGACATTTAAATGCAATCTTTGATAATTAGCCTGAACGTTTGTAATGTCATCAGGCTGCTCTGAATTTGTAGCTATGCCGAGTGTTGACTAAGGACTCCTGAAGTCTGTTTGTTGCTATGGAGACTGTGTGTGCAGTTTAAAAGAATGAAGTATGACCTTCCGAATGTACATGGCTTTATGTTTCTTCCTACACATAACTCGTTCTTGATAAATGAACACAAAGCAAACAACTTTCATTGAGGATGCTTAACCATGCAGGAGAGAAGCTCTTCTTGTCTATGTGGCTCTGATAAAGTATGCTTTCCTCCAGTGAATGGCTGTCTGCTGCTTTTTTCCACAATCATAAAACATGCAGGCGATTTCAGCTGAGACTACATGGATTAAACCTGCTGAACTGTGTGAATTTATTACATCCAATTTCATGAATTAATTTGAATAAGAAAAGAAATTCACCACTGGACATGATCAGACCGAATGCTACAGAACCACTTGAAATATGCGTATTAAATATTTTAATTTTGGCTTGATTCCCTTGACATTTTATTCACTCAGAAATTATTATACACACTATATCGTCAACAAATTGCTCTCTTGTAAACTGTTGTTTCTTCTTTTCCACTATTGGTCTATTGATCTACTTGCACATTATGAAGAAGTCTAGCAAGTGTAACTTTTAGAAGCATGAGGAATAATTGGTGCCATGGGACACTCTGAATAGGTGAGGGGTCTGCCAAGAAAAGAAGGAAGAGCTAATTCTTCAAAGGCCCCCAAAGAAAACTTTGGCTAACTTTTCACAGTACTGAAGAAAGCTCAGTGTTTTACATTCAAGCTATATCAAGTATGGCTGAACTAATAGTCAGGATGTACATTTTTTGGTCAGACCCTGATAAGATATAGATATAGAAATAAATAAAAAAATAATTGTAGATAATAGTAGTGTATGTATATATATATATATATATCTCTTGAGAGTACATGTTTCAGTTACAGCAGGTAGGACACTGCTGGACCATGAGAGGATATTTATAATTCATTACCTTTTCCTTCATTACCAATGTAATGCCTGTCCCTTATCTGCAATTCTGAATTAGGCCAGGCTCGTTCTAACCAAAGTGATGCTCGAGATAGAACCATAACAACCTGGTGGATGACAAATGAGTGTAATAATTTCAGCATTTCATCCTAAATTAGCACATGTTTCAAATGATGGTTTTAAATTGCAATTACATTAAAGACCAAAACAAGTCCTATACTAAAGTCATCCGTTGATAATTGAAAAATGTGCCAAAAAAAAGCAAAAAGCACAAAACCCAAGCCAAAAACAATTACGTGGTTCAATGCTAAATTATAGTGTTCCAGAAAAAGCTTTTTATCTCCTAGCATGGTTTATCAGTTATGTATATGTGGAAATCGAAGTCATGCAGGGAAGCTTAACATTATTAACCGAAAAATGTATAAATTAAACCGACGGCTGCACTTTTAATTACTATAGTTCTAAAATGTAGTTTAAGGTAGCAAATAATGTAGTTAAATGAAACTTTTGAGTGACCTAGGAAACTGTTATATTAGTTCTAAATAAATTTTTTACGATAAAATTATTTTACTTAATTATACATTTATTTAGGCAGAAAAGGATCTGTTCATTGGCTTGCAGATAATTGATTAAATATTTACAGTAGACAAACAAAAGGTTCAACAACAGCATACTCTCTATAGTATCTGTTCTTTAAATTTAAGTGATTGAAATGATGTGTGCAGGTTCAAGGAAAGTATAGGAGGAGGACAGTGTCTGGATGGGAAAATAAAAATGAGTGGACAAAGAAAAAGTGGTGGACAGTATGCTTGCTTCATTCAGAGTCACTCAGGCGAGTAACTTCAATCACTGCATGAGATGACCCATGGAGGCCTTTTCTTTGCCATGAACAAATAATGTCTGTTACTAATGTATACTGACATAAAGCAAAGGACCAGAAAATGCTGTGCAACATGTGGAAGGATCCGTTTTTGCTTCCGTCTATTTATTTCCAAGTTCATTTTAGTCAAATGCCCATTGTGTTAGTAACTCAAAAGTTGTAAAGTTTTGATACAGTGTATATGTTATACTGAGAATTTTCAACATGAAAAATCTCTCATTATCCTTTCACTGTTTGGTTGCCCAAGTATGACTACCAATGATTTGGAAAATAGTATGGCCTACATTTTTCAAACTTTCTACTTTTGTGTTTCATGGTCTACAGCAGGGTTCCTCAAATCTTTCCCTGGAGGGCCAATGCGTTGCTGAGTTTAGCTCTAACCCTGATCATACTCACCTACATGTGATTTTGTAATGATCCTGAAGACATTGATTAGCATGCTCAGGTGTGTTTGATTAAGGTTACAGCTAAATTCTGCAGGAAATTGGATCTTGTGGGCAAGAGAATAATGACAGAACTTTTCTGTTAATTTAAAATAAAAGAATGAAGAACCAATTCATTTTAACTTAATTAATTTTTGATTCATATTTTAAACTTCCCTTATATATAAAGTCTAAGCAATTTCAAATGCCAACTGTGAGCACAAATTGGAAAAAATCTTTAACGGTTTCTGCTGAATGCAACTTGTCAGCGGAATGATTTGTCATTTCTTAACCAAACAATATCTCTTTATTGTCGGAGACAGGAACACGTGTCATGCCCTGGCCCTGATCATTTCTGATGACTTGCTCATTAGAAGTGTGTCTAATGGCTCAGTAATGGATCTGTCTGCATTCCACCCTCATCTCAGCTTTCTAGATACATCACTCACCCAAAAGAAGAAAAGAAAAAACAAAAAACCTCCATCATTACTGCCATGGTAATGTGGGAAGGAGGAAATCAAGCTGCCTTTTAGAACACAGTATAGATGGTTAATGGTGTTTCTCTGCTTGTTATATTGTTAAAAATAGATTTTGGCTTTGACCTTATTTTTGAATATCCAAAGTACTGTATATTCTTAGATACTGAACCATACAATTTCAGTTTTTGACAGCACCTAAAATGTTCAACATTTGTGCTAGTTTGTAAGATATAATTTAAGTGACACAAAAATCTACATTAATTGCCTTAACTGTGCTACAATAAATAGATCTGATTGATTTGTACATTTAATTTATTTTGTTAGAAATGCCAAAAATCTGCATTTTTGCATCAAAGTGTTTATTCTTTAGAAGGTGTCAAGATGTTGACATACTACCAGTGTGATTTTAGTATCGAGATACTACTATGAGAGTTTTTCATAAAATTTGTAGTTATTTTTATTTTCCATTTTCATTTTAATGTCTTTTTTGTAGTTTTTTAGTACATCAAAACCAAATTAAAATCCATTTTAATCTTGAAAATGTTTAGGTTTTTGTATTTTATTTTGTTTCAGTTAACATTTCTTAATTACTGTTTATTAATACTTTTTTATGGTTTTTAGTTTTAGTTAACTATAGTAACCCTTCATATATATATATATATATGATAGATTCATATATATATGTATATATATATATATATATATATATATATATATATATATATATATATATATATATATATATATATATATATATATATATATATATATATATATATATATATATATATATATATATATATATATATATATATATATATATATATATATATATATATATATATATATATATATATATATATATATATATATATATATGATAGGTAAAAATTGATAGCCTGAATGCACTTTCAGTCGCTTTGGATAAAAGTGTCTGCTAAATGTATAAATTTAATTTAATTTAATTTAATTTTAATTTTTATATTATATATATATAAATGAGAGCAAGGACATTTCTTTAGTTAAATCAGAAAAGTTAATTCTGCCTTTTTCTTTTTCTTTTCCTTTTTAATTAGAGTGGTTAAATCACCCCTTGCTTTTGGGGTAACTTTCACAGGCCAGTAATGCTCCTTGATGACCCTTTTGCAGTTATTATCCAACCTCTACTTGCTAACATGCAATTTTAGACAGGAGGCTCCAATTAGGTCATGGCAAAAATGCCCCCATATGTCTTTTAGTGCGGTGCGAAAACTGGGACCATTAATTATGGAACAATAAAAAGATGCACGCCTCTACTCTGCTGATGAAATACCACTTTCACTGTTTAGTTCATGGGGTGCTAGCTCAGTTTAGACTAAATTAACTGGCAATTAAAATACAACCCCCACTCCCTCAGATCTTTTGATTATTAATATTTGTAGTTTATCTTGCAATTGTTGTTTAATGTCTAGACAGTAGATCTGTCAAAACCAGTAAATCTTTTTAGATGTTTTCAAAAGAGTCTCATGCTAACCAAGGCAGCATTTATTTATTTAAAAAGTAAAAACAGTGAAATATTTAATATATATTGGGAAGTATTATTGCAATTTAAAATAACTGTTTTATATTTTAATATATTTAAAATGTTTTGTCAGCCATTATTCTGTTAAAAATAATTGCATTTATTTATTTTAATTAAAACTGTAATATATATATATATATATATATATATATATATATAACAAAATAAGCATGTAGTTTCATTATTCTTTCAGCTACCATTAACAGTAAAGTCTCTTCTTTTTAACACATTCTACAATGCTTAAACCTATTCTGCAGAATACACATCATTTTCTGCACAGGGAATGTGGAAAAATTGGGGCCTAGTTATTTGCTATAAACATAAGGGACAGCTGGACATAGGACATTTAAAGCAGTACTGGCAATAAACATTTTAAAATGTATAATGTAATGTAGCACATATAATGTAGTGTGATATTTAAAATACCATCCAGTGTGAGTCAGTTCAGCACTGGACAGCTCCAGTTGTGCCAAGAGCTCCTGAAGCCTGTGGTGTGAAGTCAACTCTTGTTCTAGAATAAATGGCAAACCCTGATCTATTAAGCATTAGAACAGGACATAAATGCCTCATGGGTTCTGGTCCCAAACCTAGTGACCTACTGTTTACATAGACAGCTTCTTTTTAAGGCGGCATCCTAACTGAAAAGGAACCTTGTAGGTGACTTATTTGGAACACTGTTCCTAAACAGCAACTCTGATAACTGCACAAATAGCACTCCTCAAGGGAGACTAGAGTTTGTCAAATACCGTCCTCTCTTTATTCCAATAATGATAAATGTACACACACATATTGGGTGATTTTATAAATAATATATAGATTTACAGTACAAAATTATAAGAATGTTTATGTTTAAAAAATGTTTGAAAAAACATTTCCAAAATTTTTGGGTTGGTAGAATGTTTTTCAAATAAGTGTCTTTTGCTCACCAAGGCTGCATTTATTTAATAATAATAAGAATAATAAATTGTTATATTGTGAAATATTTTTACATTTCAAAATAACACAATTATTTAAAAAAATATATTTTTATGTGCTCAAGAAACATTTCTTACAGTATAAGTGTTGAAAACCCTTGTGCTGCTGAATACTGGTGTTAAAAGTAGTTACACTTTTTTTTTTTTTCAAATTCAAATAACGACATTTAAATGAACTGGAATTTGTTTCCAATGTAAAAGCCATTCACTGTGAATGACACATGCAGTGCTGCCTTCGAATTTGGCTGAAAATTAGTAACAGCCTTAGTAACCTTAGTATCTTAGTAACAGCCTTTGGATCTTGTGCCTATGTCTTAAAATGTTGCCTAAAAAGAAATCTCACTTTTGGCCATTTCTGCGTATAGGTTCAGATCTTCAGTACTGCAAAAGAGGGTAAGTGCTTGTGTCAGATACCAAAATAGTGAATCCCATATATATTAGTAAACACTGATACTGTGCACCTCACACTGCTACAGTCTTATCAGGTTCCAACGTCAGCTGTCAGCCAAACACCACTTCCATATTCTACTGAACTTGACCCAGCAGCCTCAACTCAAAGGCACCTCCGATCTTGCTCTTCCATCACCCCGAAGCTCTCTCTTTCTCTCTCATTTCCCTCTTCACGCTAGGATGATGATGATGCAGAGGGATCTGGCTGTCTGCCTGGTGTGATGGGTGCCCGCTCTGGATTAAGTGCCTCATTTTTATCCTTATAAACTCATTGGAGAGAAGTCTGCTGAACAGTCTGTTGTGCACACCGAGCAGGAGCCAGTATTGGATTATTGGATTCTAGTTCTTATTGATGAATGTGTGCAATCAGTTCTAGCAGTGGTGTGTGCCCTAGGCAGGTAAACAGCTTGTCTGAATGCTCTGGTTCCATAATAAGGTCATTAATAGAAATCAGTCGGCGAGTGGACTGCCACGGAGCTAAACAAATCCCACCCTTTACTCCAGTATCATCAATCTAAACATGCAGGCCTGCAGCAAGCTTATGCCAACTTTAATACATAGCTCAGCTTTTGCATAAATGGTTCAGGGAGAGATAGATGTGTGTACACGTACACACTCAGTGATTGTAAGGTTATATGCACTTGAACGCTTGCGGTTCAGACAGGCCACATCCTGTTATCATGCATAGGATATGCATCTACGGTCAAGCAGATAACGGCTATGTTTAATGCATTAGCACAGTATGATAATCACATACAATAACAACTCCATCAACGCCCTTGAGCTGTAATGTATCCATGTAATGCTTGAAAGCCGATTACTAATAACTCACAAAAGTGGAAACGCGATGCGTGAATTCATTTTTGAGACATCTGATTACAATAAATTGCAAGTGATGCAACCTCCACAGCTTGTCATTACACAATGTTAAAACCCTGTGTGGTACGGTCTAGGCATGTGTAAAAAAGAAAGAAAAGAAACTGATAATACTTTAGAATAAGTTCTCACTATTAACTAGTTGCTTATTAGCATGCCGATTATTAACATACTGGCTGTTAATAAGTACATATAAAGCACTTATTCTGCATGACCATTTTCTACTGTACATATCCTACCCAATACCTAAACTCAGCATTTACCTTACTAACTATTAATAAGCAGCAAATTAGGAGTTTATTGAGGCAAAATTCATAATGTTTGTTAATAGTGAGAACTGGACCTTAAAAATAGATTAGATTAGATTTAACTGTATTGTCATTGCACATGTAAGGTACAGTACAAGGCAACGAAATGCAGTTAGCATCTAACCAGAAGTGCAATAAAGAGTAAGTACAGTATATACAGTGTCTACAGTATGTTAAAAATGTAAAATAAATATACAGATAAGGCAGTACTATGGACAAAATTTACAGATTTTTAAATACTATCAGCATGATATACAGATAGCCGTACTATGAACATACTATACAGATGGATTATGTAATAAGTGTACATAATCCATACATAATCCATCCAAGTGTAAAATAAAGTGTGACCAAAAAACTTAATTAACATATAATAATGTGTGTTAGAAATGAAAAGGCAGTCTTTAAAGTAACCAATAACATGCTGTTTTTACAACACAAGAATGTGTTGGTATAAAAATGAATCATTTTGCTTGTCAGTTGATCTTATGCACTGGTGCCATCAAAATGAGAGTTCAAACAGCTGATAGAAACTTCTCAGTCCACAATTAAATGCATTGATGGGTTTATTTATTACAAACACACAGCTTTTTGCTTCAAGATATTTATTGGTGGTTTGGAGTCATATTGCGAATTATTGTGGTGTTTTGATGAGTTATTTGATCTCTCATTCTGATGGCACTGCAGAGGATGCATTCGTGAGCAAGTGATGTAATGCTACATTTCTCCAAAGCTCTTCTGATGGAGAAACAAACTCATCTACATCTTGAGTGGCAGATTTTCATTTTTGAGTGTGTTTGGGTTCTATTTCTTTAAGGCTGTTTTGTCAGAAAATATTTGAAAAATAAGTGAAAATGAAAAGTTTTATTACCTCTTAAAGGTGTAATTCTTCAGAGATGAGTGCTGAGGTGGTCAAAAGACATCAAAAGCATTGATGAAACTGCTGATGTCAGCTGATGCCCATTATTCTTCTTGAAAGTCAATAGGAGGCCGAGGTTAAAATGAAAACGCTAATGCACCATGATCAAGAAACCCTCGTTCCTGTTTATTCCCTCCATTTTTTCCACACTCTGTTCTTAGACCTGGACCATGACCCATATAAATGCTTTAAAACATTTATAGGCGCTAGTCTGAACTATCCCATTGGGACAGCAGTACGGTCCAGGTTCAGTAACCTCCCTTCCCCATCTTCTCCTTCCCACCAGCTGCAGTCTTGCATCTTGGCCCACTTCCACACAGGCATCGTAACTTTCTCATCATGTGCTGTCTATGGTCTGGTGGGCATGACTTTCAGCCTGAGTTTAGGGAGTGGAAGAGAAGCTATACTAGTCTGTTTCTTTATCCCATGGGAAAGGGTGAGGAGGCAGCTATGAATAAGGAGAAGATTTATGTGGTTCTAGAAATCGTACAGGCAGGGAAATGAAAATAAATAAATAAATAAATAAATAAATAACATAATGGCGAGACCTTACAACAAGGATGAATAATTACTAATGCCAGTGCCCAGTAAATGAGACGGTAATGCTGAGTGAATGATTTAAACTAATGTGGTGCTGGAATTCAATACTTCAATAGTAATCGTTAAATGTCAATATTTCTGTAATAGTATTTATGCTTTAGCAGTTTGTGTTCGTGTGACAGGAAAATAATCTCTCATTTTGCATAATGCATAAGAGAATGTTAAAGAAAATAAGCGATTTTGAATGGTCAAAAAGAGGCAAGGTTCCATTTGAGCTTTTCAACATACTGCAGACCCAAACAATGTTACAAAGTAATGTTAAAATAATTTATTATGTTGCTGCTTTGCTTTGTATGGCTGATTGTTTTGTTTGCAGGTTTGTGATTAATTACAAAATCTCTTGATTTGGTTTAAAGGAAGAACCAGAGAGATGCTGGCTATTAGATTAATGATGCCATAAATCATGTGTTTGCTGTTCAAAACAGGACTGGGTATTATGCTGTTGAGAGCAAGTTAGGCAAACTACTGTGTGTGTGTACAGTTTTATATGGTTTATGAGGTCAGTTAGAATTTTTTGAATCATCGAAAATACATTTTGGTCCAAAAATAGCAAAAACTACGACTTTATTCAGCATTGTCTTCTCTTCCCTGTCTGTTGTGAGAGAGAGATCAAAACAAAGCAGTTTTTTGATATCCGGTTCGCGAAACGAATCATTCAATGTAACCGGAAATCGAACTGAATCGTTTTAAACGGTTCACGTCTCCAATACACATTAATCCACAAATGACTTAAGCTGTTAACTTTTTTAATGTGGCTGACACTCCCTCTGAGTTAAAACAAACCAATATCCTGGAGTAATTCATTTATTCAAACAGTACACTGACTGAACTGCTGTGAAGAGAGAACTGAAGATGAACACCGAGCTGAGCCAGATAACGAATAAAAGATTGACTCGTTCTCGAGTCAAGAACCGTTTCTGTCAGACGCGTCCGATTTGAGAACCGAGGAGCTGATGATACTGCGCATGTGTGATTCAGTGTGAAGCAGACCAACACACAGAGCGTCTGAACCGAACTGATTCTTTTGGTGATTGATTCTGAACTGATTCTGTGCTAGTGTTATGAGCGCGGGTAAACCGAAGGCTTGAATCAAGGGCAATCATCGCCAATGACGCCATTACGTCGAGCACAAAAGAACCAGTGAACCGTTTTCTTCAACCAGTTTATTGAATCGAACTGTCCGAAAGAAGTACTGGAGATCCGAAAACCGATGCAACGGTTCTTGCCTCTCGAACGAGTCAATGTTTTGTTCATTATCTGAGGGTGAGTTATTAATGACATAATTTAGATTTTTGGGTGAACTATCCCTTTAACAACATTTTTGGAATCTGACAAAAAATCTTTTTGGGGATGTCCTCATTTTTAAAATCATGTATTCTCTTTATAAAATAAATAGTTAAAAATATTAATAAATTGTAGCGTTATAAAGGATTTCTACTTCAATTAAATGCTTTTGAACATTCTATTTATCAAAAAATCACGAAAAATATTATCACAATTTTTCATTTTCAACTGATAATAATATTACTTGATCACTTATATATAATATAATATAATATAATATAATATAATATAATATAATATAATATAATATAATATAATATAATATAATATAATATAATATAATATAATATAATATAATATAATATAATATAATATAATATAATATAATCACTCTGTGTCTGTGTGTCAGTGTGTCTATACAGGTGTATTGCCTCTCTGTATCGGCATGTTTCATGCCTAACCTCCAGACTCAGGTTCCGTTCATTTCACCTCTTATCAGGCTCATTCATTCATGTCTTATAGAAACCACACATGATCAATGTGTGTCATGATGGGAAAAGTCATTTGCCTATCGTCTTCTGTCTATTCCACCTTCTGTTTATACTCACCTTAGTGTAAAAGATGGCCTGATGAAATGTGAGCATCTGTTTACATCTGGCCAGATTTGCTGCTTTAACCTCCTGGTGACACGGCTCAGATTGATTGGCTAAAGGGGGCCACAGACCGCAAAATAAGAAACGAGCATTAGGAATCCATTTCTGGTATAATCTAACCTCTTCCATCCGCCCACGAGTTCTTACCCACATTATTTTCCATAAAGAGTTCAGATATTGAGGTGCCGTGGAGTCAGACGTTATGTTATGGCAGGATTTACAGTTGATAAGAAATGATCTTGATTTCTAAAGGTGTTTTAGAAATGCGTTCACAGTAGGGGAAGGGGTATATTTCATGGGAAATTACAGTTGGGACTTTAAAAGGCTGGGGCCCTTTAAGAGAACAGCATTGGCTGACACGGCTTTGACCTTGGGTGACCTCAGCGTCCCCTGGTTAATGTCATTTCTCACTGCCAACAAGGAAGATGGATGTTCATTCTAAAACTCATGGTTCATTAAAAAAGGTAGTGGTGAGGAAGGTCTCTCGGATAACCTGCAAATGTATGGTTCCATCGGGAACATGCTAACCTGCTGCTGGAATTATTACTAAGAACAATATGTGTACAGCCAATGTTTCCAAAAGGAGCTGTATTTCATGCTTAGGGTGGAAGCTACATTTTCCATGTCATGTTTACAATATGTGTGCATGTGGAAAACTACTAACATGTTTGTAGATTTGTATGAGCAAGAACTGTGTGCATTCAAGCTTCTTCTTTATGTGCTTATTTCTGTGTTTTTGAGCGGAGTTGAGCGGAGGTGTATGCTGCCCAGGATATGAGAAGGAATCTCAGTGGGGCATCTCCTTGTAAACACTTTTGTTATTACACCACACCAGCACTCATTACACTGTGCCTGTTCCACTGTGCTCTCTGACCCCGTCTGACAGCCATGGCGTTCCAATGAGACTCTCTCTCTCTCTCTGCCTGATGCAGTGAAAGAGAAGACAGAGGGGCAACAAAAGCCACCTGCCAAGTCTGAGGCAAAACTCACATTTCCTGCCTTGTGGCACAAAAGGGAAATGGATTGAGATTCATCAGAAGAGAATATGCAGACCCTGAGCTGCAATGTGAACATGCTCTATTGTCATTCTTGCAATGTTATACAGTACTACCATTAAAAAAATTGCTTATATTTGTAACTTCTTACATTTCTAATTAGTTAGACTGAAGTCCTTTCTAAAGTAAGCCTCTTCAGTTGTGTACTGGACAAGTACAGATTCTGTCTATTTCTTTGGGGAATGAACTGTTTGTCAAGATCACTGTATATTCATTAATGTCAAATTAGCTTTAAAAAACTGTAAAAACTAGGCAATGCCATTTCCTTTGAAAAACAAAACAAAAACAGGCTTCTTAAATTGAAAGGCTTCTTTTCTTACAGTCACCAAGGTGCGTTTCCTCCCATTAATTTTGAAATGACTGTCTTGCATTGTATAATGTCTCTGTACTATCAGAAATCCCATTTGAGTGGTGGTATCTTTGGAGTTATACCAGAGTTGCATCCAGTTTAAAATCCAAAATGGCGATTCACTGCTACAGCAGTTCTGTGAACCAACACAGCAAAGTTCCCTCTTAATGATCAGCCAAGAGAATTAATGAGACTTAAGTTACCTTTTACAGCAGTCGAGAGACAAGAATTAATATTCCCCTCTCTCTCTCTCTCTCTCTCTCTCTCTCTGCTTTCTCTCATGTGGTTCATTGGTATGCTGCTCTATGGTGGAGTTGCTCAAGCCGTTAATGACATTATGAATAATGGATGCCACAGCTCAATAAAACATTTGGCTTGATTTAACCTAGATACAGTTTTAGTGCACAGTGGTTTGATCCAATGATATGTGTTTCCTTATTTGAAAACCAGGTGTACAGGTGATGCATCTCACAGTCCGGTGCTGCTCAGACAAAATCTCAGGAGTCTCTGCGTCCTGCATAAATGCAGAGGGATATGAAATTGATCAGACATCTCAGAGAATGACCCTTTCTGTAGGAAATTATACACCAATTTTTTCACATTTAATTCCTAAGGTAATCCCATTATTCAAGGTGTCTTTGATAAAGGATTATTGCTCACTTTTCCGACAACTAAAGTGGGATCTTTATGGCGTGCATTCAGTTAAATCAGATGTGAACGTTTATTATGGGGTCAGTCATTTTGTGTCAAACTGTTTCAATTAAAGTTTTAAAGAAGGTTGATACATTTTTTAAAGCTTCTTGTTCAAGCTCTGGGAAACGCTGCTTCAGACCAAATGCACTGTATGTCTGACTTTTAAATTATGGTCAATGTTGGTGCATCTAAATGCCATGATAGATAGTTAGAGAGACAGAAAACCTGCTGGGAAAATCAACTGCTTGAAGAAATGTTAAACTTCGATTTGAGCTTGTTGTATTGTTTCTATCTATAATAGTTTAAATAATAGAATAGAATACTTTTGCAAGGCACTGTATATCAAAATATCATGGTATTACCATCTGACACAATCACTGTACCATGGTAATTTTGTTTTGCTGTATTGATTAGAAAAGTGTTGTTTAGCATGAAGCGCATCAATGTAACAAATGTACTTTAAGCACAAATGAATAATTTTGTGTTTATTAGCAGACCACAACATTTAACACCATGTCCCTTATGAAACAAAAATATATTGCAGTATATTGGTAAATATCATGTAATATATTAGGCATATATTCTTATATATGGGATTTAATATTTATTTTTTCCAATATATTGAAAGCGGCAATCATTTGTATATTTTGCAATATATTATATAATATATGTATCATCAATATATTATTCAATGTATTCAAATATATATTAGAAAATAAAAAGGGAAAATAATATATTACAATATATCACAATATATTTTAAGAAATATATTGGTAAATATATTTTCCTTTCGTATAGGGGTCCTAACCAGCCACAGCAAGTGATGGGACATTTGACAGTCTATAAAATATATTTTGTGTATCTTTTGATCCTGATAAGTCCCATTTTTACCATAAGGAGCACAAAGTGAGATACTGAGGCAATATTCAAGGCTTTTTTTTTGCCACAGTAATCCTACCAGCTGTAAGTTGAATTTTGCGTCTATGTTATCAATGTAACCACCTTGAGTTTACAAGCTAGTAAGCATTTCCCTTTTGTATTTTCAAATGTGTCGGTTCTAGACGACCCAAGTGTGAACCTGTCTGCTCCACTGACGACCCCACATCAGTTTTTCTCTTCCTGGCAGACCTCGCAACGCCAACCACTTGCACTCTCGCCATGGCTGAATGACAAAGTAAGATGTAACATACTATATTCAGACTCATGCATTTTTAATTCAAAACAGCAAAAATCTTGAGGGCATGAAGCTGGAAAATGGTGTTTTTGTGAACACAGAGAGGTGTTGGCGAACACACAAAAAACTGTCTACTAACAGTCAGGCTCAAGTCAAATCATCTGAAGCCTTTCTCCCTGCAGTCCAAGCTGCATCTCCTGTGTGTTTGCAAGCTGGCACAAAAAATAAATTTCTTTCTTGGCAGCAGTCAGTATAAATGGGCAGAGTGACAAAAAACGGTGGTCCCACACAAGGACCTCTTAAACAATCAGCCAATATCACTGAGTGCTCTATTGCCATAAATCTGCTTTTTGGAGCCAACCTGGAAGAGCAACCCAATAATCAACTGAGCCTCCAGCAGGATAAACAGACTGAGAGCTCAGTGTACTGCACAGCTCCATTGAGATGTCCCAGCACCGCCTAAGTGCCTTATTCTCTCAATCATCATTCAATCCATTGTTTTCAGCACCAGAAACATAACAAATGAAATTCATGAGCAGTAAATTAAGGGGACAAAGATGAAAAGCTGCTTGTGTACCCATGAGCTCTATACCTGTAAATGGCTAAAGTGCAGATCTGTTTGGCAAATAATCCTCCTACCATTGACATTTCAGCTTAAAAAACAAAGGCAGTTTAAATATAGATCAGCATAGAACTTTTTTATTGCACATATGTCATAACTAAGATTCACAGGGTCCAGAACAACATTTTTATGGGTCAGTAAATAAGCTGTACTCTAGAGAACTGTAGTGGGCCCCACTTTGATCATCACTTTCATGCAATATCTATTTTTACATTGTGATGTAATTTTCATGAAAGTAAGCATAATATATTAACTGTATTTATTATTTATGTTTTGCAAGAAATAATATGCACTACTGTTCAAAGGACTGAGGTCTGTAACATCTTTTTTTTAGAGATTTTAAAATAAGTCTCATGCACCCAGACTGCATTTATTTGATCAAAAGCATAAAAACAGTAATAATGTAAAATATCATTAGAATTCCAAATAACTTTAAATAAATAATACAAATAATAAAGTTAGTTGAGAAGAACATTTATTATAAAAAAAAAAAAATATGTAGAAAATCTCTTTACTGTCAGATTTGGTGAATATATTGCACCCTTGCTGAATAAAACTATTAATTCCTTTTGAATGGTAATGTATACATATAATTTAGAGACTAAAATGTATGTATGTATTGAATTTTGCAAACAAACAAAAATTCTGCCCTAGCCTGCATGTTTTATGCCTGAATTAAGCTGTAAGGTTTGTCGTTGGATCTTAGAGTCAAAGCGATCTAAAATAATCCATTCAAAGTGAGAGACATACCATGCTAAAAGCAAATTTCAGGTCAGTGAAGATATCTAAGGGGTCCTCATCTGTTAAGTCAGCCAAGTAACTGAAAGGACACTGAGGCCAAGTTAGAATTATGTAATCGCTCCTAGTGCATTACAGGTTATAGATAAAAGAAAAAGTGTAAAATAAAGCTCAGAGCTTCACTGATATGTAGCCCAAAAGTAAATATTGCCTTAATCTCTTGGCAGCCAATTATACAGGGGATTAATTTTCTTTTCATTTTGCAACAAAGCCCTGAGTAGTGTAATTTTCTAGGACATTATGACTCATTATCAATGCTTTCCAGTCTAGTCATTCCCATAAAAGGGGGGTTGATGCATTCCAAATGCATTTGTATGTTACTCTGGTGTATGGCGGGAGGGTACGGATAATTGAGAAGGCCATATAGTTCATTCCCTGAGTCCGTGAGAGGTTCAGCATCTCTGTATTTAGCTGGGTCACGTTTACGCTGACTCTGTACCTCCTCACCCAGCTTGTCTGTGCTAATGTGCTCAATGACTGTTTAATTAAGAGGAATGAGAGTAAGCTGCTTTTGTGTGGGTCCTTGACATGGTTGGACAAAAATCTCTACAGGACTCAGCAAAGCTCATGCAGTCTGTTACCGAAGTGGCATAAGCTGGCCTGGTGGGTAGATAGCTTGTATGCAGGGAACCAGAGTTTGAATCCAGTTAAGGTCACATTTCATGACCTTCTTTTTGTTGATCCCCATCACAAAAAGTCACAAGTTTTATTTTAAAAATTCCAATGGACCATAGTGCATTCCGACTAAATTTGTAGGTAATAGTGTGCTAATAGTGTGACAATATTAATAGCTAAAAGCTAGAAGTGTGACACTAATAATCAAAAATACATAGCACACAAGTATTAATAATAAAATAAACAAATAATGAAATATACTGTTATATGATTAATGATATTTCATTATATGTAATATTACATATTTCAGAAGCACGTCTATGATTATTTAAAATACTGTCTATTTACATTCAAAAGTTTGGAGTCAGTTTGATTTTTTATTAATTTTTTTTTTCAGGACATCAATACTTTTATTCCGTAAGAAAGCATTGAATTGATTAAAACTGACAGTAAAGCACTTATAATGTTACGAAAGTTTTCTATTTAAAATAAATGCTATTCTTTTACACTTTCTATTCATTAACAAATCCTGAAAGTCCATCCCAGTAATAATTTACATTTTAAAATGTATCAAAATAGAAAAGTTATTTTTAATTGTAACAATATTTCACAATATCACTGTTTTACCGATTAAATAAATGGAGCTTAGTGGGCACTAGAGACATCATAAAAAAATAAAAATCTTACTGACCCCAAAACGTTTGAATGGTAGAGTGAGTAGTTTTAACAGAGAAATATGTTATGTTGTCTTTTATATGAACTGCATATATTAACAGAATATTTAGAATTTTCATGAGGACTTATCAATTACCATGAAGTGAAAGTTTCATCAAACCACCCAGGCATTGTCTTGAAAAGGTTGTCCCTCAAAACTCACTTCTCTGTGAACAAGAGGGTGTCTTGTGATAAAAACAGACACCAGCCATCTCTTAGAAGGACATACAGAGCTAAGTAGCTTTGATCAGAACAGCATGTCAGCATCCAACCACATGAAGAGCTCAGCACAACACTGATCTGTATGGGAAAGTGTCGCAAAAGAACAAAGAGCCATGAAAAAGCATCTGGAGTTTGTGGAAGGGCACAGTAGTGGCCCAGTTGTGATGTGGGGAATTACTTTGTGGACAGATTAGATCAAGATGTTATCAAGAAGCTGTGTGAGGTTGTGTGCAGGGCACAAAGCAAACGTTGCATTCTTCAAAAACACCATTGGGTCACAAAAGGACACTATGTGAATTTAATAATGTATTTTTTCTTTTTTTTTTTATAATATTTTTATTTCCATATTAAATTTATAATGATAGCAATATGAAATAATGTTTTATAGATAAAACTTTAAAAGTTGTGACAAGCAGTGCTATTTTAGCAATTTAACATGTGATTGTATATAATATTTTTCGTAAACAGTTTGCATTGGAAATTATTATCATTATTATTTTTAATTATTTTGTATTTTTTAAAATTATTTATTTTATATATTTAGTGCTTTCCATTTTAGACAATTAGTGTATTTTTTATAATAATAATAATAATAATAATAATAATAATAAAAATCCTTTTTATCTTTTTTATATTATCAATGATTATCAATATAGCTTTTTTAAATTAAGTTTTAAATTTTACTGTAGTTAAGTTCATTTAGTTAGAATTATTTTAGTACTTTAAGTTAAAATAATAAATAAGAAAAAAATGCTGCCCTGGCAACTAGCTGAAATTGTTATATATATATATATATATATATATATATATATATATATATATATATATATATATATATATATATATATATATATATATATATATATATATATATAAAATGGAAAATCCATTTCAGGAAAAACTGAAATCTGCAGAACTATAGCCATCAGTGCTCCATAAGGAATCACAATAGAACATATTCAAATGTGGTACTGAATAAACATATTTTATATATATATATATATATATATATATATAAGACCCTGAAAGTATAAGATTTGATACTTGGGAAAATGTATACACTTAGTCTTGTTGATAGTGTACAGCTCAAATCTGTCTCTTCTACTTTTATGTCTCTTATCTTTGTAATTCTGTATGATTTGGTTTAGACTGTCAGGGACGCCTATTTCACCAACCAAAACAACCTTCTAAAGCCGGTGATATCTCAGTATTCATTACCCCCCTTGCATAGAGAGGACTTTGTTATGCATTATTCATTTTTTTTCACTTTTGTTTCTTCCATTCCTTCACCTTTTCATATTTCTTTGCCTTTTGTACATCGTCTCCTAGTTTGTTTTGCTTCTAGCTCGGTACGCATGAAAAATACAGCTCCCAAGGTGAGAAATGTTGTACAAGACATCTCCCTCACCTGAGTTATTCAGAAAAGCAATACCGCAAACTCTGTGTGAGGGGAAAGCATAATATTAAGAGTGAAGCCAATTTGGCCCTTAACTGAAGCAAATCTAACATCACCTCAAGGAGCAGACAATTATGTAAAAGTTCCATATAACATCTTTCTGCTTCAATCAAAGTCTCTTATTATAATCACATTGTTGTGTATGTCTGTTAGCATGTTATGTCTTATACGCTGACTCTCATTTGTGTTTTGCTTAAGTTCACTGCTCAGGCAAAATCTGTAATCTGCTCCAGCTGATCTTGGAAATTTTTCCTTTGTTTGTAGACATTGACGAAGATTTGTGTGCAAAACAAACTAGGTTTATAAATAGCTAAAACCCTTATGCACTATTAAGCACGTGAAATGGGCAGGCTGTAATATGGAAAGAAAGGACCAATTTTAAATGTTTCTCAGCCACACACAGGAATGGGAATTGTAAGGGATGTAAAAATTCTGGTTCAGATTCCAATAGCACATAAGGGTCCGGTAACCTATTCCATCAATGAGTCAACATTTTTCTTACAAAAACTGTACACACTATAGTACTGATGAAGCAGGGTCATCACTGTAGTTAACTATAAAACTAAAATTAAAACCATATATATTTTTTTGTTATTTAAAATATAATAAACGTTTACTAAAATAAAATATAATAAAACGTTTCTCATTTTAACTCATAAATGTATTTTTATTTTAATATAATTTTAATATTTAATATTTTATTTCAGCTATATATTTTAGTTACAAACTACTAATACAACTAAGACTTTTTAAATAATGCTTATGAGCTTTTTCAGTGTATGAGTCTTTTAGAGGTGTTATAGAGTATATTAATGTAGATGTTTTAGAACCATTCATCTGTTTCTGTGCCCAGAATTTAAGCATATTAGATGTCAAATGTGTTATTTATCTTGTAAAATATAACATGCAAAAACCATAAACTGCATCATTAGATGCTAAAATACCTAGTTAATTATTTGTATGTTAAACAGTTATGTACATATTTGAATGGATGTTTGTCTATGCAGCTTGGAAGAGCGTTTCTCCAAATTACAAATTGACACTGTAAACAACAATCAAGGAACTTAACTGTTAAAATTATCACACTGGAAACACAGTTCATCAGAAGCTGTACAGGTGGTAACATTCTCAGCATTAAGTTTATTTAGAAATTTATTTAGAAAATTATTATTCTACAACTGACATTTACTCCTCCACAGGATGAGGTTTCAGAGGATGCAGGACAGGAAAAGATTATCTTATTTGACCACAAATGACTCTAACTGCAGCTATTGAAAGGGCAAAGAAAGGGCAAATTATGTACTACCCTAAAATAGCACCCATATCAACTGTTTCCAAAAAAGAATCTTTCAAAAAACAGTTTGCTAAAGCCCTTTATCGCACTACCCTGCAAAAATGCATATTTTAAATTATTGCTTGAGAAAAGTTACAAAGTGTCTCTTTTATAGGTGCCTTGCTCAGAGCTGCCAGAGAAATGGCTCTGATGTCGAAAGTAGGGAACTTCCAGCTCATTCTGGTTGGCAAAAAATGGCAGAGATTATATCTTTTCCCTGAGAAGAAGTGTGAACTGAGCGCATGACTTTTAAGTGCTGTTTGTGGGATAGAAATGAATGCTATAACGGATTTTGGGAAAATAAAGGAATTGAGGAATGGGCTAGCCAAAGGCAAGATCTATTGACTAAGGCTCTTTTTGTGTTAATGCACTTCACACAGCAAAGCTTTGAGTACAGAGCATTAAGGACTGCCATCTCATGATGTCAAAAAAACAGATTTGCATTGGAAGATTTCTGAAGTGATTAGTGAAGTGATTCTCTTAAAAGGCTGATGGAGTTTAATAATTATTATTATTATTATTATTTTAATCTGCTGTTTCAAAGCATAGAAATTCCTAAAGGGAACATGCAGTATTATTGATGAATTATTATTATTACTATACACAATTTTGTAAACGTTTAATGAAATGTGGGTACCATTTTTCAGTCTGAATTATAAGATGCAACTGCTAGTAGATATAGAAAAAAATGTGACTAGGGCAAATAGCTTAAATTTATCATTCTTTCCACTTGAAAACAATTTAAAATCTTATCAAATAATGTTGATCACAAGCATAAAGAGTAAACTGCATTTACTTCCTACAGATGCATTGCAATTATGCCTTTTATTTGTTTATACTGCATTACAAATTTGATAATAACTGCCCTTAAAGGGATAGTTCACCCAAAAATAAAAATTATGTCATTAATGACTCACCCTCATGTTGTTCCAAATAAGATCTCTGTTCATCTTCGGAACACAGTTTAAGATATTTTAGATTTAGTCCGAAAGCTCTCAGTCCCTCCATTGAAAATGTGTGCACGGCATACTGTCCATGGTTAGAAAGGTAATAAAAACATCTTCAAAGTAGTCCATGTGACATCAGAGGGTCAGTTAAAATTTTTTGAAGCATTGAAAATACATTTTGGTCCAAAAATAGAAAAAAAACTATGACTTTATTCAGCATGGTCTTCTCTTCCGTGTCTGTTGTGAGAGAGTTTAAAAGTGATATCCGGTTTGCGAACGAATCACTCGATGTAACCGGATCTTATTGAACCAGTTCACCAAATCGAACTGAATCGTTTGAAATGATTCACATCTCCAATAAGCATTAATCCACAAATGACTTAAGCTGTTAACTTTTTTAATGTGGCTGAAACTCCCTCTGAGTGCAAACAAACCAATATCCCGGAGTAATTCATTTACTCAAACAGTACACTGACTGAACTGATGTGAAGAGAGAACTGAAGATGAACACTGAGCCGAGCCAGGTAACGAACAAAAGACTGACTCGTTCTCGAGTCAAGAACTGGTTGCATCGGTTTTTCGGATCACCAGTAGTGATGGGAAGTTCGGTTCTTTTCCGTGAACCGGTTTTTCCGGACAGTTCGATTCAGTAAACCGGTTGAAGAAAACGGTTCACCGGTTCTTTTGCGCTCGAAGTAAAGATGTCATTGGCGATGATTGCCCTTAATTCAAGCGTTCGGTTTACCCGCGCTCATAACATTAGCACAGAATCAGTTCAGAATCAATTATCAAAAGATTCAGTTCGGTTCAGACGCTCTGTGTGTCATTCTGCTTCACACTGAATCAAACATGTGCAGTATCATCAGCTCCTCGGTTCTCGAATCGGACGTGTCTGACAGAAACGATTCTTGACTCGAGAATGAGTCAATTTTTCGTTCGTTATCTGGCTCAGCTCGGTGTTCATCTTCAGTTCTCACTTCACAGCAGTTCAGTCAGTGTACTGTATGAATAAATGAATTACTCCAGGATATTGGTTTGTTTGAACTTTCGATGCTGACCCTCTGATGTCACATGGACTACTTTGAAGATGTTTTTATTACCTTTCTAACCATGGACAGTAAGTTATACAGTACATACATTTTCAATGGAGGGACAGAAAGCTCTCGGACTAACTCTAAAATATCTTAAACTGTGTTCCGAAGATGAACAGAGGTCTTACGGGTTCGGAACGACATGAGGGTGAGTCATTAATGACATAATTTTTATTTTTGGGTGAACTATCCCTTTCAATAGGCAATTAGCATAATCAGTATATATGTGTTTCCCATGGTATCTGATGCCCTGGAAACACTTCAGTGTTCTCCTCCTGTGGGAAAACAAGAACTGTGTGTATCAGGCATGCTAAGCATTAATGCCATAAAATAAACGCTCTACGAACAGGAACATAAGTGGAACAGAAACACACTGATCTTCTTTTTGTTATGAATGAAGTTCAATTGCAACAGTTTTCCTCCAGAAAAAATATTGAGTTGAACATGAAACTAACATTTTGGTTGTGTCTGCTGAATTTTTCTCCCTGTGTTCTTATTGATCTTGTAAGCCATGCGAGTCACATATGACTCTATCAGCTTTAAGAAAGGCATATTATTTCGCTACAGCTGTGGCTCCCTGGCATGCAGGACATAAAGCATTAGCCTCTGATGCCTGCCGTTAAAAAGCCACCAGCCCTAGTTCTCATGCAACTGTCGCGCATTCAGCTACTTCAAAAGAGAGAGTTATTTTCCCCACCAACAAATGATCCTTCTCTATCTTTTTTTTCTATCAGATGGAATAATCTTCAAAGTGTTGTGATGAGAGAAATCTGACGTTTTATATAATAGAAAATACAGCCTGAGGATTTGTACATGAGTTGAGAGGGCACTGGGCAAATGAGCTGTGATTGCTGTTGTTAGCATTGTACAATGTTGCATATATTTTGTTACATATTTCCTTCTTTTCTTTTTTTTCAAAAATAGATTATAATGTGCATTATTAACTGGTCACACTCTATTATTATTATAATTATATTTTTTATTATTCATTATAGGACCTGGCTTATAAGAGTTAGTCTCTTGTGTGTTTTAAACTGCTTTGAACCAATTGTGATTTTTTTCTTTCTTCAGTAATTACACTTCACTGGTCTTGCTGTATGTTTTTGATTCACTATAAAGAGCCAATCACACACATACAGCAAAGAAATATAGCAACCATGAAGTCTGATTTCGGAATGAAATCAAATAACCCTTATTATAAGAGTTGTTTGATTTCATTCAGGAATCAGACTTCATGGTGGCTTTTCACTCTATGTGTGTGATTCTGTAAAAAAAAAAGCATTCATAAGTGTCATTCATTTGTAAATCAAACTTTACAGTACTGTGTTACTAGTATATAATTGATTTAATAATAAGTGCCAGTTTATAAAAGTTGTAATGCCATGCATTTCACACGTACTTTTTTTATTGTTATTTTGAAAGAATGAGTGTTCAAGAGCTGTCAGTGAATATTAATGCTTTGAAATAATTAATTTACTTTTTCTTGGTTCCTCAACCCTTTATCCATTTTTTTTCAGTAAATAATAGTCCAAAATGTATAGTATAAAATATATTTTGCCTACACTTCAAATCTAATTGTTTTTACAATATAAAATAATAATTATTAAAAAAAAATCATTAAATTGTAAATAAATTTACAGAACAACCTGTAAAAGTTATAGTTTATAACAGAAATAAAAAAAACTGTAAATCCAACTCAAAATCCGTACCCCCCACCTCCCCGATTGCATTATCATAACCACTTTGCTATTACACTCTATTTTGAACTGCAGTTTGCTTTTCAGCTGTAGTCTAGGTATCAGCAATTTAAAGTTAAAAGATAAACTTTAATTTCAAGATGAACTAGCCATTTAATATGCAAAATATATGTCTCAGATGCCCCAAAATTCACTAGTTCATTCAGCTAAGGTTGATAAATTAACTTTTTTATCCACTATATTAAAGTTGTGTCTTACCCACACACTTTCACTATCATCCAGAAACACTGGCTTATCTTTATATCGAACTAAATTAGATCAAAAATCGCGCTCGAGTCAGACAGCTCTTCTGACATTGTCAGTGCCAGTAGGTCTGCCTGCCTTTATCTGAAATCTGTCCTTACATTGGAGCCAGCATGGAGGTCTGTTTCATTTTTGGTAATAAGACTCCTCATTGTTATATTTCATTACATGATGTGAAGGTCCGGAAAAGACCTGCTTTTTGAAGTATAGACTGCGCTCAATCCACTTCCCGGACTATGTTCATCTGTATCAGTTTGCCAGCCCCTGTACAGTCCATTGTTTGTGATGTATCCAACCTCAGCTTCCTAGCCTTCCTCGTCCCTCATCTCTTCTCATTCAGCCAGTGATTTGTTTTAATTGAGAGGTTCAATGCTTGTTTATGTTGTTTCATAGGCCCATGCCCTGTCCTGCCCCTTGAGTGGGGACCTAGCGGAGCTCTCCACACCACAGATAAAATCATTTGGATACTGATAGAATGAATTAGCTGCACAGTCGGGATTGATTTCTAAATGGCTAAATAGAAGGCAGCGAAGTGCTACTCTGCACATCCAGGGGAATCCAGATCATGCACAGGTCACATTAAAATGCTGCTTTGGTGCGTTGGGTTTCAGCTGGAATGTCCCCTCGAATCAATGATGGAGGCTTATTTACTGGGTACTACCAGAAACTATATTGGCGGAATGTCATATTAAGGGATTTGGTTTCAGGTCTGAAAGCCGGTAGAAAAACTCAGAAGGTCACTTGTTTGTGCTAAGCCTCTCTTAGGGGAGCACCTTGCACGCCCTGTAGTGTCTTCAAACAAGGCTTGCTTCATATTGTCTTTCTCAGTGCTCATTAGTGTCAGAGCCCAATGGGATGTTTACTACGCAGGTAATGCAGCTGGATGTGTTTAATTTAAGGGGTGTTATACAGTAAGTGTGGCGTAGACTTTGATGAATAAAATTGTCTTGAAGATTAAAGAATGAATTAGTCAGTGAGTCTGACAGTGCTCTTCAGCTTAAAACAACTGTTACCCTTTAATAAATTATTGAGTGTGGGATGAAAAATGTGAAGAGCAGGAAATTGCATCACAGGGCCACAGGGGAAATATGACAAGTCTCCACACATCCCAAAAAATGTCCACCATCTTGAAGGTTAATAAAATGCGTCATGGATTGGAGTCAATCTCCCCTGATATACAGACATGCTACTGGATTTGACAACACTCTCAGGAACAGCCCTCCAGCTAAAAGTTGGGCCATAAAACTTGCCAGTCCAGTCAATTCACAATGTAGTTTTATCCACTAATATATAATCTCTATTTATGCCTTCATGCAATGTTTAACATCTATCAGACTAACCAAAGCTAAATCATTTCTAATTACATTCCTTTGGGGAAGGAGCTCACTAGTTCAAGAGTTAGAATTTGAATTGATGTGACTACACTCCACAATCGGAATGAATTGGAATTAAAGGAAGTGGAATTTATTGAGTTACAACTGAAAGGACATTTTTAAAGCTGAATTTTCAGCAAAACTTACTTCACTCTTCAGTGTCACAATACCTCAGAAATCATTCTAATTTGCTACTTTGGTGCTCAAGAAACATCAATGTTAAAAAGGGGTAAATGGTAAAAATGTTTATACTGTAACTTTTGAATAATTTAAATAATTTAATTTTAAATAATTTTAGAACTTCTTAAAAGCATTAATTTTAAAATAAACTTACTGGTCCCAAATTTTTGAAAGGTAACTTTATTCAAATCTAAATCTATTATTATTATTTTTTTTTTTGCAATTATGAGTTCTCTTTGATATCTCCGCTGATGAATGGTCCTGCCATGTTCATTAGTAAATGTACTCAAACTCTTTCAAATATATAATATGTTTGGGGAGAAAAAAAATGATTTAATTTAAAAACTTAAATATAAGAAATATTAAAAGAGAATAAAAGAAAAAGAAATGCATGCTTGCTTGTCATGTCTCTTTAGGTTTATGTTGTACAATAGATGTCTTTCATGTCATGTCATGTGATTCGCGCTTTCCATCGAGTGATTCAGTCATGTGTTTTGTGTTATGGGATCTCTGTTTCTCTCTTGTTCATGTGTCATTTTTTTATTGATTCATTGTCTCATTACCTGGTTATTAAGTCAGTTCTCTTATTGGCCACTGTCTTATTTAGTAGTTCCATTTTATCATTGGCTGTTTATCTCATGTGATTATCTATAGTATTGTATTTAAGCCCTTTCGTTTTGCCATGTTGCTCTGCTGTGTATTGAAGTTCAAGTCAAATCTTTGTTTTCATGTCAATCTCAGGTTTGTAGTTTATGTTCGACATTTTGGATCAATCTAATGATCTGAACTAAATACTTAAGTCAATGTCTTCATCTGCTTCGTATGGCGATGTTACATTGATTTTCCTACTGAAACATTTTCACAACAATAGTGTAACAGTTAAGTGAGTTATCCCTACCCTAATTATAAGATATCTTACTATTTCAAAGGACAAAGGCTGTCACATGATTTCAGTGGGTCCCATCATTCAGTTCTACTGCTAGTGGTGTCATGTAGTTTGTCCTATCAAACGTTCCTGCACATCTGTGACAAAAGCTGCAAATCTGATTCCTTAAAAATTAGACATTGGTATTAATCATCCTAGCATCGATATGTAATTGATGACTCATGCAATAAGCAGAGCCTTGTGGGAGAATGTGATCATGTAAGGGTTGTAGAAAGGTTCAGTTATCTCTGACCTGCCACATCGGGACGGAAACCAATTAAGTGTGTAGCAGTGACTGAGATCCTGAGAGAGGCACTGAGGACTACATTAGCCATGTCAATCACTCGCTAGCAGGCAGACACATGATCGATTGAGATCCCTCCCCTGGGTTGCAATCTTTTTTACTTGATACACTAAAGTGTAGTGTGCCTGGAATATAAAATGAATGTAGTATGTCAAGAGAGGCACTTTGAGCATGTTACTTCAGTCTAAACTTCAGTGCTAGTTTAAAATGTGTGTGTGTGTGTGTGGGGGCTTTTCAGGCAATGTGGGGCTAAGGGGGTTTTCACAGCTGGTTCATTTGGAGCATTTGTTTCTGAACCTTCCCATCTATGGAAACTTCCCATCGTACAGGATTTAATAATGGAAAAAAAAGATTCTTTAGATAATTGAAATATTCTTCACACTAGGAAAAACAATGTTGTGTGTATGTATGTGTGTGTGAAGGTTTATATGTCAATGTGCATATTGCTATGGGATTTTTGAGTTTGTATATTCAAAGTTTGACACAATGCAAAATGAGGATGTATAAAACTTATGTAGTTTTTAAAGCTGTACTTCTTAAATTATTATTTATTATTATTATACATTTTCATTTAAAACCCTGGTCAATTTTTTTAATGCATTTACTATACATGATACTATACATGTTTTGAAACTGGTAAAGTGTTAAAGGGACAGACCTTCTATGACTTTCTTCTGTGGGGAAAATATAGTTTTTTTTTTTCAATTTAATGAATTTTATTGCCATTTGATGGTTTGGATCTCACTGATTTTCATTTTTAAGTACAGAAACTGTTAAAAAGTTCTTCAAAATGTAATTTATGTTCAACAGAAAAAAAAGAAGTACATAGTTTGGTAGCAGCTTTAATGTAAAATAAATAAAAAAATAAAAAAATACACACTCACTGCTAATCATGTCTGCTTTGCTCATTTCTGGAACTGTGATAATTAAATCCTCATCCTCATTAGAAGGGAAGCTGTCATGTGCAGTGCTGGTCTCCTCAGATTTGAGAAGCACTAGTCCAGATGATGACAATCAATTTATCAGAGATATTTCTGTATCTGAACCATAAACAACAGTACTTTATTGCATACATAAACATTTGTCACTGCTTATGAAGAGAATGGGAATATATATTGTTTTAAAGAAATAGGTTGATTCAGATCCTGAGGTGTGTTTTAGACATATTTTTAGCATTCTTGCTCATTCTTATCCACTTTTTTTCACAGAAGGCGAGAACTTCAAAAAAGTGCAAAATACTGTTATTTCAAACGGAAGAAAAATAAAAAAATCCATTGTTGAGGTTGTATGAGGTTGTCTGAGGACATGCATGAGGATATCTAAGTGTCTGAGAGAACAAAGAACAGCCCACCACCCACAGACTACCCTCTGGCGGGACACTGCCTGATAAACGGTAACTTAGATCTCCACTGCTATCACATTCTTTGCTCTTTTACTGTGAAATTGATTTTTCTTTTTAAATTCTCCAATGTATAGCATTGGAACAGCTACACAAATAACACTCTTCAAAGCTTGAATTATGCTTGATTTAAGTCAGGGCTGATGTATTTAAAAAAAAATGTTAATGTTTTTATAATATTTTTTATATTTTACTGTATAAATTGGTCTTTATACATGACACTATTAAACAGATATGCTCCCACAGAATTTCAGCAACAGCCCAAGTGCAAGTGAGAGATGAGGAGAAACCTCCTATTTTCTTCACATTTCCTATTGTTTGCACCAGATATAGGCCATCTTTAGAAAATATGCTTAAATTAAACTGTGGATTAAGTATTTCTGAAGAATTACTGACAACGGAAAACATGCAAACTCAATCTGACAGCAAATTACTGGCACAATTTGTCAGTTGTGCTGAAATTCTTATGGCTCTTATTGTCAGAGTATCTGTTTAATATGATGGATTTTGACAAGAACTCTGAGTGTAGCAACAGCGAGTTACAGTACTGTTAGCAACCTCATTAATATAATGCAAATTTGCAACTTCAAATGATCAACTTTGACTAAATCGACCAAAATCAGTCAGCTTGTCAAGAACAATAATTTAGATTTTACGTAATTTTTTACATGCTTACATCAAAGCGTTAATCACTGAGTCACTGTTATTCAAAACACCTTTTCATCAGAATCAGTAACGTTTAAGCATCCATCTTACTGGGTCAGTAAATCATTTCAAATTAATTATGAATTCAGTTTGATTCTGGTAAGTTATCTTCCACGACTTGTGTTTTTTAATTGAAACAGTCTGTAGTTTGTTCCTAAGTTCAGATCTTGTTGATGCAATTAATAATGTAGGATAGTCTAATTACAATTTGCCTGCACTGTTTTACAGTGTAAACACAATTGATCTTCTGTTAATTAAGATTTAAACATCATTGATGGAATACAGAATTAATAGTGAATTCCAGACTGTTATCGGTGTCTCCCACAGCAGTCCCATACATAAAACGACACACACTGATTACGACATATTAAAACAACGCCCATCTTCATCTTTTCCAACGAATAGAAAATTGTTTTTTCAAAATAAGTGCAGTAAAAGAACACTGCCACTTCAGCTGTTTTGTGAAGAGTTTAGACAACCGTGATTACAGCAATGAGACTAAATCACATAATAAAACAGGACTGCAGTATAATGACAGTGATGTAGGTGTAATACTGTGGAATTTTTTTTTGAAAAATCTATTTTTTCATATTTTATTTTCTCTAACAGGGCTGTCAACGAAATTAAATTTTTAATCTAATTAATTGCATGATATGCTGATTATTTAAACAAATTAATCTCAAATTAATTGCACATCAATTTGGGCATAGAAATTAGAATTAGGTATATAACTTTCAAAGTGCCATGAATGCATTTACACTAAATAATTAGATTAATGTGATTTAAAGGCACAATATGTTATATTTTCATAAAAAATGTCCAAAAGCACTTGCACCTTGTTATTTATTTCATGCAGTTGTGCGCTTACGTTATCCCAAAAGTTCGTGAATTTGTGAATCCAGAAAAATTCAAATTTTTAATAATGGCTCATCCCGTTTCATTGTCGCCTATCAATTACGTAATATCTGCATTATCCATTTCCGTTTTCTTTGCTCACTTTATATTATTTATTTGCTATTTTAATAACTTTGGAAGGTACAGGTAAAACATTTTTTTTCATTACATGATTCAGCCAACTCTGGATGGTGAAAATGACATCTTCCATCATTCCATTCTCTTTCATGGCGTCATCAAACTTCACCTTTGTTATTGTTTTGAAAATGCAGAATGCTGAAGACAGTCTCTTGTGTGTTCCTCTTCTCCATTCCTGTTCTCTTTTTCACATTAGTGCTTGTATGCCTGTGATTCAATTTAGATAATTTTTTTTTTAATCCTATAATGTGACAGACGAAAAGTGAAAAGAGCAGCTGAGCTTAGATTTCTTAGATCGATTCACTTTGAATCTTCCTCTTGCCAGTCATTAAAAATCTTAAAATTTCATTTTCTTGAAAGATTATTAGCTCAAAAGGGAGAAGTTTATGTTCTCATCCTCATGCCATTCCTGACTTGTATGATGTTCTACTTTGGAACAAAATAGAAGTAAAAAAAAAAATAAAGGCCTTCTGAAGCTTCTGAATGCGTTTGTAAGAAAAATATCAAAATTTACAACTGTCATAGACAGGTTCTTGAGAAAGTGGTGTCCAGCGGATGATGTAATTTTCAATTTTGGGTGAACTATCCCTTTAAGTCTTAATATGAGGAAGTCTATCCCTTTAAGCACTAGAAATGGAAAACAAAAACACATCTGATGTAGAAGAAAATCATTCACTCTATTCATTTATTCTTTCAGACTCAAAAGAATGATTGAATTGGTTTTCAAGTTCAACTCACAGGACAGTTGACAGGTGGTGAAGATTATCAATGAATATTCCCTTGAATTTCACTATTTTCCTCAAGCAGAGTTATCCTATGACTTCAGAAGATTTTTAACATGGCGTAAGAGTCATGTGGACTACTTCTGCAATGGTGGAATAGGCGGCATGTGAAATTCACTATAGAGGTTTCTGAGTGAAAATTGTTTCTACACCATTTTTTAAAGAACTTTTCACTCAGAATGGTTCTACTATTGCATCGATACGAAAACCCCTTTTGGATGCTTTATTTAGAGGTGTTATCTCTATTTCTTCTCATTCCTGTGATTTATTCATCATTATTTTCCCATATTTTGCCTGCTTTTTAAGACAGAACAGTATCAAATCGCATAGAGCACTAAGGATAAATTAACTGTTGTAACCTATTGCTTTCTGGTTTGAAAGAACATCAACATGGTTCAGGTTGTCTATTTATGCATCAAAAGCAAAATAATCAAAGTATTTAGATCCCTTGAGATTTAAATTTACTTCCTATGAGAGGGGCTGAATCTCATTTTCACATTGTTCTTTTTTAAATATAATTTTCATGTGTGATATCACCATTGTTTCACAAAACATTATTTTTAGCTTCTGAGAAGCTGTTTGAGAGCATATGCGGATAAAACACAGAGAAAAAGATAGCTTTCTGCCATTTTTATTTTATTTTATGAAACCAATCTATAGCCTACAGCTTTCTGTACTGATACATTCAGAAACAAAAGTCATTATTGCATTATGCAGGAATTTCTTTTTGGTGTTATATGATGATTTTTATAATACATAAAGACAAGTGTGAGAAACAAAGGGGGGAAACATCCAGGACTGCCTTGAATTCATGAGGTGATGATGTTTTTATGAAGGTATTACAGATAGTCTGGAGTTACTGTGTACTATCTCTGTGTGATGTCTTCACAGTTTCTCTGTAGTGTTTGTTTCAGTCACACACCAAACAAAACCAAAGCAGTGCACCACGGTCAAAGCTAAGAAACATTTGATAGAAGTATGGGATGAATGAATGAAAACACTTCTCCTCCTTCACCAAAGACTAATAACTGCAGTGATAAAAGCAAAAAGGTCAGATACTAGAAAAGGCATGACAGGCCTGATGCACCCTAACCAGTATACATACATACATACATACATACATAAACACACACACACACACACACACACACACACACACACACACACACACACACACACACACACACACACACACACACATATATATATATATACATATATACTGCATATATATATATATATATATATATATATATATATATATATATACATAGACACACACACACATGAATAAATAAAAGGCAGACCATAGTGCAAGTACAAATCCAAACTAGCCCATCAAACTGACAGTTACATTTTCTTCAGTCATAAAGCAAAGTTTTTTAATTATTATAGCAGCACAAGATAATTGTTTAGTCTTACAGCAGTACAAGGTCAGGAGGAGAAATTCCAGTAAATAATCATCTCTCATTCTTGCAGTCTCATTCTCTCTTACTGAGAGAATTACTCTTAACAGCATTCTCCAGGTGCAGTTAGCTCTATGCATTACCGCTGTGTGCTGAATAAAGCAACACTGTTGAATTAACTAATAGAGGGCAGACTGACAGGTTTAATGTATTTTTGGGCCTTAGTTTTATGTTGGGTTTCAATTAATGGCCATACTATGAGGTGCCTCTCTCGACTGGGCACAGCCACCAAAAAAAAAGAAGACCTGATTATTACCCTCTTAATTTGAATGATAATTAGTGTTTTACCCCCCCCCCCCTCTTAATTGTCCTCTCATAAGGGGGTTGATTGAGATTTACACCAGGAGACATGTACCTTTCTTGCTCCAAAGGTTATGCAAATCAAATACATTAGAGAAGGAAAATGTTGGTGTGAACTGTGAAAAATAAATGTTTGATTCTAAAGCACAGGCTTTCACTGATTTGCAATCTTTTTATTATTATTATTATTATTATTATTATTAATTTAGTGACATTTTGAGGCTAAACCATTTTTAAAACACAAATATATTCTAAAAGTTGATTATTTAAAATGTTTAACCTATCCTGATCTGAGTTCTAACAGTGAACCTCCTCACCAGCAGGAAGCGCTACTGCCGTAGAAACACATAAAATCTAAATAAATAAAATAAGTAAAAATCTGCCAGAAAGTTTGAAAAAATGAACAGAGGAAAGGCAAGAATATTTAGCTGAAGTTTACACATGTCCAGTGCTTTCTAGCCTCTGCTGAATTAAGTGGAATTGATGTTAAGTCTTGGTAAGTCGATTTCCAAGATTATGTCTGTTTATTAAGCCCTGCGCTGTGTCTAATCTATGGCCTGTTTCAGCAAAGACAGTCTCCAAATCTTTCTTGAACCCTTAACCAATGCTATACAGATGTTTAGCTATGACAACTTTCTTTATCTTGATTTTCTTCAGATGGCAATTAGAGGAAAAGTAATAATGGTTTTACATGCCAATTCTCATGTGAAGAAAATCTTAAAAGTAAATTATGCTGCAAAAGTAAATGGCGATAGTGCCGTACCTTTTTTTCTATTTCAGATGTTAAAATAAATTCAGCTTGAAACAAAGCTTATAATGTTGCAGTTTGTCTCAAATGCACATAAATGTTGCTATAAGTAGTTACAGTTCATTTAGTGAATTTTAGTCTTTTTGTGTAAATCATGTATTAAACCTACTGAGAGTAACCATGGTTTGATCTTTCCACCTATCTAACATATTTACTGTGCTAGGGTGTGAAAAGAACTCATCCACACTCTACAGTTACAGTCCAGCAGGGATGTGGCTATTTATAACCATTCCTTTTCCAGATGCAGAAAAATTCACTGTGGCAATGATGTGCTGCAGGTCCACTCACACTTCGTGAACAGCTTGAAGGGTCATCGTCTCATCCCCATAGCTTCCGTCTTCTTCTTGATTAATAAACCTAATTGTGCTGGAGTGTGCTACAGTAATCAGCAATGACACACTGCAAACCATGAGACACTCCAGGCACATTGACTTCATTCATCTCTCTCTTTTAAATCTGCCCAGAACCTTTCGTGCAGTTCCTGGGTTCATCTTTCCTTCTTGATGTTGGGAAGTATGCCAGACCTGTTTGGTTTTGCTCTACTAGATGTATACTAGATAAAGGGGAAGTGGGTGGGGGAAGTGCATGTACAGTGCTCTCTCTCCACCTTCAATACCACGACTTAGGTGCCCTTGAGCAAGGCACCGAACACCCAACTGCTCCCTGGGCGCCGCAGCATAAATGGCTGCCCACTGCTCCGGGGTGTGTTCACAGTGTGTGTGTGTTCACTGCTGTGTGTGTGCACTTTGGATGGGTTAAATGCAGAGCACGAATTCTGAGTATGGGTCACCATACTTGGATGAATGTCACTTCACTTCACTTTAAATGGGCTTCAGCTGTGCCTTTGAGAGGTTAGTGAGAAGATGATGCTTTGATTTGATGGATTTTCATTGCTGCATTTCTGCCTTTCAAATCACAGTTTAGAATAGTTTGGGACTATTTGCTCATTTGTGGAATTATCAGTCAGTCAGTGTTGTCATGATGTCCTTAAAAGATCTGCAAATGTTGCAAACCAGATTCAAACTTGCGTTAGAGTATGTGCACTAAGTCCCTAGCATTTTTTTTGTCTTTTTTTCTACTCCTGATGTTGTTGTACATTAATTAATTAAAGACAGAATTAATGAGCTAATATCCCTGCCCAAACCACAAAACTTTTTAACTGCATAAAACAACTGAACCATAGTAAATGCCATGCTATTTCTCAACATCATGATTGCTTTTTTGCTGATGAAATGCCGGGAGAGTTGAAAAATTCTATAACAAAGAAGAGCCACACAGTGCAAGAATTAGATTTCCATTGTCAAGTACAGTGAAGTCTGTCACGGTACATTTCCCTCCAACAGCTGTGTGTGTATCTGTTACAGTCGCTCTCTGTGCTCTAAGATCTAACATGGGAAGACACACACATGCTTAATAATTGTCTACCAGAAGGTAGAGTGTTCAGCCCAGCGCCCCATGTGCTCATTTGCTGCATATGCGGCAGGCTTTGCCCTCTCGTTCCATAGTCATTCCTCTTCACACTATCAATCTATGCATTCTTTTCCCTTTACATCCATGTATCCATCCATCCATGAATCCATGCACCTCAAACAATCCACCCACCACTTCCCAAACCCCCTCAACCCGGGGGCCCTCACTTGTCTGTGGATCTGACTCCCATTGGGTGATGCTGTCATCTAAAATGACAGTCAGCTTTGGAGCTGCAGCGCTTATGTGTTTGTATAAAAACAGCTTGCATAAAGATTGAACCATCTGCACTTTTCGAACGTGCTGAGTGCTTGAAAAGTGCAAGGTTTTCTTTGTGGTTGGGAGAGATCTATGAAGAGATCAGGGCTGCTGTGTTTGGACAGCGTCATCATCACACAAATGTAATTTCGGTGTGCCGAGATGCTAGTTTATTTAGCATTGACTGATAGTCCACCAGTAGATATACTGCTGCTTTGTAATGCCAAAAAGTTTGATGAATATACATTATCTTAGCTAGCAGGTGGTTTAGGATTATTGTTATGAATTCAAATGCCATTTGTTTTCTTAATAAATTGATAACTCACACAGAAATGGAAATCAATTTCATTTCCCTACCCTTATGTTGTTTCAAACATATATGGATTACTTTCTTCCTTTTTTTAAATGATGTATTCCATATATTTACAAAAAAACCTTGCAGAATTTGTGAAAATGTGAATCATTTTAACAAAATAGGAGAGTTCCTACAAAATGCATGCTATTTTTTAATTTAGTACTGGCCTGAATAAGATTACATTTAGTCCACAAGAAAAAAAAAGTGGGAACCCTTGGTTCTTAATACTGTGTGTGGTTACCTGGATGATCCACGACTGTTTTTTTCTTCTTATTCTTTTTTTGTGATGGTTGTTCATGTGTCCCTTGTTTGTTCTTCAGAAAAATCCTCCAGGTCCTGCAAATTCTTCAGTTTTCCAGCATCTTTTGCATATTTGAATCCTTTCCAGCTGTGACTGTATTATTTTCCATCTTTTCACACTGAGGACAACCGAGGGACTCAAACACAATTATTAAAACATTTTAAAGCATTCACTGATGCTCCAGAAGGAAAACTTTCGAACAGGATGAAGATGTTAAAAATTTTTTGGGGCGGCAGTGGCTCAGTGGTTCATGTAGGTTGTCTACAAACCGGAAGGTTGGTGGTTCAATCCCCGGCTCCACCTGACCAAGTGTCGAGGTGTCCTTGAGCAAGACACCTAACCCCACCTGCTCCCGATGAGCTGGATGGTGCCTTGAATGGCAGACACCGCAGTCGGTGTGTGAATTTGTGTGTGAATGGGTGAATGTGAGGCAAAATTGTAAAGCGCTTTGGATGGCCATGTGGTCTGTTGAAAGCGCTATATAAATGCAGTCCATTTACCATTTTTCATATTTTGTTGTAATATATGTATATATATATATACATATATATATATATATATATATATACATACATATATATATATACATACATATATATATACATATATACATATATATATATACATATATATATACATATATACATATACATATATACATATATATATATATACATATATATATATACATATATATATATATATATATATATACATATATATATATATATATATATATATATATATATATACATATATATATATATATATATATATACTTTTTTTTTTCATTTAGTACTGGCCTTCGAAAGCAACAGACGATACTTGCATGTTTCCGGGAAGACAAATATGCCCAATTTACCTCAATCTTCAAATTAAAAAAGTTTTCAACCTGTGGCTTTTAATGTTCCTTCTGGAGCATCAGTGAATGTCTGAACCTTTTTTAATAGAGCAGATACTGAGGCTTCTGTTAGTACAATTTATAAAAAAAACAATTTAAAAATGCAATTTAAAATGTCACTGCATGACATTTCGCTTCAGCACTCAAGGATCACATTCAATTTATTTCAGTGTACTGTAGTCTAGTTTGATCTTTATAGCAAAGTTAGCATAGGGATAACTATGCTCAGAGAGCCCTGCATACTAACATCTTCCCCAAAAATAACACACAAAAGAATTTTACATGAAATAAGATTTCACATAATAACTGTTTCAATATTATATCTAAAGTGACAGACTGTATTCCAAACTACTTTTTCCTCTTCGACCCCTGATTTTAAACTTTATTGCAATTGTTATGAATCTCTTTAAGTGCTGGGCCATTACTACAGGTATGTGAGGGGAATCAAAATCTCTTCTCCGAAACTTCAGCTGCCTAAGTAACTTTTTTTAGGCATCCCAGGCACACTCCTGACACTAACAGTGGGCATCAAAAAGTTTTAAAGCTTTTTTAGCCAAAACCACCATCACAATTCAGAAGGTATTACGACAAGCTTAGTGAAACGTTTCTTCCAAGACTGATTATAAGATATATATAATATATAATTGCTTTTCACTCAGTATTAGTGTTGTGAGTTTTTTTGTGTGTTGCATGGTTAGGTTAGCAACATACTAATGTCAGAGTGTAGCCTACAGGAAATTGCCTGATTTTTCTTTTGCAAACCAGTTCAACACAAAACCCGCTTCAACCAATTCTGAAGATTTCATTGGTCAATCACAGGGCTGGTAGCCCACATAATGCTGAAACATTTACTGACCTTAACATCAGTGATGCTAATGGATAGTATATGCCAATAAATAGCATTGCAGATTGTTGAGATCGCATCTATTCATTATTCTTCTCAACTCTAAACTCTGAATCACGTACTACAATCAACTGTAAACATTAGTCGGTTATCTTGTGAGAACTGTATGGCGATTGATAGACGTTAATAGTGTTGATACCTTTCAAGAGTGTTTCAAATAAGATGTTACGTTTCGGATAGTGCCTAAGAAAGTAGTCTGAATAAAGTAGACACCGAGGCAGCTCACAAGGTTTTGAGACAGAGCCATCATTTCGGTAAAATTCCCTCTTCATTCCACATCTTCATCTTGTTTCTTACATCCATTCCCTCTCTCTTTTTGTCTCTCTCTTTTTTTTTTCTAGTGTCATCTGTAATCCTCTCAGTAGAGGCCCTTTGATGATGAGGCTAGTATATGGAAATGAGGAGGGTCAGCGGCATGCTGGTAACCGCTGTAATAAGGATAATGGATGACAATTTGAATTTGAAGATTAATGGATTATCTGGACAGGGCTTTTCACAATGCCACAGCCAATGACCTTTTCAGATTGACGGATGACTCTATTTTACCTGAATGAATTCTCCAGTCCAAGGGGCTGTATGGCCACTCTCTTTATCCTTTTTGATATGTATTGGAATGTCAGAGTGAACTGTGAAATGAGTGTCATGTGAAATGATTATCAGACAGATTTTGTTGGTACTATATCAGCCATAAAGGTCGACATAAGGAGATGGTATTGTTTTATCCACTGCTAGCATTTCACATAAAGGTCAGTAGTCAGTACTTAAAGGCTACACATGATACTTGTGCATGGATACAATGTCAAACGTTAATGTGACTACTGCTTCCCATGACTGTAAAAATAGACAATATACAGAGACAGAAATCAGATGCTCCTTGTGGTAACTGTAGTGATTTAATTTGTTAGATTGCTTGTTTACTCTCTAGCATGCATTGGAAATACAATTAAAAATACTATTTTTGTGTGGTTTAAGCTGAAGAAGCTGTAATAACCACAAATGATTTGCCGAGATTGTGGATCTTTGCAATAAGTCATAAAGATAAAGAGAAATTAAATCAAATAAATCTGGGATTGAATATCAACAGTATTTATATTTATGCATGCAAAGTTAATAGCTGCGAGTCCTCTACATGAAGTGGCTCTACATCTTAATTTAATAAGGCACTCTGACAGTGAATCTAATGGCATAATTCCTTACAAAAACAAGCTCCTAAAGGTTAAACTTACATGAAACAACTGAATACCTGTCATACAAGGGACATTTTGCATATATATGCATAAATAGAGGTCTTGATACATACCACAGCTAGTATCACTTCAATGAGGTATTCAGATGTGCATGCTATTCATGCAATGTCTGTTTACATAGTTTTCCAGAGGTGCTACATTTTAATCACGGCCTATGGCCTCATGTTTGATGTGCAATCAGAAATGAAAAATGGTAAGATGTGAATGCTGAGGAGAGTGATACATGTTTTCTGAGGTGTCATTCTATGAAAAGGCTTGAGAGTTACTGTAGTCTCCATGTAGCTGTTTTCAAGGTTTCTAGCCACTTAAACATCAAATTATGCTGAAAGCTGTTTGAGATTTGCATACTATTTGTGTTATGTGTGTGTGACTGAGAAAGAGCGAGAGCTTAAAACTGAGACGTTTGTGTATTCTTTGAAAACTTTTTTTATTATTATTTAGCAGTATATGAGTTATAGTCTCACCCATGGAACAGCCACAGTCTGTTTGCTGGCAATCATATTGCTCACAGATTCAGTGCTTAAAGGGATAGTTCACCAAAAAATCCTGCAATCATTTAATCATCCTAAAATTGTTCCAAACTTGTATGAGTTTCTTCTGTTGAACACACACAAAAAAGATATGTTGGTAACCAAACAGTTGATGGTAGCCATTGACTTCCATAGAATTTTTTCAAGTTGATGTCCACATGGCAGAAATGTATGGTTAAAACCAAGCAGTTAGTTAATATCATATAATCAAACAGACGGTGAACGCTATTAACAGTAGATTATATGATGTAAGTAGTAAGATTATATGATGCGATCAAACTTGCAGCAAAATTTGGTAGTTTTGTATGTTGTCTGAGGGTTGACATCTGAGGTCTTCTGAGGGGTTGGCATCATCTCTTCTCAGGTGTTCGGTCAACCTTTGGTCTTTGTAAGGGCTGGATCCAGCCTGAAGCTTTTGTAATTATTAGTTACCATGGTATGCCTATCCCAGTACATAAACAGAGAAGAAAATAGAGAAAATTTAGCATAGCTGCTGTTCCAGCTAAGCCAAAAAATATGTGTTCAACCCAAGCAAAAGAATGTTAATGTGCACTTGATCAGATCTAACTGAAGTACAGGGTTATGAGATACATTATGCGAATGCTTGGCTAAAGAGATGTGTCTTTAATCTAAATTTAAACAGAGGGAGTGTATCTGAACCCCAAACATTATCAGGAAGGCTGTTCCAGAGTTTCGAAGCCAAATGTGAAAAAGCTGTACCTCCTATAGTGGAACTTGCTATACTAGGAACTACCAAGAGCTCAGAGTTTAGTGACTTTAGGATTGTAGCATGATAGAAGACTAGCTAGGTACACAGGAGCGAAACCATTTAGGGCCTTAAGTAAGTAGTAATATTTTGTAACTGATATGGAACTCCAATTTTTGACTGTAGAGGAAGTAACAGGAAATCCATCTAAATGCAAACTGTATTCCAATAGATTCTGTGTACTGTTTTTTTTTTCAATAAGTAATATCTCTGTCTTATCCAAATTTAATAGGATAAAATTATTGGTCATGCAGTCTTTTACATTTTTAAGACACTCTGTTAGCTTAGATCATTTAGAAGTTTCATCTGGTCTTGTATATAGTTGAGTGTCGTCAGCATAACAATGGAAACTAATCCCGGAATGGAATCAAATGATTATAATAAATACATCAGATATTAATGTTCTAATGTGATAAATACTGTTGTCATATCATTCTAAACATTGATTCTGTCTCATACATGTACCTGCACACATTGGGCTCCAGTTATAAACAGAACTTTGTTGCCCGAGTGATTTGTTCTTTAACCAGCCGGGTCATTGGGCATTTATAGCTGCAGTTAATGCAGACAGATCTTATGTTTTAATGATTGTGGACTGTGAATTAGAAGATGAGATGAATCGAACTGAGGCTGTAAACGCCACTCACTTCCTCACAGACTCCTGTGGTCTTGATGGTTTGCGCTTATGCTGATTAAAAATGCAGTATGAACTTGTTCAATGGTGTCTGAATTCGTTGTATGAGTGTGAATTCCTTTAGTTAGCTGTCTCTTGGCTGTAATGGACAAACTTAACATGGTGTTTAAAATATGAACCCAGTAGGTTTCTCTCTAAATTATGGGTGTATCTTGCTCTTGCGTATTATAATTTGTAGTGTCACTTAGTGTAAACAAAGGAACATTATTCAGATATGACTCAGAGGACACAGGCTGTAGCACATCTCACACGGTGCTGTCGTAGCAACACAGAAACACATTAACTGCATTCCCACTTTAAATGTCTCGTAAAGGTCACATTTAACATTTTAGTAAGCCATCAAACCCAGCACTGCTGTAATAAGGGCAAGTCTGGATTATTTTTGGGTGGAAGAAAATCACACCTACGAAACCAATTTCAAGTTACTCACTCAGCACTAATAACCAGGAAGAGATTTTTCTAAAACTTTAAAGGAAGAATATGTAAACTATTTGGTAAGTTTGATTGATTTAATTATTATTTTTTTGTTCCAAAATGCAGTAAAAACTGCTATTGTGAAATTTTTGTACCATTTAATATTATTTTACCAATTTCTATTTTAACATATTCAAAAAAAATTATTTATTGCTGTGATGTATACTGAATTTTCAGCATTCAATACTCCAGTATTCAGTGTCACGTGATCCTTCAGAAATCATGCTAATATGCTGATTTGGTGCTTAAGAAAAATGTATCATTATTATCAAAGTTGAAAACATTGCTGCAAAAAAAATTTCACGTTGAATGGTAGTTTATATTAGTATTTTTGCCTTGTTGTTAGTCAGGCCTATAAATATCTAAACAATATCTAGTGATGTTCATGGATAAAACAAGAAAAAATGCTACTTCTATACAAACTCTAATTCAGTAGATCTATTCTCTGAAAATATTTTACCATGCATTTATGCTTTTCAATATGTTTTTATGTTTTAGATAGTTTTTAAATGTTAAATGTTACCAAGACTCAATCTGTGCCATGAATATACTCCCTATTCTGCCAATTATGTTTAATGCACAGACATTTAGCATACCGATTCAAACAAGCCTGTGTTTTCTCAAAGATATATAGAGTCAGTCATGGCTAAAGACATTGTGGATTGCACTGTTTGCACTTCCACAATGCACTGTTTAAATTCCTGCCCACCCCTTTTGGAAAGCAATCTATGTAACTGCAATACTTTAAGAGGCTTTTTGGATCAGTGCGTGGTAGGTGTAGCTTTCAGGAGGTGTGGACTGTGAAATTAGAGCTGGAACCTGGAGGTGTGATGAACTATGGGAAGGAAGAATGGTGATCCCAAACTCCAGAAAACAACTAAAAGCCTCTTAGGTTGTGTTGTGGGACAGATGTAAGCCTGTGCCCGGCCTGAATCTTCACTCCTGCATTGTTTCACTGTCCCTAGAGAAAAATTAGATGATCCATTAGAGAGCAAGTGCTAGGATTGATCCGCGATCTGTTAGACATTGGGTTTGAACTCACGAAACATGTGGAGATACAGTGAATTTGTAATTCTCTCTGTTTTTTTTTCATGTTGTGGAAATATTTTTCATACATAATCCTCTATGTAAGCAACTGCTGTAAATTCGTATTTGCTGAGATTCTTCCTTGTATGTGAATACTGATGAATCCCTGGTCTGCTGTCAGCATCACTACCTCATCAATTTATCTAATGAGAGTGAATTAGATTTACAACATAATTTATCATCTGTAGAGAAACCAGAGTAATCATATCTTTGTTATATTTGAGTCATTTGTTTCTACAGTCTCCAAATTATCAACATGATCAAAATCTTATTGCAAAACTGTTGTACATATTATACTACATGCATGTGTGTGTGTGTGCGCGTGTGTGTGAAAGTTTATTTTTAGGAATTATAAGGCCTTTTAATATAAATTAGTTTAACTGTGCTGTGGAATTTCCTGATTTTTCTTATTCTGCAAGAATGAACACGTACAGGACTGAAGCAACTTAAAAGTACTTGATTATCCATATATTTTTTAAACAATTATCTGTCCATCTTACAATCATCATTGTATTGCATTGAATTATATGCCCCTCCCCCCATTATATATAGTTTCATTTGTCAGTCTTTATAGGGTTAAATGTTTATGAACATCTCTAGAAGAACTGTCTATTGATTTTCCCCATGCCATGCCACTTTAAGATTCAGCATCTTGACATTTGCAACGTGAACTTCGCAGCTGGTGGATGCAAGGCCAAATAACACAATTAACCAAATTACAGGTTGCACGTAGTAAGACTGATTAGTTTTGAGTGTAACTTGAAGTGAACCTGATTAAAATGTCCAGCATTATGGGCTTCTGAAGGAGGGATATTTCTGGTGGAGTGGAGATCTCTCCCTCCCAACCGAACTCCGATTCATCAAGAAGAAGTCAAGTTAAGGTTCACTGATATTATAGGCAGCTCAAATATTTGAGTATTCAAACAGTTCTTCCCAATTACAGCCCCACCTTCAGATACAAACAAAAAAAGAGGAGCATTTTAACAAGCAGTTGCAGTTAGAGTAAAGATCATGCTGTTTATGGAGACTTAATTGCGACTAAAGTCATTGCATCTTTATATTATTATTTCATTTTCATGTTATTTATTTTTTGATGTCGGGATTTCCCACGTTCACCTGGTTTAAGAAATGAAGAGCCTCTCTGAAGGTGGAAAGTTAGCTTTTGCCACTTTGCCACAAATGTGCAGTATTTGTTTGTTTTGTGTGATCCTTTTCTCTCTCCGCCTTCCTCTCTCCTGCTCTTGCTCCCTCACTGTCTCTGTCTCTCTCTTGCTTTCTCTTTGATTTCCCATGAGCCTGAGGAACAGACTCGAAGTGACAGTCTGTCGCAGACTTTTCAACTGTCTTAGCAGGGATTACCTGGGGATATGGATGCATGCAACATTTTCATATATTTGTTTTATGCAGTGCTCTCAGTGTCCTTAGAAATAGAAGAGTAAAAAGGTTGTGACACATCTTTTTGGTGAAAGAAAATAGGCAGAATTTAGATTCCTGAGAGCAACCTTGAACATACAGGCAGTATATGCACTCAAAGAATGTTATATTATTGAAATTTCTTTTTACTCTCAAACATTTCATTTCTCTCTGAGAAGCACAGATGATATTCTAAAATTTAGCAGTGATTTTGTTATCAAGATATTTTTATTTCATTTTTAGTTTGAATTTAGTTTTTATTTTTATGTTTCAGGTTTTCATTTCAATGTCTTTGTTAATTTTATGTTTTTTTTTATGTGCTTTTTAAATGAAATTTTATTTTAGTTTTATCAAGATAAACTAAATAAAAGTGAGAAATGTCTTCCTGGCCACTAGCAACATTTTTATTGTTAAGTTTTTAAATGTTTTTTTTTTCCTTCAACTTTTAATTTATTTCAAGCAACAATCTTTTTATAATAACACTGATATTTAGTTATATCTCTGAAATGGTTTAAAAGTGTGAGAGGAACTGTTCAAATAGGTGCTCTGAATGAATGAAAGAATAATCATTTTAGATATATAAATATTCATAATCTCGATGTGTCTGCCACTTCTAAGCTGCATCATATAAAATTGTATAAAATTTCCACTTCCTAGCAGCCATTGAGATTTAATTTGTGTCCATTAAGTCCATTCATAAGTACCAGTAACCTTGTTGGCATCACACATCATATTGCCATCTGCAGGTGGAATGTCTTCAACCACAAACAGATTACATTATTCTGGTATCAAATGACTCAAAAAATTATTATAAGAATTATTCAATATTATTTTAATTATTCAAATAATATATCATTATTATTTGTATTTCAACCGCTGTTATAGTACTATTTTGCTTTGTATTTTAGTACACTGTGTCTTAACTAAAACTAATGTCCTCTGATCCCTGGACACACACACACATTTAATTTGGCTCTGAGCAGCGCAGAGCGAATTGAATGGCAGAAAGGGGGCGGAGGAGGAGCCCAGAGTTTCTAAAGCAGGTAAAGGCACATTAAAGTGCTGACGAAGTGTGTGAAGAGCTCCTCTGCTGAATTATTCATGACTGCCGCACGAAGGACAAGATTCTCACTCATGAAGCAGCGTCACGGTCCTTTTCTGACCATTTGTCCTCCACAGGACAATCTTTATTATGGTTCAGAAGCGCATAGGAATAACAGCCTGTTGCACCTCTACAGGTCTCAACATAAATCAGAGAGTGCAGGCACGGCCGCCTGCTCACACTAACTTCAGCCATTAAAGATGAGCAATCTCTACAATTAGCAATGCTGATTAGTTTCGCGATTGTTTATAATTTATGACCATAATAAGCAAGGAATATGGCTTGCATAGCTTTTATGGGAATATTCCAGGTTCTGTGACATTGCTGGTGATTACCACAGAATTTTGACTTTACTATATCACACTTCTCGAATTGTAGCTGTAACTTTTAAACATACAACACTAGTGACAGAAGTTTAATCCTTTCAATGCATAGCCATGTAAACCTGGTTAAACTATGTGCCTGATATTTAAAAAACTCTTTGTACTTGAGCAATGTTCCTCTTCAGGAACTCGAGCTGCGTCAAACAACGCTTTGGGGAACGCGTTTAGCGTGAGCAACTCTGAATATCATATCCAATCTGTTTTATAGAAGAGTGTGACGTCACGGGCGGGGTGACGTAAGCGACCAGGAAGCTATAAGGCACAAGCCGCGCAGCTGGCTTCAGCTTCGCGTATTTCAGCAAGCGCTCTGTGTGTGCATGTCATTCTGGCTTGTCAGTCTTATTTATTGTTGTTTGTCACTATTAGCTCCTTAAAGAGTAAGCAATAGTCAAAGAGCAAAGCTAAGACGAGACATCTGAAAGGCGAATCCAGATCACGTTTCAGATTGTGTGTTCATCACGAGTGGGAATACACGGTCTGTGCGTGGTATGCCTGGGATCGAGGCACGCTGTTTCGGCTCTTGAGGGAGCCGACTGCCTGCACTGGTACAAGCCACTATGGACGCTTTGATCCCAGAGGACTCTCTCGAGGGAGTCTTCGCCAGCGTTCCTCGCGGTGTCGGTCCCGCTTTCGCCGAGGCGGAGCGGTGCCTGCACTCGCTGGGTTCGCAGATAAGATCTGCTGGAGGGTATGGAGACGGGCGCGTCCCTATCTCCTACCTCACCCGCCAGATCTGCCCGATCTCCGGTTGCGGTCCTTCCCCCCCGAGTGACGGCCGTGACGCACCGCCTTTTTTTTTCTCCGAGGAGATTGAAACGGAGGGCGTCGATGAGCTCGCAGTTGCACAAACATAAGCTGCATTAACATCAGTTGCACAGACAAACAGTTACACATCAGTTTCACAAGCATATCATGCCTAACTGTATAACGAGCAGCATTAATGAGGAGCGCAGCTCACGCAGTCAGCTCTCGGGAAAAAAAAAATAAGGGGCTGACTGTGCTTCTCGCATATCTAAGGACGGGGCGAAGACGGCTCTGCCTATCTCCACCCGTATTCCCTAGATTTAGAGTTCATTCTCGAGGTTCGGAAGCACGCGCAGCGGTTCCTTCCCCCTCTGTGAACTCGCAACTGCAGCTACTTATCTCCGAGGAGATTAATATTGTTTGTGTGACTAAGCGGCTCGCATGTTGCCGAGGCAACGCGAGCAGCATTAATGAGGAGCGCAGCTCAAGCAGTCAGCTCTCTGGAAAAAATAAGGGGGCTGACTGTGCTTCTCGCATATCTAAGGACGGGGCGAAGACGGCTCTGCCTATCTCCACCCGTATTCCCTAGATTTAGAGTTCATTCTCGAGGTTCGGAAGCACGCGCAGCGGTTCCTTCGCCCTCTGTGAACTCGCAGCTGCAACTATTTATCTCCGAGGAGATTAATATTGTTTGTGTGACTGAGCGGCTCGCGTGTTGCCGAGGCAACGCGTGTATTACATCATTTTCAGTTTTGATGTAAATCTTACCAAAACCAGACACCAGAGATCAGTCTCGAGAGACTGATTCCCTTAGTAGATTATTTAGCAGCGTGGTAACTACTGCCAAATGTATCTCAATGGGTCCTGCACACAGTAGAAAAAGCTACCGTATTCAGTTGGGCTCTGCACCGCCGATATTCAACGGGGTCATTCCAACGATAGTCGGCCCCAGGCAGGGTCTGGTTATGGAACAGGAAGTGAAAACCCTATTAGAGAAGGAGGCCATCGAGGTGGTCCCTCCTCAAGACAGGGAGTCCGGGTTCTACAGCCGGTATTTCACAGTTCCAAAGAAGGATGGGGGGTTGCGTCCGATTAAAGACTCGAGGGTCTTAAATCGTTCAGTTATGAGATTGAAGTTCAAAATGCTCACGATCAAGCATGTTGTAGGTCAGATCAGGTCCGAGGACTGGTCTGTCACAATAGATCTCAAAGATGCAGACTTCCACATATCCATCCTTCCACAACACAGGAAGTTTCTGAGGTTCGCTTTCGGGGGTGAAGCCTACCAATATCGGGTACTTCCCTTTGGCCTTGCACTCTCACCCCGCACGTTCACAAAATGTGTAGACGCGGCTCTGGTTCCCCTGCACATGCAGGGCATCCGCATTCTCAACTATTGATTGATTTTAGCTCAGTCAGAGCAGGTTGCGGCTCGGCATCGAGATGTCATTCTCGCACATATGGGGGAGCTGGGTTTGAGACTGAACACCAAGAAGAGTGAACTTTCTCCAGTTCAGAGAACCACCTATCTAGGCGTAGTATGGGATTCGACCGCGATGCAGGCACGATTGTCCCCTGCTCGTATCGAGTCACTCACTGTCAAACAATTTCAGAGATTGTTGGGTCTGATGGCAGCTGCGTCCAATGTGATACCTCTTGGCCTGCTGTACATGAGACCCCTACAGTGGTTGCTCAAGACCAAGGGATTTTCCCCGAGGGGCAATCCACTTCGAACTGTCAAGGTCACGCGGCACTGCCTCCGTGCCTTAGACATGTGGAAGAAACCTTGGTTCTTGAATCAGGGCCCGGTGCTGGGAGCTCCTTGTCGCCGTGTAATACTAGCGACGGATGCATCCCTCACTGGCTGGGGTGCAGTCATGAGTGGCCACCCTGCCCGTGTTCTGTGGAGCGGTCGCCATCTGACATGGCATATCAATTGTCTAGAAATGCTAGCAGTTTATCGTGCACAGAAGCACTTTCTCCCAGACCTAAGGGGTCACCATGTGTTGGTGCGCACCGACAACACATCGGTGGTCTCTTACATCAACCACCAGGGAGGTCTGCGTTCACGCCCCTTGTACAAGCTGGCGCACCAGATCCTTGTGTGGTCCCAGAGCAAACTCCTCTCGTTAAGAGCAGTATATATTCCTGGGAAACTAAATGTGGGAGCAGACATACTGTCGAGGCAGGGGCCGAGGCCCGGGGAATGGAGGCTTCACCCCGAAGTGGTAAAGCAGATATGGAGAGTTTTTGGCAGGGCTCAAGTAGACCTTTTTGAGACTCAAGAGAGATCACAATGTCCCCTTTGGTTCTCTCTAGTTCATCCAGCTCCACTGGGACTGGACGCTATGGTACAGACCTGGCCGAGGCTTCGTCTGTACGCCTTTCCCCCTATTGCTCTGCTCCGGTAAGTTCTGGTGAGAGTACGCCGGGACGGGGTCCGTCTGTTATTAGTGGCCTTGTTCTGGCCGGGCCGAGTATGGTTCACAGACCTGGTCTCGCTCCTTGACGGCTCTCCATGGGACATACCGATCAGGACAGACCTACTCTCACAGGTGCAGGGCACGATAATTCCCCCTGCCCGGAGTTGTGGAAGCTGTGGTGTGCCCCTGAGGGGGCATAACTATTAGCAGCTGGTCTCTCAAACGAGGTCGTTGAGACCCTCCTCCAATCCAGAGCTTCCTCAACTAGGAAACTGTATGCCTTGAGGTGGAAACTCTTCACCTCATGGTGCAGAGACCGCCAGCTAGACCCAGCAAACTGCCCAGTTGGTACAGTTCTGGAGTTCCTACAGGCCAGGCTCTCTGCAGGGTTGACCCACTCCACGTTGAAGGTTTACGTGGCGGCCATTGTGGCCTACCACGCCCTTCTCGATGGCCAGTCTTTGGGAAGACACCCCTTAGTTACACGTTTCCTCCGCGGTGCGCTGAGGCTGAGACCTCTAGTACGGTCCCGTATTCCCCCGTGGGACTTGGTTGTGGTGTTAGAGGCAATGTGCAAACCCCCGTTTGAACCTATTCAAGATATTTCATATGACATCTGACGCTTAAAACCGCCTTTCTGTTGGCTATTACCTCTCTGAGGAGAGTAGGAGATCTGCAGGCCCTTTCAGTGGCCCTTACTTATCTTGATTTTGCACCTGGCATGACCAAAGCGTTCATATACCCTCGAGCGGGATATGTTCCTAAGGTTCCCTCTGTCACACCACGACCTGTAGTGCTGCAGGCCTTCTGTCCTCCTCCCTTTCCGGAGCCCGACCAAGTGAAGCTAAAATGTATGTGTCCAGCTCGAGCGCTGGATGCATACGTCCACAGAGCTGCCCTGTGGAGAAAAACATACCAATTGCTTGTATGCTGCGGTCCCTCCAAGAGGGGTTTTCCTGCTTCTAAGCAGACTATTAGTCGTTGGATAGTCGAGGCTATCAACGCCACCTATGAGTCCTCTGGTGGTCCCCCACTATCGGGAGGCAAGGCTCACTCTACTCGGGGTATGGCGGCCTCCAAGGCCTTTCTAGCAGGTGCGTCCATGCTGGACATCTGCAATGCTGCGGGGTGGTCCACGCCTTCTACTTTTGCAAGATTCTATGGCTTAGACATGCCAGGCACTTCAGTCCTCTCGTCCTAAGCTGTGCTCTTCGGATACTCACTAGGCAGGGGTTTGGTAGTCTGGCAGCGTTGGTACTCGTTCCCCAAAGCGTTGTTTGACGCAGCTCGAGTTCCTTAAAAGGAACGTCTCTAGGTTACGTATGTAACCCTAGTTCCTCGAGGGAACGAGACGCTGCGTCTCGAGGCCATACCCCCGGTACCCCTGCCGGCGCTTGCTGGTACTCGAAGCTGGTACTGCCTTTATAGCTTCCTGGTCGCTTACGTCTCTTCCCGCACGTGATGTCACGCTCTTCTATAAGACAGATTGGATATGATATTCATAGTCGCTCACGCTAAATGCGTTCCCCAAAGCGTTGTTTGATGCAGCGTCTCATTCCCGCGAGGAACTGGGGTTACATACGTAACCTAGAGATGTTTACACGAGTACTCGTTATGTGCAATATATTTTATGCTTATTATTAATAGTGCGTTGTTAGCTTAGCAACATTTTAACATCATTTGTTAGTCAAGTCATAAAAGTTGCAGCATGCTGAGTGTTGTGGAATCTTGTAACTGACAGATCTACGTTATAATCCTGTTCACATCAAGAACAATAACTTACTAACAATAACTAACAAACTATATTAGCATCCACACTAACAGACAGTAGTGTTCTGTTTGTAATAAGCACACGTTGCAATTGGAGCTGCATTTACTATTCCTTTAAGAAATATGTAAACTTCAGTCTCTGCTGTAAGAAGCAGAGAATCCAACACATTTTTTTTATGTAAATTAGTGTAGTGCTGTCATTAATTTCAGACCTTCAATTATAGCATTGCCTTTTCTTACCTCCATTTTCTTCATGAAAGAGAAAGACAGGGTTAAAGAGAGAGACAGATGGAGAAAGTAAGGGAGCCCCAGATGGTCTGTACATCTCACAAAAGGTTTAATACCATTGTGATCTCTTGACTTTAGAAGTAAAATCAATCCCTGCTGCTTCTGAACTTATCAATGTTCTTTTCAACATAGCAATTGAAAAAGAAATCCAATACTCTTTCTTTAATTGAGCTATTAATACACAGCTTGATATCTCAGTGGCAGTGACTACACCCATTAAGTTGTATTAGATGGCTGAGGTCATTCTCATTTAAGTGCAATACCACCTTCTAGCCTACATCCAATCAAGGGACGAAGAAATGTGTTCCATCACATTCTCTTCTCATTGTCCTATTCATTTTGTCTTTCTTATAGTCTTTTCTTTCTTTCTTTCTTTCTTTTGTTAAATGATTGTCCACTCACTTCAGCGTTTGATGTAAGATTTGGCATTTCCCTTCATTCTAACCCTTTATCCTCAGACATTTCAATTTCATTTAAATGTCTTTAATCATTTTAGCAGTAAATGTCAGGAGTTTCATGTGATGCTTGGCACCAGCCACTTAGGTAAATTTGCATGAAAAGATCTTGCATGTCATCTTTGATGTCCATATCCTCACGAGGATAATCAAATCTCTCTTCCTTCTTGATTTCTTTCTTTCTCTTTCTATCTTTTTTTAATTTTTATACCTGCTTCTTTTTTGTTGTTGTTGTTCTTAATTTATATATATTCATAATTTATGATGCCGTTAATCCAGTCTTCAGTGTCACATGATACTTAAGAAATCATTATTATATGCTTATTTGGTGCTCAAGAAATGATCTTAATGTTATCACTTATTTCTTATTATCACAGCTGAAAACTAGTGTGCTGTTTAATATTCTTGTTTATGTCTCTATTCACTGATGAATAGAAACTTCAAAACAACAGCATTTTTTTGAAATAGTATTTTTTTGTTGTTATTGTTGTTAAACTGTTTAATGCGTCCTTGTTGAAAAAAAAGACACACACACACACAAAAAAAGAAAATACAACAAAATCTTACTCACCCAAATTTGGAACCATAGTGTAGTATTGTTGCTTGATATATAGTTAAGGCTAATTATTGGATTTCTTTGATGCTGCCTCTAAAAATTTGCAGGAATAGTTTATTACTGTATGAAATTATTTAACAAATCTTTAAATTGACCATTTATAGCTCATCATTTTGTGTGATATGTAATTTAAAAGACTTTTATGTTTTCATAAATTATAAAGCAGCTTTTGGAATCATGTAAGTTTAAGGGAATGGAAGTAAAGTAAGGTAAGTTTAGGATTAAGTATGGATTTTTTTTTTGTCCCTTCGCAATATTTTGTCAATGTTGTGGCTTTTAAGCTTTTAAACAAAGAGGCATCCAATAGTGGGACAGGCCATCAGTTTGTCAACAAAACATGTCAGTCAGGTCAATATGCGGCGAGTTGAAATGATGGTCAAGGTTACTGAAATGTTTTTCCCAGACTGCATTTGGCCTGACTAAAATCACATTCCCTTCAGTGCAAGCGTGTGGAATGAAGCAGTCTCTCGTGCATCAGCAAACGCATTCTCACACACATGGATTCTTGACAAACACTGTGGTTTTAACAGGTGGCAGAGACACACACTCAAACACACACATGCTAAACATCAGAAGACAGGAGCCAGAGGATTTTCTTCACCCCACCAATATGTTGCCAGCATGTCAGATGACCCCTGTATGTGCAGAAAACAGGTTCCTCTTCCCTTACTGTGAGCAGAATATAAAAAGAACCAACGGCCATCAATCACCAACCCAAAGCACAATCTCCTCTGAACTCATCTGCTTTCTCAATTATGTAATTTACATTTCATCTTAAGTAGATGAACAAAGGCTATTGTTTTTTTTGTTTTATTTTGAAGCTCAGTCAAAATTAGTTGGTCCTCTCAAATCACATCAACTACTCTCGTATCATCATCAGCAGAGATTGTTCTTAAACTGATGGAGAAACATTTGATCCCACACAGACTGCTGAATTAACTCGCTGCCGTTGCATCGCAAACAACAAACATAACCGTAGCTGTTCTTTCTTTGATGTGTCTGCATTTTAAAGCAGAGGCATTTGAGCTAGACGTCCATAGGAGTGACGTGAATGGGCTAGTGCATATGTCTTCTAGCGTATCCTGACTGCGTGTGATAAACCTGCCTTTAATAGACCTGATGTGTGCTTGCCTTTCTTTTATCCAATTACAGTTGTGATTACCCTTAGAAGATGGAGGCTTTCTTGCCTGTGTGGGGTCTCTGCTGAAATGTTAAGGATATAAAGTGCTCAGAGACATTACACACACACTCTTGTGTGGAAATGTAAGCCTCCAGATCAACCCTCCCCCTCAAAATAACTATGATATCATGTGTTTGACAGATTGTGCTGGGCATAATAACTGCCTGTTAGCTCATGTCGCAGAAGGAGCCTTTCTGTGAATATAATAATGTGTTTCTCATATGTAACATCATTGTTCTTGTACTAGCAAGAGGAAATCATATGCATACTATGCAAACTATGTAAACCTGATCTCTTTATATACACACACCTAAAGGATTATTAGGAACACCATACTAATACTGTGTTTGACCCCCTTTCGCCTTCAGAACTGCCTTAATTCTACATGGCATTGATTCAACAAGGTGCTGAAAGCATTCTTTAGAAATGTTGGCCCATATTGATAGGATAGCATCTTGTAGTTGATTGAGATTTGTGGGATGCACATCCCAGGGCATGAAGCTCCCGATCCACCACATCCCAAAGATGCTCTATTGAGTTGAGATCTGGTGACTATGGGGGCCATTTTAGTACAGTGAACTCATTGTCATGTTCAAGAAACCAATTTGAAATGATTCAAGCTTTGTGACATGGTGCATTATCCTGCTGGAAGTAGCCATCAGAGGATGGGTACATGGTGGTCATAAAGGGATGGACATGGTCAGAAACAATGCTCAGGTAGGCCGTGGCATTTAAACGATGCCCAATTGGCACTAAGAGGCCTAAAGTGTGCCAAGAAAACATCCCCCACACCATTATACCACCACCACCAGCCTGCACAGTGGTAACAAGGCATGATGGATCTATGTTCCCATTCTGTTTATGCCAAATTCTGACTCTACCATCTGAATGCAGCAGTCTTCAACTGTCCAATTTTGGTGAGCTCGTGCAAATATTAGCCTCTTTTTCCTATTTGTAGTGGAGATGAGTGGCACCCGGTGGGGTCTTCTGCTGTTGTAGCCCATCCGCAGAGGTGGAAAGTAACGAATTACATTTACTCGCGTTACTGTAATTGAGTAGCTTTTTTGTGTACTTCTACTTTTTTAAGTATTTTTTTAAATCTGTAATTTTACTTTTACTTAAGTATATTTTGTTTGAAGTATTGTACTTCGCTACATTTTAAAACACATTAATTACTGAGTAAAAAAAAATCGCTCCCTGGAAGCTATGTCAGTAAATAATGGGCAGGAGGGCAAACTGGCGCTAAAATCACAAGAAAGATGCAGACGGACAAAACAGGCGTTAGTGGTGCAGACACCGCTGAAAACGAAACCCCGTCATATTCTGAAGTTGAACTCAAGGAAATGAAGTGAACCCCTGGCCATATGTATGCTCTATTATGCTGTGTATGCTGTGCTTGCCTAGGGAGACCAAACTAGCAGTTTATAAAATCTCGACAAGAAATCAACCCCACGTAAGCATATAGAGGTGAGCTAAATAATTGCGTCATTGCATTGGTGGTTAAAATGATGCTTTGACATTTTAGCAAGAGGTTTTGCACAAATTAGCCAAAAAGATTGGTGCGGAGTGTGCGATATATATTGTCTGCGATAATATCATAATTGTTGTTTTAATGATGTACGCGCGCATTTAGAGTGTTCTTTCACTGTGTGATTCAGTCTGTTGAAATGCATTTAGAATGAAATCAATCAAAATCATTTAGAATCAAAATCACACAAAGAATGCTGTCTTTTCCTCTAAAAATCATAATCACACACACACACACACACACACACACACATATATATATATATATATATATATATATATATATATATATATATATATATATATATATATATATATATATATATAGATCAGTGGGGATTTCTTTAAGACTGCAAGGGAAGCTCAGCTTCCCCTCTAATGTAAAAAAAAAAACCCCAACGGTCAAATATGTACTATTGTGTATTATGTATTGTGTTAATCAGCTACATGTCGGCTGACTCGATTTTCTTCTCATACATTCCCGTAAGCGTCACAGTGCATTTCCCTGTTGAAGCCGAGCGTCCATTGACTTCGATGGGGCTGCTTTGAACAGTTTTTTTCAGTGCTCCGAAGCTAGACGGTCATTGGATAAATGATGCGATTATGTCCCGCCCACGGACGCTCAGCGTCTCTGGAGGTGAATGAAGACTGGGCTTCCGCGTGATGATTGGAGGATCTGTCGATCTCCTTTTGACTGACAGCGGTCTGCACCATAAGAAGTCGGCGAAGCTGTTTCACGCTCAGTCCCATGATCGCGGATTTCTCAAGTGTATTCGAAAGACAAACTGCGGCAATATTTCTTGATATTTGTAAAATGCAGAACCACCACAAAATTAAATTGGTAACTAAGACAGATTGAAAATGCGCGCGCGCGCACACACACACACACACACACACACACACTATAGCCATCTAGTGGTTAAAGTGATTTATTAAAATTTTTAAACTGAATTTCCCCAAAAATGGGCAAAAATCTTACATTAAACCTTATAAAATTATCCATGGTATCCCCATGTATGAAAGTTAGAAATCTGGGTCTTTTATGAAGTGAATTTAACCTGAAATGCTTTTTTCTTTTTTTGTTAAAAAAAAAAGCCTATTTAAATAAATATTTATTTATTTATAGAAATGTAAAAGATTTAAATCCTCCAAAAACTGTACAAAGTTTAGTAAAAACATAAATGAACAGAGTAAAATTATATTTGTAAAAAATTTAAATATTTTACTATTACAAAATGAAATGAAATGAAATATATATATATATATATATTTTTTTACAACAGGACAGTAAACTAAGACACTTGCGTTTTAGACACCACATTGCCATTGTTTTTGCTCTATTTCTACAACAAAAATTTATTCCAAACACAGCCACCAAAGCAAAATTTTGCATCTCTGAGCAACGTGACAGTGTTTCGTTCCTGAATGAATCAACCGTTTAAATGATTCGGTTCAGTCGCAATGACTCACTTATTAACAGTGACTTGCTGACACATACTGGCCATTTTAATTTCACATTTAAAGTATCTTTTGATTTTTTTTTTTTTTTATAATTAAGTTTTTATAATTTCAAATGAGTATTCAACATTTTATGTCTGGCATATCAAAACATTATTCATGCATTTGTAACTGCAGGTTAAATGCATTCTTGTCCTGCACTAATCAGTGTAATACATCTAAATGCCACGTCCGATGAAGCTTTTGCATTTCCTCTGTATTGAAAAGATGAGTTTGTTGATACTGATTTGCCAGATAACAGCCCAAATGTTTTATTATTCTAAATAACTGATTCCTTTAATTAAAAACAACTAGTTTGAGATTGATAGACCTATCCCAGGGGTGTCAAACTCAGTTCCTGGAGGGTCGTAGCCCTAACCCTGCTCCAGCACGCATATCATGTAGTTTTCAAATAAACCTAAATGATTAGATTAGCTGGATCAGGTGTGTTTAATTAGGGTTAAATCTAAACTGTGCAGGACTGTGGCCCTCCAGGAACTGAGTTTGACACCCTTGGTCTGTCCCATTTTGACTCCCTCCCACTGTTAAAATGTAACTAAGTAATTTTTACTCTGAGTACATTTTAAATGAGCTACTTTTTACTTTTACTTGAGTGGATTTTTTAGACTGGTACTTTTACTTGTAATTAAGTAAAATTTCATTAATGTAATGGTACTTTTACTTGAGTAGAATATTTTTGTACTCTTTCCACCTCTGCCCATCCGCCTCAAGGTTGTGCATGTTGTGGCTTCACAAATGCTATCCTGCATACCTCGGTTGTAATGAGTGGTTATTTCAGTTAAAGTTGCTGTTCTATCAGCTTGAATCAGTCGGCCCGTTCTCCTCTGACCTCTAGCATCAACAAGGCATTTTCGCCCACAGGACAGCCGCATACTGGATGTTTTTCCCTTTTCACACCATTCTTTGTAAACCCTAAATGGTTGTGCGTGAAAATCCCAGTAACTGAGCAGATTGTAAAATACTCAGACCAGCCCGTCTGGCACCAACAACCATGCCACGCTCAAAATTGCTTAAATCACCTTTCTTTCCCATTCTGACATTCAGTTTGGAGTTCAGGAGATTGTCTTGACCAGGACCACATCCCTAAATGCATTGAAGCAACTGCCATGTGATTGGTTGATTAGATAATTGCATTAATGAGAAATTTAACAGGTGTTCCTAATAATCCTTTAGGTGAGTGTATATATGTATATATATATATATATATATATATATATATATATATATATATATATATATATATATAGTAATATGGTATACATAATCTATTGTTTTCATAATTAAATATTGAAGGTCTGGGAACAAGTCAAAACTTAAATTAGAAAAAATAATTAGAATTTGATGTAAGTGATGAAGTTATGCTTAAGACCTTATTACAAAAAGAAAAAGTTGAAATATGGGACATAAAAGTGTGTGTTTAAAGTCTCTTATGCTCACCAAGGCTGTTTATTTGATCAAAAATACAGCAAAGCATTAATATTGTGAAATATTATTACATTTTAAATAACCATTTATATATAACTACATCTAAAATGCTGCTTTTGTTTTTCAGGATCATTTCTTATTATATCGATGTTAAAAACAGCTGTGCTGCTGAATATTTTTGTGGAAACCTTGACACATGACTTTTGCTAAGGCTAATTTCATAACTAATATTTTATCTGTTCCAATTGCATAAATAATATTTTCACTCTTTTCTTGCATAATCTGACAAAATTACCACTTGATTAAAAATGGTGCACAATTAAATGTTGTTGTTTTTTATCTTCAAACATCACATATTTCTATTGTCATCTTTATAACCAAGTACTCTAAACTGTGAAATGTTATTACATTTTAAATAACCAATTTATTTTTTTATTTAAAAAGCTGCTTTGGTTTAAGAAACCCTACCACCCCCCCCCCCCCCCCCCCCCCCCGTATACAGTAAGTTCAGAAAAACAGTATTTAATAGTTTTCTTTTATCTCTTCTGAATAAAATAATTATTTTCTTACATAAAATAAAATAAAACTCTTACTGACCCCAAACTTATGAATGCTACTGTATATATATATCACACATTTCCGTAAACCCTTTCCTGCAGTAATTAATATGTACACATATCAAGGAGATTTGTTTCCTTTCAAGATGCAATACAGGTAATGGTAGTTGCCTTGGAGAACTCATGTCTTCTTAAGTTAATTTTCACAGTGTTGTTATTTGTGTAATTATATTGTTATGCTGTTTTATAATGTCTTTATATTACAGAGAGAATGAGAAACAACAGATCACAGTAGGAATGACATCACTTCCTTCAATTTCGCACAGTAATCTTTTATCCTTTTTCATTGCCTTTATTTTCTGATTGTGTGTTGAATTCACTAGAACATTAGAGCTTTCAATCTTTTCTGACAGTTGATGGACTTCGTACAAATGAGATCTACCGAAGGCACATGAAATGGCAAAGATAGATTTAAAAGCAAGTTCTCTGTGAACGACAGCATACATCGTTTCTATCAATAAACCAGATTCATCACACAATGGCTACCTTTTGTATTCTGATGTTATTATATATATATAATATATATATATATAATATATATATAGTGAACCAAACTGAGAGACCATTTTGAATGCTCAGGAAACCTTTGCAGGTTGTTATTATTAAGGCTGCAAATAAGAATAATATGTACAAAAAAGACACCTCATGTAATTACTTATTTTATATGTAAACTGTTTCAATAGAAAAATCTGCCTGAAGGTGAAATGTATAATTTGTGTATAATGCCTTTAGCATTATCAAACAATATTTGAATTTAGATATCTTCAGGTGTTACAGACCTCCTTGGCCATAACGCTCAAACAAACAAGGTATTACTTGCAAAGTACCAGAGATACAGTGTTTACACTCTTGGGGAATTCTGCCTATGAATAGCTTACTTATAGTTGTCCCTGCTCATTAAACTGGGGTAGGAGAACATTGGAAAATATTGCACATTAATAAATTCTTTATATGTAGCTAAAGTACATTAAATTATGCCCAGGAAAACATGCTGGTTTAGTAAGTTGTGTGACCTAGGAGAGTGATGAAAGCCTAACTGAAATGCTGTAATGAACACTGGAGGAATTTTTCTTTGTTTTTCTTTTTTTTTAAAGAGAAAATGTATCTACTAACAATGTCCAACAGCATCAGAATTCTGACATTTTTGTCGTCTTTCATGAATATTTCCATCACGGTGATATTTCCATCACACTTCAAATTAGGTATATTGTGTTAAAATTCTGTGGTGGAAATTATGATGATAGAAATACATATTTAAGCATTTTTCAAATACCATGGCAGACTCTTGTTAAGGTGAATTTCATAACTAATATTTTATGTGCAATATTTAATAGTGTAATTAGTGTATTCACACTGAAAATTCCAATGAGAAAAAGTGCACTTTAAATACCCAGAATATGCACTTATTTAACCCAAAATAAAGTGTGGAATGTTGGACACTTTATGAACTCAATTATTGCAATTTTTTATCATGTAGCGGAAGAAGAAGGGCTATCAGACACCTATGATGACAAAATAACCTTATAAAACTCATACATTAGACAGGAGAGAGCTAGTTTAAGTGCATAGTGTGTACTGTAGTGATACCAAGGAGGTCTATAATACTTTGAGAAAGCTGTATATTAGGATTCACATTAATCTCAATGGTAGTAACGAGTGCTGAAGGCTTTTTATTTTATATTTTATTTTTTTAAATGGTTTTTTATTTCATTTGATTTATTTATTTATTTTCAGAGAACCATGTAATACTGGAATAGCACAGTCCAGGTTTTGTCTCTTTAATGAGTTAGCACTTCCTACTCCAGGTCAAAAGGTACTTGCTGATTCAGTCACTCCACTCATAGCTTATTGGCCACCCATACGAAGTGTCCATGTGGCCAGATTTTAGGGAAAGTTCTAATGAGTAAAGGTTAAACACATGCCCACTCTTTTTCTGGGTTGTGAAAACATGCATTATCACAGGGCTTCTTTCTTACTTTCTTTCATTTCAGTAGGTGTTATGGTGCTGGGCAGTTAAAAGTGCTCTGTTCATATGAAAACGAGACAAAGAGGATTATATAACCCTGTTAACCTGCCTGAGCTGAGAGCTTTTTAATGTGTGCTTCAGGAAGCTGTAATGCAGGTCTGTTACATAGTAGGCTTGAAGGAGACGGAAAAAGGGATCCTTTGTCAAGGTGACGGAACTCACCAAACCTGAATACAATCTGGATGAGAGTTTTTACAATTAATTTTGTAAAAATAATTAACCTTTTGTAGGGGTTAGTTCAGCCTAAAATGAGCATTCTGTCATCTTTAGAGACAGGATGACTTTCTTACTTTCTTTCTTTCTAATATGAAATAGAATGGATTCTGTCAATTTTCAAAAAGTCAAAATTGGTACTATTATTATGGTTTTTGGTCATTTTTGGAGCCCAACAGCACCATCCCCTCATTATAATAAATTTGCAATGTAACAGTACCAATAGATCTTTCCTTCTGTATTGTAAATTTTATTATTAATTATCAAAAAACAAAAGGATGCAAGGCGGATGACTCTATCCATCAGTTATTGAGTGGAGGCAAATTCAGTTGAAAGAAGTGGATGGGGATTTAAATAGACTAAATGATTGGAGAAGTCTGGACTACGTCACCAGGGAGAAGTCTCTCGATTCATCAGACATTTTTACATTTTTATTAAAAAATGATGATGTACATGGATGCGTCATTCACAATAACATCAGCAAGATGCATTTAGAAAATAGAGTGGATTTCCTTTGCCTAACATCTCATACAGGTTTGGAACAACATTAAGAAATGAACAAGGACAGAACTTTAACCCTTTAAAAGGGGCATTGTGGTAATTAAAACGTTTATTGATTGTCTCCAACAGCCTTCTTAATTAGCTTAACTAGCATTAACTTAGTAACAAGTACTTAGATCAACCAGCTTCAACAGAAAGATAATCCAGTTTTCTCCCTGAACTACAGCTACGGTAAGTTAACCCACTCTAGCTCCTCAATGCCCCTCAAGATAAACAAATCCAAGTGTTATGTGGTTAAGTATAAAATCTGGTTAGTTCTGTGCTTCAGAATGTGTGTGGTTTAGAAAATAGACTCTCACAGGGACGTGGTGAAATATGTGAGTCTGACAGCCAGTAGCTCAGGCTTGAACTGGGCCCTGCAGCCCAGCTCTGATTCATGATTGAAACATAAATAAAAGCCACTGGCTTATATTTAGAGAGAAGGTGTTTTTGAAGAAAGCCTCACCTTGGGACATGAGATGGAGGGAGGGAGGAAGAGACAGTGCTGGGAGGGAATCTTCAATAAAGAAAGGGGGAATGAAATCTTGTGTTGTACAGCAGATCGTCTCACACTTGAATTTGGTTTTCTCCTCAGGGCACCGAAGGTCAGTGACCTTGGATTGTTTGGTGTAATGGGCCGCCTGATTGTCTTGTGTGAATGTTTGTGTAGCAGGAACAATGGAATTAGTCACAGTTGCTCTCTGTCTCTCTCTTTCTCTGCACAAGCAGGCCTAAGTAGGCTTGATTCCAGCAAAAGGCATAATTCATCATGGACATGACAAATTTCAGAAGACTACTAACTGGGAGAAGAGATCGGGTGTGTGTATGTGGTTTCCGTTCAGCTAAAACTGAGGGTGTAATATTGGTGTATAAGAGGCTGGCAAATCTTAATGTTCGAAAGAGGCGGAGGCTTTTGAATGGTTTGTTTTGAGTGTGATGCCTGCCCCCGGGGACACTCTCGACTCCGGAGCCAGATGTCTAATAAGTCTGCTGAGGGGATCCTAGCTGTGGTTTGGGGCAATGGCTGAGGATTGTGAGATTGAGTGGAGATAGGAGGTAAGGGTGCAGGGGGAATTTGTTGGGCTGGAAGCAGAAGGATTTGCTGAGGCACATTCTGTCGGAGTTCCTGGGGCGCGTCATGAACTCTGATCATCAGTGCTTTCCATTCCCTATAGGTTAAATATACCCACGAACACATCAAAACCTCAATTACCATTGGGCCATTACTGTCAGATCAACCTCCCACAGCATTGTCTGCGTCGTTATGCATAATCTACAATTATATAAAAGATAAAATTATCTTGGTTGGTAAAGAAAACTTAGATGGATTCTCAGCACAAAGTCTTGCAATTATATGGATTAAACATCAGCTAAATTAAACCACAAGAGGCTGATAGTAATTTTACCACAACCTCAAGTGGCCTTTTTTAAATTAAATGCCAGCAGCTTGATAGAAGTTCAATGTTCAATAAATACATTTGTTAATGACATTAATTTACATTTATGCAGTTGGCAGACTCTTTTATCCAAGGTGACCTACACTGCATTCAAGCTAGAAAATATGCTCAAAGCAACAAAAGTTTATGATTCTCACATGTTAACATCATAATAATATTGACAAACTTAAATACATTAGCCAGAAGTAAAGGGTTAGACATAGGCTATAAACAAACTATGGATGCATGACTTCATTGTCATCTTCACTAAGCTTCCAACATTTTCAGTCTGTATTAAAAAAAAAATTGTGTTAGAATAGTTTGCAAGACTGTGATTATAAAAATCCGCTCTGAAAGTGGATTAGGGTTTATCTGCTTGCGTGTTGACGTTTAAAATCCCATACAAACTCTGTAGCCTCATTTATACACTTGCTTTTTCAAGACAAGAAAACACTTAAAGAAATCACAAAGGGTGCTTGTGTATATTATGTAGTAGAAGAAAACATGAAAATATATTGAGCTTGTGTTAACCACAGAACTTATTTCAGGTATTTAACAAAAAACACTGATTTCAGGACAATGAAACCAGAAGTACTAAAATGCTAACTTGTTTCCAGGTTTTGGCCTATAAAAATGGCATCCCTGCACCTCTCTATAATATTTTATTTATTTATTTAATTTTATTTAATAGGGACATGTGTGAACAATAAACCAGTACCACACTACAACATTTATAGCCAAGGCTAATTTGCAATGTCCGTCCCTAGTAGGGCTTTTCACATACATACAAAAGGTACAATAAAAAATTTATTTACATTTACAGTAACATTACTTAATTCTGACATTACATAAAGAATGTGCATTTGAGCGCAGACTAAAAATGATTGCACACTTGATCTCGTTTTAAAATACACTTTAGTTCGCTTTTAAAAGCCCCCAGATCTAAGTCCTGTTTCAGCTCGGTAGACAAGGAGTTCCAGAGTTTAGCACCCTGGACAGTAAAGGCCGACTGACCGAAGGTCTTTTTTCTAAGAGGCACCTTCACATTTCCATCAGCAGCTCCTCGTGTGATGGAGCCCACTGTTCGAAGTGGGACAATGAGTCGTCTAAGAACATCAGGGGCTTGATTGTGCAGACATTTATACATTAATTTTAAGTTACAAAATTTAATAAAATTTTCAAAATTTAAAAAGTTTAACCTCTGCAATACTCCACAATGGTGTGTTCTGACAGATGTTTTATCTAATATTTTTAGTGCTCTGTTATAAATCAGTCTTAAAGGCCTGATTGTTGTAGCTGTTGCCTGTGACCAGGAGGTTATACAATAACTAAGGTGGGAGAAAATCATTGCATGCATAAATGTATTTGCCGCATGAAATGGTAAACAGTCCCGTATGATTCTAAAACTGTGCAAGTTTGCCCTGGCTGTTCTGGTGATCTTTTTAACATGACTTCCAAATGATAAATGGGAGTCCAGGATTAGACCCAAATATTTTACTTCTTTAACCTGGGCAATATTTTGACCATTAATTGTCAGATGCAGTTCTTCCAAGGGGTGTAATCTGGAAGCAAAACAAACTGACACAGTCTTACTCAGATTTAGGGTTAGTCCTGAGTTTTGAAACCATACTGACATAGAGTTGATGTGTTGCTGCAACTGCGCAGCAATCGCCTCAACACTTTTGCCACTCACATAAACGACTGTATCGTCTGCATACATTTGGAAACCTGCACCTGGTCAGATGTTTGGTAAATCATTTATGTACAATGTGAAAAGCAGAGGCCCAAGAATTGATCCCTGGGGGACACTTGTTTTCAGTGTTGTGAAGGATGACTTTTCATTATTAATTATTACACATTGTTGTCTATGTTTCAAATATGTCTTGAAGTTCAACTGGGATAATTTCTGTAAAAGTACATTATGATTAAGTGCGTCGAAGGCTTTTTTTATATCCATGAAAACTGCTCCAACTATTTGGCCTTTGTCAATTGCTAGTTTAAGTTGTTCAATAAAATAGCAATTGGCCATTTCCGTCGAATATTGGGGCCGGAATCCAAATTGTAGAGGATGCAGTATGTTATTGTACTGTATGAAAGACATTAGCTGATTGGCTAAATTTTTTTCCAGTACCTTAGAAAAAATTGGTAAAATGCTAATTGGTCTATAATTACATGCTAGATCTACCTTTCCGGATTTATATATAGGTATAACCCTGGATTGTTTCCAATCATTTGGAAATTCTCCATTTAAAGAGAGATTTACCAATTGAGTTAAAGGTTTTACCAGTATTTCTTTATTTCTTTTTAGAAAGGAAGTGTCAATGTTGAAAAGATCTTTGGCATGACTATTTTTTACTTTTTCAATGACAGCTAGCACCTCTTGCTCAGTTGTTTGTTCAAGGAAAAATGCGTCAATTAAATTATTTGGTTGGTGATGCTCCACCCTGTTGTTCAAATCATAGCAATCCGACACTTCCTGAACCGACGAAATAAAATAATCATTAAGTTCCTGGGCGATACGCTTACTATCATTTACAAACTCATCCCCGATTTTAAGTTCACACAGGTGGGGTTGCTTTCCTTTAGGTTTCATAATGTTGTTAATTGTTTTCTACATTACTGATGGCTTTCCTCTTGCCTCGGTAATTGTTGTGATATAGAAGTTGCTTTTAGCAAGTCTCATATCATATCCTTTATCACGCAATTTCTTAGGCTTTTATATAAAACCATATCAGTATTAAGCTTGCTTTTAATTGCTTGTTTTAGAATTTGGTCTCGCTGCTTCATAAGTTTTTTGATAGAGTCATTTATCCAGGGTAGGGATCTCTGTTTACCACTTTTCCTCTTTTTTTTAGATATTTAGACACAATTCCATCTATTTTATTCATGACTTGCCTACAACTACTGTTCACCTCATCCCACGCCATATTAGTCCAATTAATTTCTTTGAACTCATTGTCCAATTTGGGAACATCATTTTTAGGAATTATTAGTGAGTTGTAGTTAGGCTTTTTGAGTTTTACAAAGCGTTTATTAGATAATTTTCTCACCATCAGGGTCATATTATGATCTGACATTCCAGTCAAAAAGTTATACGATTTCAGAATTCATTCTTCTTTGTTTGTAAAAATTAAATCGATTTGCGTCTTACTGGATTTTGTAATTCTTGTAGCCCTTTTCACATGCTGCGTAAAATCAAATTTGGTCATTAACATTTTTAATTTTCTCTTTTTACTTTTGTTAAACCAGTCAATGTTAAAATCGCCCATGACAATAATTTCGGATTTATGTGATATTACTTTCAACAGTTTCTCTAATTCATTACAAAATTGCTCATCATTAGTGGATGGCGGGTTATACAACAGCAGAATAAGAAAATGCATTCTGGGAGAGAGAGAAATGTCAACACATAGGTATTCTATTTGGACATCACAGTCAATTGTTACTTCTATACATTTCAAAGAGTTGCACACATAGATTAGGACCCCTCCACCTTTCTTTGTCTTTCTATCTTTTCGAAAACAACTATAACCCAGGAACATCCAAAAAACTAGTATTAATTTTACCATTAAGCCAGGTTTCAGTAAGGCCTAAGAGATGTAGATTTGAACCTGTTAGCAGTGTCTTTATCTCATTAAGTTTTGGTAATAAACTGCGTATATTTAAGTGCGCACCAAAGATTCCCTTTGGCTTTTGATCCCTGTCCCATATAATTTTTGCACCACTAACTGTAGAGATAATATGTTGCAATGGATATGAGTGATTACTCACAGTTTGTCTGTTCAGTGAGGCTTTATGTCGAATTAAATATTCAGCTGCATCAGTAGTATTAATTCCTTTTGCTGCTTTATTTTGCCCAGTAGTTTTCCTTCTGCGTGGCCTAGGTTGCATGCCCAGCGTGGATTTGTCCGAGATAGTCCACTCCGTTGTCCGATTCTGTGTAGCCAGCACGTGTTCTACTTCATCCGACACGATCAGCTCCGCGTTCGGGTTGCTCGATGTAATGCCACGCCCGATGTTCTCCAGCGGTGAGCCCCCCGTCTCACCTGGCGTATCCCCGCCTGCCATACATTCACCGGTCCTCTGCGCTGGATCCGTTGACATCAGCGATGAGCCCCCCATCTCAGCTGTCGTCGTGTCCCCATCTGCCATGCCCGCTCCAATCCTCCGCGTCGGGTCCACTGACAGCAGCTCCGAGAGCGCTTCTGGTGCCACAGTAAGGCTTGTGATGGTAGTTTGTGGAGTTGTTCCATTCCCCAGCAGTGTCACTCCCAGCGCCTCCATTGTAATGGCAGGCTCCAGTCCTGCCGCCAGTGGGCCGTGACTGTGCGTAACATATGATGACATGCACCAGTCACTTTGTGCAGTATTGGTCTGCTCACTATCTCATTCAATGGAACTGACATCATTCTACTACCTCATCAGTCAGTCGAATAAAACTGCTCGAGCCATTTGTAACTTTAATCAGACTGAATAAGCTTTTTTTTGCACTAAAAATCTTTTTATCTGCACTGTTTGTTCACTTCACTGGTTTGCACTCACTGGTTTTGCCATGTGCCTTGCGCTGCTTTATTTAACTTTATTTTTAATTTTATTATATGTCTTTTTTTACATTCCCTTACTGTATAGCTGTATCTTATATTTTATATTTGATCTAGATTTTTAGGCTCTACTGTTAGTGCTATCTGTATGCATGGAGGGTCTGAGAGTAACGCAATTTCGATTCTCTGTATGTATGTACTGTACATGTGGAAAAATTGACAATAAAGCAGAATTGACTTGACTTATATATACAGTAAGATTTCAAGAACCATGTGATGTTGTAAAATAACAGCTTTAACCAAGTCATTGAAGTGTAGGGTTCAAAGGAACCAATTCAGAATCACTATGTAATTTAGCTGATGCGCAGTCAAAGGTGTGCATATATCGGCTATTTAACAGCTTTGAGCATAGCTTATCCAATCAGAATTCAGTGCCATAACTATAATATTACAATAAAGAGTTTCACATAGTGTAATTCTCTGCGGTGTTAAAGACTCTTGAGCGGGTGCCAGACATGCTCTTTTGCTTTAGCAAACTGACTGCGACAGCAGGTGCAGGGTAATGGGAATAGATCCCCTTAGGTGTGTGTGCACAGATGAAACTATTTAGATACTTGGCTTGAAGTGCAGAGCTCGCCTCTCGAAATGCTGAGGGATACCTGAAAGTGGGACACGAAAGGGAACTATTATCATCGCAGAACTATTCTCTTTTACCTAAGCAGCCTGCTTAAGTAGAAATCTATGACTGAGTACTTTCCTTTGTTCTCAAAGCAAGCAGTCTAATAAAAGAATCTGCCTGTATAAATACTTAAAAGTGCATTTCTGGAGGTATAACAAGACCTTGAAACAAAATGCGGCCATCTGTGTTCCCTTATACATAGGAATTACAGTAGGTAGGTGTATGTCGCATAGCAACCAGCATAATAGGTTTCCACGAGTGGGGCAAGACTGAGTGATGGTGTAAGTCACACTGACAAAGTTGGAAACAGGCTGAGAAAATCGCAGGCAGATGAGACAGATACCATGTGAAGGCTTCAGTTTAAAAGGCTTGAGCAGTAGTTTATGATGCTCCCACATGTTTTAGACACGGACAATTTCATTTGAAAACTATCAGTCTTGACTGTCAATCTCTGTCAGCATTTATCAAAGCCTTTTATAAGAAGTCAGTCCACTCTGCGGCCATCACAGTAACGCCCCGAGCAGCTTGACAGTCATCCAAGTACAGCTACTATGTGCTCAAATTGGAAAGACCCAAACGATCAGAAATGGTTTGCTACATTTAAAGAACATGTCAAATCATCAACATTTGGTTCAAGCTGTTTTTTTTTGTTTTTTTTTATCTACTGTGGAATTTGACTGGCATGTGTAAGTATAGATTAATGTGTGTAGCTATATGTCAACGTTGAATATTCTAATTAATGTAGAACAACATAAAGACAGTATTTTAAATATATATGATTATAATAATAAACAACTTATACTTTATCACACAATACATATATATTCGTGCCATGTACAAGCCTAAGGCCTATGTTTCATCGTTACTCATTCAATTATTAATTTAAGCAATTTGTTTGAAACATTGATTCATTCAGGAATGAAACAAGTGTCTCTTATGAGTGAGTCACTCAATTGTACACTTAACATTTTCCTGCAAAAATGCTGATTCAGGAATGAAACAAGTGTGTGACTGCATCAGAAACCACATACAATTCCAAAAAGAGTATGTGACAAAAGAAGGTTGTCTGTATTTACAGTACTCATAAAAAGGTAGGCAAAATGTACCCGGGTAACCTACTACTTCCAGCGAGATTCTGAAGTGTGCATACGTTGGACAGTTTACTATCCAATGAGGCCATGAGAGATTTATGAACGGCATTGGCGTGACAATTGACGCTGGAAGGTCACGTGACTATGAAAGCATGACAAATGTGGTACATCCAGATTACATTCATACTACACACATTCATACTATATAGAAAATACATTTTAGCAGCCGCTAAGTAATTACTAATTTAAAATAACCTACTTTTCTACCTACTCAAGACAGTATGCAATTTCAGATGCAGCCTGTCACTGAATAATTCAAATGATTCGTTCAAAACAGTGATTTATTCTGCACAAAACAAGTCACTGACACATTCAATTGATTTGCTCAAAATGGTGATTTGTTCAAAACGATGACTCATTCAAAATGAAAACAGGAAACATCTATTGTGTTTTGATCAAAGAAGCGTTTCCTTGCCAATGTTTCTACTTTGGCTTTGTTTGGAAACTATCCTATATGTTCGTGGAGCATAACAGATGAAGTTGCTGTCAATACTTGGTCTATAATGTAAGTTACTCGATATTAACTTCTTGTATATTGAACTTTAATATAAAAGCAATGTCACAGTGGCAATCGTGCTGTTTTTAATATCAGTTCACAAATATATTTCTGTGCCATTCACAGCGTTGCTGACATTTTGGAACAACAGCACCCTTGCATGTCTTGTACTTCTTGAATTATATACATAGCCTACTGTACACATACACATTGTACGCTGTGGGTGGTAATACAGTAGGTGTAATATGGCCCAGTTACGGCCTGCCTCTGTCTTTAACCTTGTCCCAACTACAAACAATATGAGATGAGAAGGCCCCAAGTTTGACCTGTCAGCCAGGTTTCTTCCCTGTGCTCTCTCTATCTCTCTCTCTTGCTCTCTCTCTGGTCATTATACACCTTCCTGTCAGCTAATCATACCTCTGTCACCTCCTCTGGAACTGAAATCTTTCTCCTTGATCATGTCAGACATTAAGGACGCCCAGAAAAGAGCTACGCTCTGGCGTCACAGTGTCTGGAACACAGGGATATACAACCCAGGCTCTTCCGGCATTCAGAGCTCACCCTCTGAATTATTTAAGTCCAGATCCCTCCACATAGAGGACTCCTTTCTACATATGTTTACTTTTTGGTTTACTCACTGCTTGTAGTGGCAGCTTATCAGGTGCTGACTTGTGGTGCGAAACATTGTGATTGCTTGTGCAGCAGATGTAATCAGTTCTGGTATGTTTTTCCCATGAATGTGTGTGTTTACATTTTTTATTTAGCTTACTTCAGCAGCATGGAAAATTTTAAGGGCAAGTGGGTGTAGCTGAGCTGTGCTTTTTGCCAGTAAGGATATAGAGTTGTTTAACAACATTGCCAAGGTTTTAAAATAATACATCTCCTTAGCAGGGTAAATAACTGAGCATGTGATTCAGATGATATTGATTCTGGCAGCACCTTCAGTTCCTTTGCTTTCTGTTTCATTCATGCATTCCATCATTCAACGTCCCCTTTACGACCGCCCTGCATTCAAGTTAAAAGTGAATTTTTGAGATATACTAGTAGGTGAGCAGTCATTTAGCATATTTTTCTATCCAGAATGACTTGCAGCACACTTGTAAAGCAACATTCCCCTCAGAGCAAACTGAAGTTAAGTGCTTTGCTCAAGGACACTTTCTCTTTCTTCACCAGCAGGGGCTTTTGCACATAACTAGTGCTACAGTAAGTATTATATTTAGGTGCAAAGCTTGCCATAATGAAAAAATAAACTGGATAAAACATAAACTTCATATAGCCTACATATTAGCCCGATTTTCTACTGTATATGCCAGTTTTCTTTGTACTGCTGTTATGCATCTTTCTGTTGTGTTCTAATTCATGAAAAAAATTACTGTTGAACTGGTTCTTTTGAGTCATTTAAAAATATTCATGAAATACTTGTGAGTAGTTTGAATCTGATTCATTCAGTCAATGAATTCTTCAGAACCCACTCCATAACTGAACCGTGAGTCTTTTTCTTAGTTACATCTTTATTACAGCACAAAAAAGTGACTTGTTTAAAGCTACAATAAGAAGCTTACTTATAGAGAAGTTGTGTCATTTGGAGACTAAAAGGGGTATTTGGGTCCTAAACCCAGAGGCAAACCCTGTGAGGAAAGTTATGTTTCATAACCCTAATACAACATTTTTAGTGCAGGAAACACTGGTTTATAAAATCTGCCTAATGCACATATGGAATACTATATTTTAAATTACTCTCACAAAATGTATTTTTGTCAGAATGAAGTAGTACTAAAACTAAAACTGAAATAAAATTAATAAGAACTCTTAATTAAAAAACAACAACAACTAATAAATATGATTAAAACTAGAATTTAAATACTAGAAATGTAAAATTAAAATGACATTAAAATTGAAATTAATTCAAATTATTAATAAAAACTATAACAGTATATTAATACTAAGACAGCACTTATTTGACAGGATCAGTGATGGGGAAAGTCACTTTTAAAATAAATGTTTTACAATTTTTGAATGGTGTAGCATCATGGCAGTGAGTTTTGAACGACCAAGCAGCACTCAATATATTTTTTGAAGTATTTTTATTTTTTTATCCATACACAGAATTCCACTGCCCTATCACATATTGACATATGTTCACATATCACATAATAGACAGTCAGTTTCCCTACTATTGGATTTCAGATCATGCCAAATCACACATCAAGGCATTTACAACTTAATCACGGCACTCTTTTAAATTTAAGATATTCCTTATCCCAATCCAGCATGCTCTCGGTGCATAATTCATTGAGAAGATGGAGAGTCCTTCATGAATTCAATGGCCATTTTCCTCAGCCACAGCTGAAAATCGATATATCCTGAGCTAGAATTGAGAGCATGATATGAAATACCCCCAAAAAAATGCAATGGACACTGTGCCATATTAGATTCAGACTAGAGCACACAAGATGCCACACGCCAGCAATATGCTGTGTGCTTCTGACTGTGGGTGATTCTCTGATCTGCAAAATGCACAGTTCATGAACATGTTGCTAGTCCTCCCACATCAACTATATTTGAAGTGCAAGTGCTATTATGCAAGTCAATACCGACTCCCACTAGCTCAAGGCAAAATTATTGATCATGCGAAAGAATCTGTCTTTATCTAACTGTCTTCTTCCTTCAGCTCTTCTTTGTTTCAAATGCTGTACAAACTATCTGTCCAGAATTTATAATTTCCATGCTCAAAAGGATGCATTGAGTACCTCTTTTAATTTCAGCAAAGAATTCTTAAATTAAAGAATAAAATAATAAAGCGTGTTGTGAGGTGAGTGACCGTTGTTTGCCAAAGGCAAGTCTATTTGATGATAGAGTTGTTCATGAGAAAGCAGTCAACAGAATATTTCTGGTTTTCTCTTATAAGGATAAAAGTACAAGATTATCGCCACCTCTTCTTTCACTGTCTAAAGACTGACTGATTCCAGACACACTTACATCTGCAGCTTTAATATGTTAGAGCTCCTCAGGGCATGTCTGGCCATATGCTGCCTCCTTAGAGGTTAAACTAAGTTTGCTTTGAGGTTACATAGTTGAATTTGTGGAAATCGTTTACTGAGAGAGCCTACACTCATACAGCCAAATACTTCTACAGCATAGAAAATATCAGTGATTGTGCTGGAAGTTTCTAAGTATGCTTTGTTTTCCTCACCGCAGTATATGAATGACTGTGTGCACAAGAATTCGACTTAAAGCCATAGATCAACAGCATAACCCAGCAAGAATTTGCCAGATTTCTCAGTTTACCCTTAATGAAGAAGTGTTATTGTGATACCATGGTAAAGCAGTGGTTTCAGGTGGTAATATGTGAGTACTTTGAAGTTTGAGACCACTACTGAAAATGCTTCTATTTTGGATTTTTATTTCTCTCTTTTTTCATTACAGATTATATTATCAGAACAAAAATATGATAAATTAAAATAAAAGTAATATAATATAAAATAAAGGAATAATTAACCCAAAAATGAAAATCTGCAGAAATTTACCAAGACAAGATGAGTTTGTTGGAACAGGAGCCGCAAACAGGAACAGGAGAGTTCATAAAAACATCACAATAAACCACAAATAATCATAATTAACCTAAAAATAGTGAAATATTTGACATTTTATCTGACTTTTTTGTGATAACATTTAAAACCTCACTGTATAACCTGTCACGGCTTACGCTGCTGGAAGGAACACGGAGCCGAAGGATAAACGAAACAAGGATTTATTAAATCAAACATAGGCAAGGTAAGTAGCAAATAACAGGTGGCAAGTAACAGGTAACAAGCGGACAAGTAGACAAGGTGACAAGTAACAAGTAGACGAGTAGACCCGACCAAACAGAACTGAAAGGACAAGGCTTTTATACAAGGGATAATGGGGAAACACAGGTGGATGGCATGACTAAATTAACAGGGACAAGGAACACATGCGGAAATGACTAGACACACCTGGGAACTAATCAAACCACATAGAGACAGAAACTGGGTCACAGGGGCAAAAACACACAAAATGAGTCCAGGTGTGTGACAGTACTCCCCCCTCCCGGTAGGTGCATCCTCGCACCGTAGAAACAACAAAGGGAGGCGTGGGTGGGAACTTGGGAGGAGGTTCCGGTGGAGGACAGCCTCCCAGGAGGGGGCCAGAAGACAGGGACTACAGAGGAAGGAGCCAGGGAGGAGATGACGGAGGGAGGAGCCAGGGAGGAGACAGAAAGGATCTGAAGCAGGAGGTACCCAGCAGGACGCAGGCCACAGCCATAACGGCCCAAGGTGGGGCCGACGGTGGAAGAAGCCATGGAGGAGGAATGGTCACCGACTCCAGGGACTCGACCCACGGCAACGGAGCAAGTGGAGGAGGAGCCCGAGGGGGAGACGGAGAGCCGAAGAGCCAGGGTGACGGGGAGGAGCAGGAGGTCCTAGGCGGAACAGATGGCTCTGGTGACTGACGCGGCGATGTGGATCCGGAAGGCCGCGGTGAGGCCAGAGTGACCGAGGTGTAGCCGAGGGGATGAAGGAGCCTGACGGAGCCGGAGGGACGGAGGGATGAGGCGAAGCCGGAGGAGTGGAGTCCCGAGGCATAGGATGGACGACGCCAGACCAAGGCGGAGCCGGAGGGACGAGGGAGCCAGGCAGAGCCTGCGGACTGCCGGGCCACGGCGGAGAGGAAGGAGCTAGGAGCCATGGTGGAGCCGACGAGTCAACGGGCCGAGGCGGAGTCCAGGCCTCAGAGGCTGGAGGCGGAGGTGAGGGAGACGCCGACCAAGGCGTCGCTGGAGGATGGCGGTCCCGCTGAGCTCGCACCACAATGATGGTAGGCTGAGGGCGAGCAGAGGGGCAGCCAGACGACAGCGGAGGAGGAGGCAGGAGTGGGTGGGAGGGTGGGAATTTTGGAGGAGCAGGCATTGGAGTAAGCTCTGGGGCTGGAGCCCTTCCTGGGCTTAACGGAGGATCAGGAGCCCGTCCTGGGCTTAACGGAAGATCAGGAGCCCGTCCTGGGCTTAACAGAGGATCAGGAGCCCGTCCTGGGCTTAACAGAGGAACAGGAGCCCGTCCTGGGCTTAACGGGGGAACAGGAGCCCGTCCTGGGCTTAACGGGGGAACAGGAGCCCTTCCTGGGCTTAACAGAGGATCAGGAGCCCGTCCTGGGCTTAACGGGGGAACAGGAGCCCGTCCTGGGCTTAACGGAAGATCAGGAGCCCTTCCTGGGCTTAACAGAGGATCTGACATAGGTGAATTGGAAACCCCCTCATTTTGACCCATTTGGCGCTCCACATTTTGCTCCCTCGTGGTGGGCAGTGTCGCCGGCTCTCGCACCTGGTCTGACGGGTTGCTCTCTGGCTCTCCGTCATCGGTGGGCTCGGGCTTATGCCTCGTACCGTGGGGAGATTGTAGGCTGGGCTCTGGGTCCAGAGTGGACCTGGCGAGATCCTCCATTGGGCCGACCGTGAGAGGTGACCCATTTCTCACCAGATTCCACTCTATGAATGCGGCGAAATCCTCCCAAGGACCATCTTCGGGCGACAACGCTCTGCACCTGGAGTTCAGGCTGGCATGATAAAAGGTGCAGAGCGCGTGGTCCGGGTAGCTGGTGGCATTAGCTATCAAGAGAAACCGTCTGGTATGGTCCTCGAGAGACAGTCCCTCCTGCTCCAGCAGGAGGAGGAGGTATTCGGGGCGATAGAGGGGATCCATGACACACTACGGAAAGAAAAAGACTGTGAAAAAACGGAAAACAAAACGGAGGGAAAACACGCAGTTTTTAACTTTTTGGTCGGGTCTTCTGTCACGGCTTACGCTGCTGGAAGGAACACGGAGCCGAAGGATAAACGAAACAAGGATTTATTAAATCAAACATAGGCAAGGTAAGTAGCAAATAACAGGTGGCAAGTGGCAAGTAACAGGTAACAAGCGGACAAGTAGACAAGGTGACAAGTAACAAGTAGACGAGTAGACCCGACCAAACAGAACTGAAAGGACAAGGCTTTTATACAAGGGATAATGGGGAAACACAGGTGGATGGCATGACTAAATTAACAGGGACAAGGAACACATGCGGAAATGACTAGACACACCTGGGAACTAATCAAACCACATAGAGACAGAAACTGGGTCACAGGGGCAAAAACACACAAAATGAGTCCAGGTGTGTGACATAACCTATAAACCTGAACCAGTGATTGTCATTTTCCATGTTGATTTTGTTTATTAGAAAAGTAGGTTTAAAAGGTTAATTAAAGGAATGTGCACCTGCAGTTACTCTAAAGAAAAAGTTGAGTGGGATGAACATTCAAATCTAGCACTGTGTAAGGCAACCTGTGAGAAATCTCATACTGTGTAATATAATACAGAGAATTGAGTATTGATTATTCAGAGTGTATTTCAAGAGACCTAAGTTTTTAAAAGTCTCTGTTAAACACAAATCTCCTTTGATGGCTCTCAGGAGAGGGATTCTGGTGAGTGCTCCTGGCTCCCTCCCTAAGAGCAGCTCTAAGATCTCTGCTGTCACTTTCACCAAAATCGTTGAAGCCCCTGAACGCTCTCAGGGTCATTTTGACACTGCACTTCTAATGTGTTGAGTAATATTCACTTTGTCTTGGTATAGATTTGCCTCATGGCGCTTTTCAGGGGATTCAGTTGCATACTGAGAGACCAGGAGCATGCATTAAAGGGATAGTCCACCCAAAAATGTAAATTCTGTCATTTATTTACCCTTATGTTATTCCAAACCTGTATGCATTGTGTGTGTGTGTGTGTGTGCTCTTGTTTTTGTGACATATCAGGACACAACTCTGTATAATGACATGGGTATGAAACAGGTATTACAAGGAGAGGGTGACTTATGAGGACATAACCCATGTCCCCATTGTTCAAAATGCTTATAAATCATACAGAATGAGTTTTTTTGAAAAGTAAAAATGCACAAAGTTTCCTGTGAGGGTTAGGGTTAGGTGTAATAAATTGAAAATATTATTATATATAAGTCATAAAAACCAAGTAATCCCCCCTCCCCTTTTGGGGCTGCTGACTCAACAAAATCAATTCATTTGAAATTAACAAATGTCTTTCATCACTTTCCCTCTGTTACAAGAGTCAGAGTCTTCTCGGTCTGATGAGAAAGGGAGGAGGAACATTCCTCTGCTCACTGTTTCCACTTTAGTGCTTCAGGGCCTGGGAACGGGAACGGGTCAAGGCCAGACCCTAGAGGCTCTTGGCACCCTGCAATAGACCTTTGACTCACTGATAATGAAAGGTCAGACAGTTCCTTTTCCTATAGTAGGATCCTATAAGCTTCTTACTTACCAGAGCATATTTCAAACAAGAATCAACGGGTGAACTTATTTACACTAGCTGAAATTCATATCACCTAACATTCAAAGTGTCTAACATGTTTAGAACCATATTAAATGGACAAAACAAAACAGTGACAGTAACATTGCAGAGGATATTAATCTACAGGGAATGGAATGTGGGGGGGGGGGGGGGGTGGAGTCACCACCTTTCAATCACCAACCTGCACTGCAAGCGATAGATAGATAGATAGATAGATAGATAGATAGATAGATAGATAGATAGATAGATAGATAGATAGATAGATAGATAGATATGCTTTTCACATACTATCTTTGTTTTAAAAATGTATTTAGTCACCACTTGTAGTATATGTAAATCCATCTTTCATACACTACTACATGCATGTGTACTACAAAAGGTAGCTAAATACATTTTTTAAATACAAAGAAAGTATGTTAAAAGTGCATTATAGTTCATATTCATGATGTGTCTCAAAATAGCACAGTTGAGCACCCTTAGATGATCTTAAATTCATCTTAAGAAGTACTAAAATAACATTTTTATTATATTAAGTACAAAATTAGTGCGTGAAAATAGAGCAATTTAAGTACATTGAGGAAGTGTACTTGTTTTTCACTTTGGTTAGATGGTTTATGATGAAAACAAGGGGGGAAAAATCTAAAAAAGTTAGAAATACACTTAAAAATATATATATTTCTCAAATAGATATATCTTGTTTTAAGGATCATTTTTAGCCGAAGACAAAAATATTGAGAAAGAAAATTAATATTTGCAGTGTGCCAGGTTAGATTAGATTACAATCTAAATCATACAATATGAGTTGGAAGATAATACAAAGGCTTATTTTCAAAGTGGGACACATCCCATGAGATATGCAAATGATTCAGGGACTGATTAATCTGAAATAAGTTCATTAGAGAAAATATGGACAAAGTTGGCATCGACACAGATCAGGCTGCTCTGGTGGACAAATCATGGCAATACATTGAAGAGAGCCTCATATCTTCTTAAAGGAAATGATCCAATATGACAAAACTCCTGCATACTAGGTTCATTCTGAAATCTATTCACAACAAACTAAATTAAACCTTTGCTCCAAACAAAAAGGGGGAATTGGTAGTTCTGCATGCTGCGTGCAAAAGAAGCCAACTACTTTGAAGTAACAGATCAAAAAACGACAACATTAAAGGCAAAAAGATTGCTTTATGGAACAAAGCAAACCTCTTTGTGATCTGTGTATATGCAAACACCATGCCTGTCACTTTACTGTCAAAGAGCTCACAGGTCGCAGAAGACGGCCTGTTTCCGAGATGAATAAATGATGTGTTTGAAAATCTCTATGAAAAAACGAATGCAGTCAATGTAGTCAAACATCAGTTTAACATACTGGTCGTGGAGTGATTGAACAGGCAGGAGAAAAACAGAAGAAAACAAATGCTACTGGTCCACTCAGAAAAACAATAAACAGTTTATTCCCAAATCTTAATGTGAAATGACTGCCAAAGTTGAGCCGATTTATATCCAGATCAGCGGAGGTGACAGTGGTTTGAAAGTTAAAATCAGTCATTACCAAATCAGTAGACTTTATGAAATGCCTCAGGGGAAATTAAAATCTACTGAAAGGAGCTCTGGAGCAACTGGGCCTTATTAGAGCAGATGCAATCTCGATGACTGGCATGGGTAAACTATCAGAATTTGTGTCAAATCCTTGGTTGGTCTTGATCCACTGATAATGATGCAAACCTACAGAAGGCCGAATCTCCAGTAATCGTTTGGAAACAGGGTGTTTCAACACCACATACGGCACTTTTTGGTTATTTTCGGCTCAATTTTAATGTAGCTCTAATCCGAAACAGCTCAATTGTGGTGTGCTTGAAGAAACTGGAAGTGAAGCACATGAGCGCTGATATGCAAAGAATGTTTTTTTGCGGGGTGGCCTATTCCTTTAGTAAACCATTTAAAACACTCACTCCATATTAGCATGCACAAAGTGGCAGTCCAAAAGCATCCATTCAGTACAAGAAGTGGTTTTGCATTAAAGAACACCTGCTGAGTGTTTGATGATATAAAGTCGAAAAGTACTGTGGCAGGTGCTTTAGTGTAACGACTAAGTTCTCTTCAGTTATTTCTAAAAATCCTTCCTGAGCAGAAACAGTCCCTTGAAATTGAATTCAATGTTTGTATTACTTTCAGACAGAAAATGACTTTTAATCTTGAATCCTCTCAGAACTGCATTTCTTTCTTAACACGAACTTAACATGAAAAATAAAAAATGGACCTTATTTACTTTTTTAAAGGATAGTCTACCCAAAACAAGGACATTTATGTCATCGTTTTACTCATCCTAATTTCTTCCAATGAGTTTCCTTCTTCTGTAGAACATGAAAGAAGATATTTAAAAAAATGTTAGTAACCAAACTGTTTCGAGTCCCATAGTTTGGATAAAAGATACTTTGGAAGTCTTAAAAATGTTTGGTTACCAACATTCTTCACACACACACACACACACACACACACACACACACACACACACACACACACACACACACACACACACACACACACACACACACACACACACACACACACACACACACACACACACACACACACAATAATCCTCACGACCCCAAACTTTTGTTGTTAGTGTATATAACTTACTTTTTAGGCTCTGTGGACTATTGGAAGATGTTGACAAATAGAAAAATGAAAAGTGAATGAATTCTTGTCTAGCTTGACTCTCATTAACCAACACAATTCATGATTTAATGTTTAACTCCTTCCCTCTTATGCTATGGAATCATATCAGGAGACACAGTTGTAGTTATGAGCAATGAATATTTAAGCTCACTTGTCTGTTTTGCTGCTCTGAAGAACTGCTGAACTCTGCACTTAAGATCAGGGAACTGGTTTATAGCACAGCAGAACCTCCCCCACCAGCGGCACGGGGCGACTGATGTGGCCTAATCTCTGTTTCTGAGCGAGACACAGCAAATTATGCATTTGTTGGGAACACACACACACACACAATCAGCCTTTCCACACAAACTCCACTTGTTATCTTAGTCAGGCAGAAGTGTCCTGATTTTAATGGCTGTCGGAGAAACAGTCATGATGTGTGAAGCGAATGTGGCGTTAGCACTTTGTGACTAGACTGTGAAGTAACAGCTAAACATTCTAACTTAATTGAAAAGCTGATCATTTAAATAAAACCACATTGCGTGCAGGCAATGGAATATTAATAAGAGAGCAATAATCTCAAACTCAAAGAAGAGGTGTCTTTCAAAAGGTCAGAGTGTGTTTCAACATGTATTTGAGACACTGCCATTATATTGTACACATCACATCATTTCCTAATAACCCTCTTGTGAAATTTTTATCAATGGCATCTGTGAGTCATTTGTGATAATTACTTATCCCTGCAGTGAATATTCATGAATCAATGAAACATGATTATCAAGTAAACAATATGTGTAATCGCACACAATATAAGCATTTCAGACATTATTAACCTCTCAAGCTGGATATGACTGTGCTTTTATTAATGAAAATGTCCCAGTGTCATTATTTATTTATTTTTGTCTAAAGAAACATTGATCAGATGCATGATTTTTGCCTGGTATACACTAAATGGGCAAAAAGAACTTCCGAAAGTAAATGCATTTAGGAAACTTTAAGATTACTTACAACAGAACAGCAATGCATTTTATGGATGATCGTATGGTGAACCTAGAAGAGGAGGTAATTCTGACTTTGCTATGACAATCTGGCGCTTCTGAATCAGCTACTGTAAGTATGCTTTGTTATTAGTTTAGTTATGTTCAATTAAATGTGGAGTTTTGCGCGGTGTGTTACGTTTGTGCGTGCATTTGAGAGCGAGGAGAAAGAGAGAGACGGTCACACAGTCAGCTGTCTTAACCATCGGTGGCTTGTGTACTGCAAATACATAGGAGCTTCATCACTGTGTCTGTCACATGACTCTGTTCCCTTTTCAGGCTTGAACTGATGGTAAATCTAAGTATAGTATTAACTGTCTTTACATTTATTTTGAAAGATGAAGCTCACTATTATGGAAAGGGGCGTTACATTTCCAACAAGTGCTTGCTGTGTTCGGCCAATCACAATGCACTGGGTCAGTTGGCCAATCAGAGCAGTCTGCGCTTGTCAGAAGGAGGGACTTTGTAGAAAATCACTCGTTTGAGGTAGGCTGGGCATAGAGGACCTACAATAATGTACAGTATTTAAATACATTAATATAAATTTATAAAATATAAATATAGTAAATACAGTATTTAAAAAATATTTTGTTTTTTAAACATTAAAGCATGTCAACATATTCTATTATACCAAATACACAAAATAATGATCTTTAAAAAAGCATCATATGACCCCTTCAAGAGCTCATAGATCCAATAAGAAGTAGCCAATAACTGCATTTTTATCCTTTAGTAACTGAAAAATAGGTGACACTTTAGTTTAAGGACCAATTCTCACCATTACTGTAACTAGTTGCTTATTAGCATGCATATTACAAACCACAGGACAGGACAGCTTTAAAACAGGTTAACCGAGCACAGTTAACCAAGCCATTTGCCAGTGATGAACAGAACCATAAACGAATCAACACCGCAGTAAATCAGCCCTCTTTTATGTCAGCATTTTGATACAACCTGTGTTTCGGCTTTTAAAATGATTTGTTTCTCATAAGATGTGTTTCCTTATCACGAAAAAAAAGGGCTTGATACCACAAGCAACAAATCAATCTGAATATACTTGTTGGCAGTATATTAAAAAGATCAGACATGCACCTCTTCGGATTCGACACTTTCAGATGTCACTCTGAACAAATGACAGCGATTTCTTCAGAAATAAAACACAAGTCAGTTCATCTGAACTTAAAGTTTCAGGCAACGATAGGCAGAATAAACCAGTTTGGGTGTGCTTGTTGTAGACATTAGATGCTTAAGGCGAATTCACTTAAGGCGAATTTACTCTTGTGCAAAGTATTTCAGCCACAAACCAGTTTAAACAGGCACTAAATGTATTTACATTTACTTGCAAACATTCTTGGGGTTGATAATTAGGTGCATAAAGAAAAATAAATCAGCTGCACATTTCAATTATATTGAATTAACTTTGAAGAAACACTGACTTACGGTGGACCAAATGGGAGGATTGCTGAGTCAGGAGTCAGCCAGTCAGGAGATCTGGAGGGAGGATTTCACAGCTTTAAACTGTACACACACCAAGCTCAAGAAGGTTATATGGGCAATCAATGGGACAAATAGTGGCATAAATCATGTCAAGTACAGTAACAAGAGACTAACTTGGGATGTTCCCTTAATACCACAGTTTTTACACTCCTGGAAGTACAAATCAGACCTTTAGATAAATTGTATTACTCAGCATGACAACTCTCTAAAACGAGAAGAAGCCAAACTATAGGCCATGCTCAAGACATCTTGTAAGGAGACTCACAGAGAGCCTACAACTCACAGGTACTGTTCTAGCAGAGCTCTGGTAAGTCAAGGCCTCAAAGAAGATAACTCTCTGTAGAGAGAGGAGGTCTAAAGGTGCTTGGAGTAGATGACAAAGCTCTAGGAGCGGAGGCCTCAGCATGATGACTCTCTAAAAGCAGAGGTGGCCTAACTACACCAAATGTATTAGCAGACCGGACAGTAAAGGAGTACTGTACATTTACTTGAGTAAAGTACAATTTTGAGGGATCTGTACTTTACTCGAGTATCATTTTTAAGGGAGTACTCATGACTTTACTCAAGTAAATTTGAGAGGTAAATATTGTAAATTTCCATCCATAACAGAAGATCGTATGTCCACGCACACGGCACGAGTGAGTTTATATGAAAATCGTACGGACGAGATGATATACGACACGATTTTACAACCTGCGAATTCCAGAAGCAATCGCACGAAGTTGATAGACGCGTTCGACTTGAAGCACCGCTGCACGCACAGAAGGATCACTGTATGACATTAAAGTACCGCGAGAGCGATAAGACAGCACACATATCCAATGCATTCGAATTGCTCTCGCGGTACTTTGATGTCATACAGGTGATCATTCTGTGCAGCGCTGCTTCAAGTGGAACGCACCTAATATAACTGCTCTCCCTCTCTCATAACTGCATATAAAATATTGATACGAGCCGTGACTGTTTCCTACACGTACAGATTATTTTTCAGCAATCGGAAACCGGGACGTTTGGTCACCCTGTGTGTGTGTGTGTGTTCTTGTATATGGTTTATAAATATCTGAAATAGGTATTACAATGTAAACATGGTTTGTGAGGACAATTCCTGTGCCCTCGTAAACCAAATGGCTTAAAAAAATACTATACAGTGTTTAATAGAAATTTTAAACATGCATTTTCCGTGATGGATAGAGGTAGTGTATGGGGATATAGAGTATAGAATACCGTTACGTCTATGGAGAGTCCCAGTAAACTACATATGCGTGTGTGTGTGAGAGAGAGAGAACTAAAAAGGCATTGGTACACGTTGTTAGAAACATCATACAGCGCTCGCTGTTCCTGTCAGACTTCAGCGAGTTTATCCTCCTGGTCAATAGTCCACATTCGCCGTGGCACTGCCGTCTTCGTCTTTCTTCTTCTGTGGTTTTCCTAGTTCGTGATTGGTCAACTTCAGATAAATCAACAAATCGGCTCGTTCAACCGCGCACATGTCACGAATTCAAACCGATAGCTCAAGGACTTTTTAGACATGTTTAAAAATGATCGGGAGGTCGGGAAGTGCCCGTAAGCCACTCTGCTCGGCTCGTAATTCATCGCAAATGATACGAGCCGCGACCATACGAACATACGCGATTTCCACACGATTGAAAAAAATCGCATGCGAACTCGTACGACAGCAAAAAACGCACCGTGTACGCCCGCCTTAAGTACCCGTTACTTCTTCGGCCCGTCCACACAGAGATGGAGTTTACCCCAATCCGATCTTTTTTTCCCTCGTCTCAAGAAAAATCCGCGTCCACACGAAACCACAAAACGATGTAGTATACATGCCAAACCAGCATGTGGCGCTGTAATTCTGACACAGAGATACACTTAAAATGGAGAAGAAGACATGGACTATGCTCATAAACCTTGCGCGTGGTACACAAACGAACATGGAACAATACATTTATTAATCTGTGTTAGTGTTAGTTAATAAAAAGACAATTGTTCAGTTTGTTCATGTTTTTGTTGCTGTTACTTGACGTAGCGGTGTCTGATTAGGGGCGAGACGTGGGCTGATGACGTCATCGTTTCAGAAAATATACAGATTCGCCGTCCAGACGAAAACGCAAAACGGCAGAACGACTGTCTGATAAAAAAATTGTGCATATTAACAGAAACGTGTCTCCATGTGGATGGAAAAAAAGGAAAAAATAAAAAAATCTCAGTTGTTTCCCTCTCAAACGTGATTGGATTGTGCAGGTGCCAATGATTGGGACAGCCTATCAGCAATCACATTCAGCTTTCCGCCAAAGACTTCATGACAGTACGTACACACACACACACACACACACACAATACTGTCACTCATATGAGCTGAATAATTTTTTTCCTTCTTTGTACGCTGACCTAAACACAGCTGATTAGCTGATTTTCTTTAATCATTATTATTTTCTCTTTTATGCTGCATGTATAACACGGTCAGGTTCAGAGTTGTGTCAGAACATTGCTATATTGCCTTCTTTGCTGGTTTAGGTTTATTGATTTGAAAAAAAAAAAATCAAAAACATAGAAACTCACATGTATACACAATTGCTAAATTTTCTTTTCTGATAATACACATTAATGTAAGCTGAGCATTTGCTTTAATTTCTTGAGTATGCGGTGTGTTTAACACAGTCAGGTTCAAATGTGGGTGCAAATTAAAACTCTAACAGAGGTTTGTCAGAGCGTTGCCATTGTGCTGTTGCCTTGTGGGCAAGTGACAAATGTTAAATAAAGAAACATAGTAAAAAGATGAAAATGACTTGATTTTACATTCAATTCCATTTACAAACTCCAAGGTATTAACATTATCATTTTTCATAACTCCAGTTTTGGGAAGGTTACTTTGGAAATGTAATAGGTTACAGATTACAAGTTACCCTGTTTAAAATGTAATAGTAGTGTAACTTTTTCAATTACTTTATTAAAGTGATGTAACTAATTACTTTTGAGTACTTTTTGATTACTTTTCTAAATTTGTGAAAATTAAAGAATAATAAATAAAATCATATACATCAACTTAAATACAGTTATCTAATAAGCATGTGACGTATTCTGTGTAATAAACTCCTGAAACATTGGTGTTTTATTTTTTAAGTGCTGTCTCTTTGTATATGATTATAGTTTTCTCAAAATAAGTAAAATGCACATGAAGTGACACAGAGCAGTTCTAGAAATTATGTTTATGTGCTCGTGTACTCCTATATTGAGGCGGCAGAGGTTGAAAACACTGCGAGCTTTAGTATAGGCCTATGTGTAGTAAATGAAACCATGTCTTTAATTTACAGGAGGGACGGACTGGGAAAAAAATTCAGACTGGACAATTCAAACTCATACAAACAAATTCATGGAGAAAACTATTTTTTACCTATTTTAAATCTTTAATTTGGGGACATGCAAAATAATTAAAAGTTATCTCCTGAACTGCACCTTCACTTCCATTTTTCTCTTCAGTCTCTTTATTTTGCCCTGTTATCCATCTCTCTCATGACTTTAATACTCAAGATTTAACAAAACTATACTTTACAATACAATACTCTACAATACTACAATATCTTTATAGAAAAATCCTAATACTGTACACGAGTCATATTTTTCCCTTACAAATATTAACCATGCTGTTATTAGCCTATATAAAAGTAAAATAACCGTGTTTCATTTTTTATTTTTTTTTGCAAATGGATTTGTATTTATTTTTAAATAAATACATTTGCAAAATAATTTTACATTTTTGGTTATCACAGTTAAACAATATTAACCATTTTCTCTGGATTTATAGTTAAATATTAAAATGTTAATTTTCGTAAGGGTTGTGTTGTTGTCTGTCGTAGCTCCCCCTAAACCTATAAAAAAAAATCTGATTATTTTTCAGCTAAATTACTACTGTAACATTACAACAGATAATAATGATGTCCTTTATAGTATTTTGAGTGATGAGTGATGAGCAACGTGCTGCTGCTTGATTAAATAAAAAACAAAAAACAAAGAAAAAAAAGCATCTTTACAGATGAAACTGACCTGAAACCCTGAACAGGAGTTCTGCTTCTCTGCTCCAGCAGTCAACTCTATTCTCTCTCTTTCTCTCTTTCTCTCTTTCTCTCTCTCTCTCTCTCTCTCTCTCTCTCTCTCTCTCTCTCTCTCTCTCTCTCTCTCTCTCTCTCTCTCTCTCTCTCTCTCTCTCTCTCTCTCTCTCTCTCTCTCTCTCTCTCTCTCTCTCTCTCTCTCTCTCTCGCATTGATTACTCTGAGTCTGATCCAAACCGTTTGGCGGAGGCGCGGAGAGCGCGCGAGTCATGACTAACAATTCATGATTTATTAGAAATCAAATGGCGGATTCGCAAATGATCGCTTTAGTACATTTGGCAGGCAATTATACAATAATGATATTAAATAGTGGGGCAAAATCGGCTGCCAGGCCACCGGGAATTGTCCCGGTTCTCCCGGTGTCCAGTCCGCGCCTGATTTCTACAGATGCGCAGAATGTGCAAGTCATATATTGCAATTTTGGGGCTTACTATTCACAGACACTAGTCCATGTCATGTTTTGATTCAAGTGTACTGACCTATTTTTGATTTAGTCATCCAAAATGTGCCATATTCCGTCCGCGTTAGGAATTCCGTTTTTATGACTGAATTCTACAAACCAGACTGTATTTCCGCATCCCGGAAATTATTAGGGCGGTATGTCTCAGAATAGTCGGTGCAATTTGGGAAATAAATCAGTTGTGGATGTGTGTAAATATTCAAATGTAATCCCCTTTGTAATCGTTAAAAATTTCATAAGTAACTGTAATTTAATTACTCATTTTTTCGTAGTAACTGTAACTAATTACAGTTACAATAATTTTGTAATTAAATTACATAACGCCGTTACATGTAACTAGTTATTCCCCAACACTGCATAACTCCATGTAGGATGTTTCTGTACATAAATGTAAGCACTGTGGCAGTAGTAATGCAATATTTAGAAAATGTACTCTTGTACTCTTGATATTCAAGTACTTTTAAAAAGAAGTAGTCTACTTCAGTACTTTTACTTAAGTAGACATCTGACTGTAGTACTTTTACTTGTACTTGAGTAAAATTTAGCAAGGGGTATCTATACAGTACTTTTACTCAAGTAATAAAGCTGTGTACTCTGTCCGCCTCTGTGTATTAGATACCTTGCAAGGAGGCTCACAGAGAGCCTACAACCTACAAAATTATGTCCTAGCAGACATCTGGTCATCCGTGCTCAGCCTACAACCCCCACGCTTAAGGTTGATTTATACGCCTCTACGCTGTAGGATGTACATCGGTTTTCATTTATACTTCTGCGTCGACGTGCAGCACACATGCAAACCGCTAGTCTGCAGTGTCCACGGGCAGGATGCTTGAGTAACCCACAGACCACCACAAAAGCTGAAAAAGCAGCAGCTTTTCGGAGAAGCAACAGCCATTAAGGCAGCAATTAAATATCAAAGAACAGATCATTTATTTAAAACTACAAAAAATAGACGACAATGGAACAGCAGATGATGGCATTCTTTCAATCTCCACAAGGACTTGTACCATGGCAGAACAACTGTTTGTCGCAGACAACAAAGTTATGTAATGCTACATTTTAGAATGAATGAAAATATGTTCTTTGCTGTGTTTTATTTTGTAACATTAAAATATATTTAAGTGCAACACTTTAAGCATTCTGCTCCCTCAGGTTCAAAACCCACACTCCTAACTCATGTGCAAACAAATGGTCTCCTAAAGACAAGAAGTGGATGACATATATCACTGGTGCTCTTTTATACTCTCAGCCGCACCAATTGTGACATCATAGGCTGCCACCTGCTAGTCTCAGCCTAAGATGTCACGCCCACAGACTGTTGGCTAAATGTCTGATGCATACGGCACACAAAAGTGGAAACACTTCAGGAGTTTTGAAGTTGTCGTTGGATTGGTTAAATTATACAAGATTTCCGGTAGATGTGCATGTCGCGTTCTTTAACATTTCGCCTGGAAACAAAGATGACGTGACGCCAAACCCCCTCACGAAAGAAGAAAGCGGTCATGTTTACAACTTCGCCGACGAGCATTTATCAGGATCAACTAAATGCTGGCTTTTCAAAAGTATGTGAAATATTTCAAGTTTGTGGCATAGAATCTTTAAAATATGTCTTATTTTTACAGAGTTTTACACACTGGTCTGTTATTGTGGCGACATTCCCACACCCCGAAACATGACGATGAACAAAACGAACTGTGATTGTGATCACGTGACACTGAAGACTAGAGTAATGATGCTAAAAAAACAGCATTGCGTCACAGGAATAAAAAAACAAAAAACTAAAATACATTTTAAAATATATATAAAATACAAACTTTTGTTTTAATTTGTAATAATATTTCACAATTTTATTGTTTTTTACTGTTTTTTTAATCAAATAAATGCAGCCTTTTTGAGCATAAGAGACTTTTAAAAACATGTAAATCTTACCAAACCCAATCAGTTAAAAATAGTGTAAGATTAAATAAATAAATTAAACAAACACTCACTAAAAAGATTAAATATTATTTGTAGTTTTTCATACTGCTGTTGATTTAATGAGAACAAAAAAATTATAAGACCTTCTGATAGTGTCATACAAAATACTGATTCAGTACTCAAATGAATCTTGAATAAAAGTTATTAATCAGTTTAATAAAAATAGTTTGTTTTGAAAAAAACATGAAACAGTCTTGAAAAATGTTTATATCGCCAGCAAATTTATCTTGAATATCCATTTAATAAATGTTTTATATATCTCCCAGAGTAAATGAAGCTCTTTGCAGAGGTGGAAAGAGTACAAAAATATTCTACTCAAGTAAAAGTACCATTACATTAATGAAATTTTACTTAAGTACAAGTAAAAGTACCAGTCTAAAAAATCAACTCAAGTAAAAGTAAAAAGTAGCTCATTTAAAATTTACTCAGAGTAAAAATTACTTAGTTACATTTTAACAGTGGGAGGGAGTCAAAAATGGGACAGGCCAAGGGTGTCAAACTCAGTTCCTGGAGGGCCACAGTCCTGCACAGTTTAGATATAACCCTAATTAAACACACCTGATCCAGCTAATCTAATCATTTAGGTTTATTTGAAAACTACATGATATGTGTGCTGGAGCAGGGTTAAAACTAAACTCTGCAGGGCTACGGCCCTCCAGGAACTGAGTTTGACACCCCTGGGATAGGTCTATTAATCTCAAACTAGTTGTTTTTAATTAAAGGAATCAGTTATTTAGAATAATAAAACATTTGGGCTGTTACCAGGCAAATCAGTATCAACAAACTCATCTTTTCAATACAGAGGAAATGCAAAAGCTTCATCGGACGTGGCATTTAGATGTATTTACACACTGTTTAGTGCAGGACAAGAATGCATTTAACCTGCAGTTACAAATGCATGAATAATGTTTTGATATGCCAGACATAAAATGTTGAATGCTCATTTGAAATTATAAAAACTTAATTATAAAAAAAAAAAAAAAATCAAAAGATACTTTAAATGTGAAATTAAAATGGCCAGTATGTGTCAGCAAGTCACTGTTAATAAGTGAGTCATTGCGATTGAACCAAATCATTTAAACGGTTGATTCATTCAGGAACGAAACACTGTCATGTTGCTCAGAGATGCAAAATTTTGTTTTGGTGGCTGTGTTTGGAATAAATTTTTGTTGTAGAAATACGGCAATATGGTGTCTAAAACGCAAGTCTCTTAGTTTGCTGTCCTGTTGTAAAAAAAAAAAAATATATATATATATATATATATAAATATATATATATAAATATAAATATATATTTAATAAATATAAATATAAATATATAAATATATATATATATATATATATATATATATATATATATATATATATATATATATATATATATATATATATATATATATATATCAGTGGCGGCTGCTGGTCTTTCAAAGAGGGGAAGCTCATTTTCGGCCTACATTATAACCCTCTGATGGTTTTCATTTGTAGTGACACTCGGGGTCTTTTTGACCCCAGACAATAACATTTCATTTTGTAATAGTAAAATATTTAAATTTTTTACAAATATAATTTTACTCTGTTCATTTATGTTTTTACTAAACTTTGTACAGTTTTTGGAGGATTTAAATCTTTTACATTTCTATAAATAAATATTTATTTAAATAGGCTTTTTTTTTTTTTACAAAAAAAGAAAAAAGCATTTCAGGTAAAATTCACTTCATAAAAGACCCAGATTTCTAACTTTCATACATGGGGATACCATGGATAATTTTATAAGGTTTAATGTAAGATTTTTGCCCATTTTTGGGGAAATTCAGTTTAAAAATTGTAATAAATCACTTTAACCACTAGATGGCTATAGTGTGTGTGTGTGTGTGTGTGTGTGCGCGCGCACATTTTTAATCTGTCTTAGTTACCAATTCAATTTTGTGGTGGTTCTGCATTTTACAAATATCAAGAAATATTGCCGAAGTTTGTCTTTCGAATACACTTGAGAAATCCGCGATCATGGGACTGAGCGTGAAACAGCTTCACCGACTTCTTATGGTGCAGACCGCTGTCAGTCAAAAGGAGATCGACAGATCCTCCAATCATCACGCGGAAGCCCAGTCTTCATTCACCTCCAGAGACGCTGAGCGTCCGTGGGCGGGACATAATCGCAGCATTTATCCAATGACCGTCTAGCTTCGGAGCACTGAAAAAAACTGTTCAAAGCAGCCCCATTGAAGTCGCTCGGCTTCTTCAGGGAAATGCACTGTGACGCTACGGGAATGTATGAGAAGAAAATCGAGTCAGCCGACATGTAGCTGATTAACACAATACATAATACACAATAGTACATATTTGACCGTTGGTTTTTTTTTTTACATTACGTGGGGTTGATGTCTTGTCGAGATTTTATAAACTGCTAGTTTGGTCTCCCTAGGCAAGCACAGCATACACAGCATAATAGAGTATAAATATGGGCAGGGGTTCACTTCATTTCCTTCGAGTTCAACTTCAGAATATGACGGGGTTTCGTTTTCAGCGGTGTCTGCACCACTAACGCCTGTTTTGTCCGTCTGCATCTTTCTTGTGATTTTAGCGCCAGTTTGCCCTCCTGCCCATTATTTACTGACATAGCTTCCAGGGAGCGATTTTTTTTTACTCAGTAATTAATGTGTTTTAAAATGTAGCGAAGTACAATACTTCAAACTAAATATACTTAAGTGAAAGTAAAATTACAGATTAAAAAAAATACTTAAAAAAGTAGAAGTACACAAAAAAGCTACTCAATTACAGTAACGCGAGTAAATGTAATTCGTTACTTCCCACCTCTGGCTCTTTGATAGCCAAAAGTTCTACACAGAGTATGTAAAATACAATATTTTGCCAATATATACCCAGTTTGTTGCTGCGCTTAGAGTTGTTTCATAATGCAAATTTCTCTTATCTGCATAGACTCATCTACAGATACACAGCTACATTTTTGCATTGTTACAACAAGCTCAGCACCCTATGGACTTTCAGGAGAGCTCAAAGTAAGATTCTCCTTCAATCAGCAGGAATATTTGCCTCTGCTAAAGTGCCCTTTCCCACTCAGTTCGCTCAGAGGGAATTGGGGGTACATACATATTTCTTGATGTGAAGGTAATGACTCTAAGGCTGACGGAGTGCTTCGTTGACCTCGGGTACACAAACATAGACACACACAACCTTGGCCTGAGCAGATTCATTGGTGTCTAACAGAACTGCTCTGTAGTCTGGTTCACCTCTAGCTCAGCAAACAAACTTGGTCTAGACATTGCCTACTTGTATTTTAAAACTTATTATACATGTATTTATTAGTGATCATTGTCTTTATTATTGGGTTTATAAATGGTATAAAATGCACATTGTAAAAAATAAAGTAATAAAAAGTAATAAATATGATATGCATATTTCAAGAATAAACCATATTAAACAAGTGAAAAAAATCTAGTGCAGTAAGAATACACATATCTTTCAAAATATAATCTATAAAAAATATGATGTGTTGCTTCTCAAGTAAATTCTATCTTGTTTTAAAGATTTTCTGATATTTTAGCTTGATGTCAACTCAAGAAAGACTAATAATTAAAAACTCATTATGAAGTAATTTTATTTTCTGTGTTCAATTGATTATATTGATAAGTTTGTATCAAAGGTACAATTCACCCAGAAATTAATAGCCGTTATGAAATTTATGTCAATACACACCCAAGTTTCATTATATGGCAAAGACCAGTCTGAAAATTCTGCTTCATAACTTAAGGAACAAAAATGCCACATTTTTACATATTAATGTCATATCACATAATACCCACCCAAATATGTCTTCTATCTATTTTTGGGTGCAGATTTTAAAACTAGCATTTCTGTACAAAGAGTTAGTTTTAAATAGTTGCTGATAGTGTGCTGTGCCAGCAGGAGGCTGCATCAGATGCTCTGGTTGATTTTTAAGTATGGAATATGACAGTCTGTCTGAAGTGAGAGAGTTCTCTGCACCTCTGCAAGCTTCATAGAAACATTCAGAGGGAGATCTTTGAGCCTTTTTGAAGTTCCTAGGTTTCCTGTGCCCTGCTTTTACCACCACGAGACATTGAGGAAAAACACACCAAAGCAAAATCTTACCTGTATACTGTACAGATGATTGTTTAGAGAGCCAGTCCTTGCTTTCACATCAGCTTTCCTTCAAGTTTTCAATATAGTTTCATTTACCATTTACATGAGTCTATATTTGGTTGCAGAGGTTAAAGGGTAAGTTCACCCAAAAATGAAAATTATGTCATTAATAACTGACCCTCATGTCGTTCCAAACCTGTAAGACCTCCGTTCATCTTGGGAACACAGTTTAAGATATTTTAGATTTAGTCCGAGAACTCTCAGTCCCTCCATTGAAAATGTATGTACGGTCTACTGTCCATGTCCAGAAAGGTTATAAAAACATGTGACATCAGAGGGTCAGATAGAATTTTTTGAAGCATCAAAAATACATTTTGTTAAAAAAATATACATTTTACGATTTTATTCAGCATTGTCTTCTCTTCCGGGTCTGTTGTGAGCGCGTTCACAAGACTGCAGTGTAGTGAAATCCGGTTCGTGAACGAATCACTCGAACCGGATCTTCTTGAACCAGTTCACTAAATCGAACTGAATCGTTTGAAACGGTCTCCAATACGCATTAATACACAAATGACTTAAGCTGTTAACTTTTTTAATGTGGCTGACACTCCCTCTGAGTTCAAACAAACCAATATCCCGGAGTAATTCATTTACTCAAACAGTACACTGACTGAGCTGCTGTGAAGAGAGAACTGAAGATGAATACCGAGCCGAGCCAGATAACGAATGAAAGTGTAATGAAGCTTGACTGGTTCTTAGGTAGATGTGGTCATCGCCATGGTGTGTCGGTAAGGACACGGAGACAGGAACCCCATTTAAATGACTTTAATGTTCTTCAAGTTTACTGGTTACATTGGTATGGTCTTTAGCATGTGCACAAGTGTTGTTTTCATGTGTGTGTGTGTGGTCTAAACAAAGGAAAGGAGAAATAAAATCACATAAATTAAATGAGTCTAGAATAAACAGGATAACATTACCACATGTAAATTAACATATGTAAAGCTGTACACAGCACTGTTATACAGTATCTAAATAATGGGAATCCTTAAACTTGTAAGCTTAATAAACCAAATACCAAATACACGGCCTATGTATTCATAGGAAAATATTAAGTATAGATTTAACAGATTAATCACTCTCACAACTAACTATTATTTGAATTAGGCAGAAATATCACATAATAGCATTAACAGGTTCACATTAGACGATTTTGAATATACATATTAGATTTAAATCGCTTATGTTTACACTAACATTCGCTGGTGCGGAGCCGCGGGTCTTCCGCGCATCTGCTTAATCTTGTATATAAACAACTCGGCAAATAATCTTAATCAGCAGTAGGCTACAGCAATAAACAGAATGAACAAACACTTACTTTTAATCATTGACGCACACAACTCTAGCAGGAATTAGGAGGAAACAACACACGAACCACCTCTCTATGATTGAACTAAACAAACTAAAAAGTTCTGTGCACTGTTCTGATTGGCTGTCCATTCACGTGATCAGGGCATGATCAGGCTCATCCTGTATGATTGTTAAAAGAACAAATAATAATAACGTCCAGCAGAGGGCGCAGCTGGGCTTCCTCTTCTACAGCCGCCCCTACATTTACTGTGCAAATGTACTTTCCTTCTTCCTTGTTAGTCTGTTGTAGTGTCGTTCTCTGGGATGGGGGGCAGTGTGATGAGACGAGACACTGGTCGATGGTAGTGTTTGGTTTTTACTTCAATCTTTGCGGAGCTTACACGGCCATCCGATCCAGGGTATGTGGTTATTACTTTGCCGACAGGCCATAAAGCTCGAGGAAGTTGTTGGTCTATTATCATCACAACAGTCCCAGGTGTGAGGTTGCTACAGTCACTCATCCATTTTTGACGTGGTTGTAGGGTGGGCAAGTAATTCTTAATAAAACTTGTCCAAAACTGATCTGCCAATACTTGTGAGTGTCGCCATCTTTTCCGACTAAGGATTTCAGATTCTGGATAAATCACTTGCGGTAGTGATGCATCTGGCCGCCCCATCAGCAGGTAGTTTGGTGTCACCGGATCTGGATCCGCTACATCAGAAGAGACATACCCCAGTGGTTTTGCATTGAGTATAGCCTCAACCTCCGTAAGGAGTGTTCGAAGGACCTCCTCTGTAAGGATCTGAGACCCCACTATGGTATGTAGGGCAGTTTTAACTGAGCGGACTTCTCGCTCCCACATACCTCCGAAATGTGGGGCATTTGGAGGATTGTAATGGAACTGTATCTTCTGTTTAGCTAATTGGGTTTGAAGATGTGGACTCATGGAAGCGAAAGCTGACTGTAGCTCTTTTTCACCTCCTCGAAAATTGGTGCCCTGATCTGAAAGGATTTCAGAAGGAGTTCCACGTCGAGCAACCATACGCCTAAGAGCCAGCAGAAAGGAGTCTGTATCCATGTTACTCAGTAGATCTAAGTGGACACAGCGGGTAGTCATGCACTTAAAAATTATTCCCCACCTCTTTTCATTGCTCCTTCCTCGTTTTATAAGGAATGGGCCAAAGCAATCTACTCCTGTGGAATAGAAGGCTGGTTTTCTTAGACGGAGTCTGGCGGGAGGAAGTTCTGCCATCTTTGGAATGTTAGGTCTAGCTCTCCACCTTTGGCATTCGACACAGGAATGTTGATGGCGACGTATTGCTTCTCTCCCTCTGAGGATCCAATAATATCTTCGCATTTCTGCAAAGACCCTTTCTGGACCAGGATGGCAGAGTTTGGTATCATATTGTTTTATGAGGAGTCGGGTAATAGGATGTTTTGGGTCCAAGACTATGGGATGTAGAGTACTGTAACTCAAGTGGGTAGCTTGGCGTAGCCGGCCTCCTACACGGATGAGTGTAGTCGTTTTATCCAACTCTGGTGACAACGTGAGCAAACGGCTGGATGAAGGGAGCGGCTTATCAGTTGTAAGAGCCTGATATTCTGTGGGGAAACTGTCTAATTGGGCCTGCCTCAATAAACTAGTTTCAGCTTGCTGATACTCCGGTGCTCCTGGATCACCTATTTTTCCTGCCGCCCCGTGTAAGGATCTGCAGGTAGCTTCAAGGAGTTCCTCAAAGGTTGAGAACTGGGTAGCATCTGGCAGTGGTGATCCAGGATCAGTCAAAGTGAGGCCACAAAACTTTGTTTTACGGAGCTCAGAAGGGTCCTCATTCAGTCCAATGGCAGGACTTTCTGGCCATGATTCAGGTGGTAGGTAGAGGAAGTCCGGCCCTTTACACCATCGATTGGGTTGGGATAATTCAAGCAAGGTTTTGCCACGTGTAATGTCGTCTGCAGCGTTATTTTCTGAATCTACATAGCGCCAGCAATACCCTTCAGTAAGTTCTTGTATCTCAGTTACTCTGGTTCCTACAAAAACTTTGAATCTGCAGGACTCTGATTTCAGCCAGGTGAGAACTGTTGTTGAGTCGCTCCACAAGAATGTGTTCCTGATCTCCAGTGAGAGCTCATTATGGAGTAACTTGGCTAACTGTGCTCCAGTGAGAGCTGCGCAGAGTTCAAGCCTAGGCATTGATTGTTGCCTTTTTGGAGATACTCTTGATCTGGCATGGATGAATGCTAGCTCAACTTGAACTTGGCATTCAGTACGGAGGTATGCTACTGACCCATAGGCTGCCTCAGAGGCGTCGCAGAAGATGTGAAGTTCTCGTTCCACCTCTGGGACATCTAATGCGGCTGACACATAACACCGAGGTATACTGATTAGTGGTAAGTGTTCCAGTTCTGATTCCCATTTTTGCCAGGCCTGCAGCAGCTCAGAAGGAAGAAGGGGGTCATCCCATTCTCGTTCTTTCTCCCACAATTGTCTTACTATGATTTTAGCCCTGGTTGTGAAAGGTACTATGTAACCCAGGGGGTCGTACTGGCTGGCGAGGACCCGGTAGATGTTCCTCATTGTTATCTCATAGTAGGATAGCGGACGATGGCGGTAATGGAGGGTGTCTGGTATGCAATGCCAGTTTAGTCCCAGGGTCATTTCTTGAGGATCTGATTGACTGCGAGAAATCCACAACTCAGTGTTCTCTGATCTAGCCTCTTTGGGGAGATGGCTAATCACTGAGGCCTCGTTGCTTGCCCACTGACGGATTTCAAACCCGCCTGAAGCCAGTAGGGACCTTAATCCATCGATTAGCTCACGGGCTTCAACTGAGGATGCAGTGCTCTGTAAACAGTTGTCAACATAAAAGCAGCGTTCAATTGACTGTCGTATCTTATCACCCTGCTGGCATTGGGTGAAAACATGTCGCTGTACTGCAAATGTCGCACAACAGGGGCTACAGGTTGTGCCGAATGGAAGGACCTGCCACTCGTACACGTCAGGTGGGTTCCCAGGCTTTAGGTCCCGCCACAAGAACCTTAGAAGGGGTTTATCTTTGGGGAGCAGACGGACCTGGTGGAACATCCCTTTTATATCTCCACTGATGGCTACTCGATGTTCTCTAAAGCGGATTAACACTCCAAGGAGAGAGGGGCCCAGAGTAGGTCCAGGTAACAGCTGCTTGTTTAGATTTTCCCCATTGTAGGTGTATGAGCAGTTGAACACCACTCTGTGTTTCCCGTTGTGGGTCACAATGTGGTGGGGCAGATACCATGATTCTGTAGACAGGGCTGCTTCTTGAGGTGGAATTTTAGTGGCGTAACCCGCTTCTTCCAGTTTTTGGATCTCTTCTTGGTACTTGTTAGCTAATGATGGGTCCTTAGCTAACCGACGTTCCATGTTACGGAGGTGGCCCATCACAGCATCCTTTGGAGCATGTAACAGAGGCATGGTTTTAACTCTCAAAAGTGGGGTGGCATATCGTTCAACTCCATCCACTTGCACTCGCACTGTCTGTGCCTCCAGCATGTTCACTGCCTCTTGGTCTTGTTGTGATCTTATGACCATCTTTTCACTGCGATAAGGCAGGGTGTCCATCTGCCATAACCTTTCAACTTGACTAAATAATTCTGCAGACTGGGGGCAGTTAGACGTGAACAAACACTGCGAGACTGGGAGTTGATCCTGCAGATGTTTGGAGGGGCCTTGCAAGGTCCAGCCAAGACGAGTTCTGACAGCGGCTGGACCCCCAGGTGGACCCAATCGCACTGGTTCAATTGGGGTGATGAACTCAGCGTGATCTGAACCAATAAGCAGTAGGGGACAAGCTTTGACCAGAGGTGGTATTGGTATCCCTCTGAGGTGTCTGTACCTTTCCTGCAGGGTACTTACTGGGTAGGTGTATTCTGCTAGTCCGAATTGATCAGCTGTAAATGCCCCCTGAATGTTGAACCTTTTCGCGGGGTTGCTTGGGGTGGATAAGCTGAAGTTCACGGAAGTGCCATGCAGTGTCTTGATGTCTTGATGCACTGTCCGTAAATTCAGTTGCTCTGGTCTGCCCTTTAAGCCGAGGTGTTGTGCAGCTGTGGCGAGCAAAATTGTACGCTCTGAACCATCATCAAGTACAGCAAATGTGTCCAAAGCTCTGTGCTGGTGATGGATGGTAACCTTAACCACTTTCAGGAACACTTTTCCACCGCAACGAGGTTGGTCTAAGTAAAGAGTTTCTGTGGTGGAGTTATATAGGCTATTGCTCTCACTGGTAACGTCACCTTTCCTTTGGTTGATGTCATGGAGTATGGAGAGGTGTTTGGCTTGGCAAAGGTGGCAAGGCCTCTTTAGGTCACAGTCTTTGGCCATGTGGGAGCGTGCACATTTCCAGCACCGTTTATTGTCTTTGATCCAGCCAACCATTCGCTCTTTGGTTAATGCTGTAAATACTGTACACTGGCTGAGGTAATGTTCTGCACTACAGTATGGACAGATGGCTTTGGGCTTAGTAAGTACTTTGGGATGAACAGCCTTGGGTTTGGTTAGTGGTTCCATGACCCGTCTTTGTTCCACACCATGCAGTATGGTAGTTTGTTTGCTTTGTCCCCAAATTGCTGCCCTTTGATCTCGCTTTGTGGCTTTTGTCCCATCAGTTGGGTCAAATTCCATGCAGTTGGCTTCTAGCTGCAGCCAATCTGCAAATTCGAGGAGGGAGAACTTAGTCTTATCTGGATTCCTCTTGAGGTGATGCCTCCTGAATTGGGTTTGTTGTGAACGAGGAAGACGGTTCAGAAGGCGTTTCACATTTGACCCACTGTGCAGTTCTTCAATACCATCCGCCTTTAGGGCTTTGAGCATGCCGACTATTGCTTGTACTCTGAGAGAAAAGTCATCGAATGCCTGCTCGTCACCGACACGGATAGGTGGCAGGCTCTCCAAAATCTCTATTTCCTTCAGCACGAACTGGTAGGGCCGACCATACCTTCTGTCAAGGGCTTGTACTGCATTAGTGTAGGGCATGACTGACTCTGCATGTGCCAACACCAGCCTGTGAGCATTTGGCACCTTCACATGCTTAAGAAGGATGGAGTACTTATAATGTTCTGGTAACTGTGGGTGGAGCAGGTTGTCTAAAGTGATCCTAAGTTCCACGTACTGGGCTCTGTCCTCTTTAGTGAAATCTGGGAAGGTAGGGCCTTCTACTGTTGAAAGCCAGGAGGGATGGGGGCTGTATGGTACAGCATCAGCCCTAAGCTGAGATGTTGTAACTGGGTACAAAGTTCTTGGTATTGGCTCAGTTTCTGATGCAAACTGACTGTGCGCTGGATAAGCCTCTGGGGGTGCTACTTGATATAAAGGAAGCTGGGTATTTTGGCTCGGTCTCTGCTCAGGGAGAGGAGGCAATGGTTTAATCCAGGGTTCTTCTCTGTGGCACACTTGGGTTCTGGTTGGGTCTGACGAGGGGCTGCGGCATGGTGAGGCATACCGATGTTCAGACAGGGTAGTCTCTCTGCTTACAGGAGGTGGTGACTGGAAATGAGTGTCTCTGATTTGGGTTTTCCTCAGTACTTGTGAAAGCTCCTCAATGAAAGGGGGTTGGGTTTTGGCAGGCTGTGGCCAAGGATGACGGTCTGAACTGACATCATCAGGGCTAGCATCAGATTTTAACTGCCCCTTCTCCACTGATTTCAGGATCTGGGTTCTAGGTGTCTGATGCCGGGATGATGCTCGTGAGGAGTGGGCAGATGCTTGAGGAGTACTGTGTAGCAGGACTTTCTCCAAGAGTTCTGTTTGACGCCTAGCAGTCTCACTCTGTTGCTTTGTAATCTCCATTATCTGCAGCATGAAGTCTTCTGATGAACCAGCTGTTCCGAATGGGTGCTGAGAGGAGATAGGGGTTGAAGTCACCATTGCATTCTCTTTTGGTCTAACAGCCTGCCCTGATGGGTTCCCAGCATAGTCGACCACATAGTCATCTAGGTAGACAGGTCTCTGGATTACTCTGCGTGGACGTCGGGATGAGGGAGGGGCAGACTTCGACATTTCAGACTTTGGGGTTGCCATGGTAACGACCTGGATCCGGCTCGAAGGACCATTAATGTAATGAAGCTTGACTGGTTCTTAGGTAGATGTGGTCATCGCCATGGTGTGTCGGTAAGGACACGGAGACAGGAACCCCATTTAAATGACTTTAATGTTCTTCAAGTTTACTGGTTACATTGGTATGGTCTTTAGCATGTGCACAAGTGTTGTTTTCATGTGTGTGTGTGTGGTCTAAACAAAGGAAAGGAGAAATAAAATCACATAAATTAAATGAGTCTAGAATAAACAGGATAACATTACCACATGTAAATTAACATATGTAAAGCTGTACACAGCACTGTTATACAGTATCTAAATAATGGGAATCCTTAAACTTGTAAGCTTAATAAACCAAATACCAAATACACGGCCTATGTATTCATAGGAAAATATTAAGTATAGATTTAACAGATTAAGCACTCTCACAACTAACTATTATTTGAATTAGGCAGAAATATCACATAATAGCATTAACAGGTTCACATTAGACGATTTTGAATATACATATTAGATTTAAATCGCTTATGTTTACACTAACATTCGCTGGTGCGGAGCCGCGGGTCTTCCGCGCATCTGCTTAATCTTGTATATAAACAACTCGGCAAATAATCTTAATCAGCAGTAGGCTACAGCAATAAACAGAATGAACAAACACTTACTTTTAATCATTGACGCACACAACTCTAGCAGGAATTAGGAGGAAACAACACACGAACCACCTCTCTATGATTGAACTAAACAAACTAAAAAGTTCTGTGCACTGTTCTGATTGGCTGTCCATTCACGTGATCAGGGCATGATCAGGCTCATCCTGTATGATTGTTAAAAGAACAAATAATAATAACGTCCAGCAGAGGGCGCAGCTGGGCTTCCTCTTCTACAGAAAGATTAACTCGTTCTCGAGTCAAGAACCGGTTACATCTGTTTTCGGATCACCAGTAGTGATGGGAAGTTCGGTTCTTTTCCGTGAACCGGTTCTTTTGGACAGTTAAATTCAATAAACAATTTGAAGAAAAATGGTTTGCCCGTTCTTTTGAGCTTGACGTAATGACGCCTTTGCCGATGATTGCCCTTCATTAAAGCCTTCGGTTTACCCGTGATCATAACATTAGCACAGAATCAGTCATTTTTGACCCTCGTGTAATTTTAAAACCAACATGATGTTATTTTTTCCAATAAATGCACTATATACAGTATATATAGTGTAAATTTGGAACACACCAGGGTGAAGAAGTAATTTACATGCAGCTTCTAAAACAGACAAATTTCTCAAAGCCAAATTGTTTATTGCTGTAGTGCTCCAGTAAATGTTCTGTTGTTTAAAAAAAAGAGGAAGTGTTGTAAATAAAAATCATTAATTTTCCACTTGATGTCTTGAAATTAAAACCAAGAGTTGCAAGAGTTCCTCCCTGTGTGCAAACTTTCCATGCACTCAATGTAACAAACTAGGCAAAAATATTTTGCTTCTGAAACTATTTCCATACTAGTGCAAACATGGGTTACTCCACAGAAACTTGAACCGTGGTCGATGGGAGTAGAGCTCAACAAGCGGACAACAAGGACAAACAAGTCATCTCACCATTAACATGCTTCTAGGAGGTGTTTGAGAGGTGTTTAAGATGACAGCAGTCCACTATACTGACAGTTTCTGAAGGCCTTGACCATAGGTCATCCACAGAGTTTCATGATAAAACGGCTTTCTTGTGCAATAACATAAGCGTTTCTCCTCATTAGAACATTTTGACAGAGTCATGGAATTGGGTTAATCTCTTACTTGAAAAACGGTGCATAGTGTTATGTTTAACGAATGGCAACAAAAATGTAAAGATAGACTTGTGATTTTTCATTAACACATTGGCATGCATAACTTTGACAGGCAGCAGACAAGGTTTGGGAGAGAGAAAAGGTGATATCTACATGGTTTCTCCAAGGAGATCTCACACTACTTTTCCAAATATAAAGAATCTTTTCATGCAGGGTCAGTGAAATGCCTTGCACTTTAAATAAATAAAGTGGCAGATCCTGGGTTTATGACCGGGTTGTGTCCCTTCCCCTGAGACGTACAAGAGGGTCAAATAGAGGAGAAAAGGAATCACATTTTCTTGAAGTCTCTCTGAAGAGAAATTGATGATTGAATATTTAATTTACCTTTCACTCTTATCTAAAAGTTAAACTATAAGGTCTAAATGCTAAGGTCCAGCCCATAATTTATTTTAGTGCACTTTTGTTGCCAGGGTTGTGGATGTCTTCTTAAAGGACTATGCCCAGGATTGAAATTTAAACCTGGGTCATGTGTAATTTGGTTTGGTAGGAACTTGCGTCCTGCAACTTGTGACATAGATTGTAATTAAAGCAGTTAATCAAAGTCGGGGTTCTACATGTACTTCAATAAATTATGAGGAATTTGTTCTTAACTGAAGTTCCTTTGAAACAGAATACTTAGTACTTTAACTCCCTACATTTCCAAAGCAAAAATGATATTTCAACTGTTTTTTAGATGTTCACAGTGCACACACACACACACACACACACACACACACACACACACACACACACACACACACACACAGATATATACACACTTTGAATATACTTTGAAGTACTTTGAAAGTCTAAAAACAGCTGAAGTATAATTTATATATTATACTGTATATAAGCTAATAAATAGCAGCTATTGTTAAACCTTAACAAAAGTTTGCTTTCAAAAGTTTCTGCATCAAAGCTACTTAAATGAGAAAATCTCTTTTGTCTTAATTTCAATCAGTTCATATATTTGACAAAGTACCCGTACACTTCGATTTTAGTATATGTCATGATAGTTTAGTTTCGGTATATTTTCCCCCAAAATGTAGACTTTCCTCCTTCCTCTGAGGTCTTCAATTTGTTTATTTGTGCTGTTTCTTAGTTTGAATTGATATTGATACTCATCCAATCGTATGGCTCCATTGGGATTAGTTCAGTCAATAGCACTAATTACATCCAGCGCTCCAATGCCTGTTCCTCTGCAAATTTGACAAAGTCAATAAAAAATAGATTTGACTTATGCTGTTGCATTGGCAAAGTTACAAATGGAATTACAATAAATATTAATGTGCATTTGACGCACTCTTTATATATAATTAAGGTACGGACATCAAGGGGGTAATGGGAATGACCTTGGGTTCTTAATGACCTTAATTTATGGTTGAATGGGCGACTTGATGGTCGACATGATTTTCCCCCCAACAGAAAAATCTGGGAGTCTCTTGTGTCAGCCAAAACTGCTTCCCTATTATTATTTGAACTTTTTTCCCCATTGTATACAGCCGTATCACAGTGAAAGCATTGGTTGCTCCTTTTGTGTAACAACAGGAGGAAATTATCAGAGCCAAAATATTTCACTTTCATAAGGTTGTTGGTGAACGTTTAAACTGGGAGTTCAGTAAACAGACATGAGAGAAGCTCAGGTCAGCCAAATCCCTCCCTCAGCTCAGCCAGCCAACAACACAGTCTTCCTGAATATCACAGGAAGTAGGAGAACCTCTTACTATTGAAATATATGGGAACACTTAGGGAAGAATAAACATTAAGATAAGATTTTTCCAACCCCGGCACGGACCTCACAGTAAGTTGATTAAACCATTTTGCTTTTCCTCCCCATTTTAAACTAACAAGTTCAATGTTTTCCATTCATTCCAGCAATATTTTTATAGTCTTTCCAGTGTTTAGATTTGGACATGCTGTAGCCATTTAAGCAGCAGAAAACAAGTAGGAAGTGCAGTTATGGGTTTCTATTCTTCAGGTTTCTACACAGATATTTTGGTTATTTAGAAATGAAATTCATATTGGCTTCATAATGGGTCTGATTTAAGAATTATTCATACCCGGTAGCTTTTTTTTAAAACCTCCTCTGAGCAAAATAACATGGCCATAATTAGATGCAGCCAACACTAAAACGAACAGCAGTTGCTTACTGGACGAAAGCGAAGTTTTTCCCAAAATAAAGGAAATTGGTTTCCAGCATGGTGTACACAACATACGGGCCTGACTGAAATATGATGGCCATTACAGATTCATAAAACACTGGCTGTAGCTCTCATCAGCTGTGACCTGTGAACATCTCAGAAGAGCGTTTCATTCGCCCACCAGCCTGGGATGGGCAGCACACCATAGAGAGAGGAGTCATGTGTTGAACTGAACTAGGGCTGTGCATAAAATCGAATGCGATTATCATGCGCATCTCGTCAGTAAAGGCGCTCCTGTGATTAGTAGTATATATCCAGCATATTGAAAAAATCAATAGGTGGTGTCTGGACCTGGTTATAAGGTATTATTCCACACATTTATCTTATTTTCTAGTATGAATGGAATACACTTGTATTACTCAGATGTATTTGTGCAATTTGTTCCACCTCCAGGCAGCTGATGGCAGATGGGTTTGAATGCTCATCCTCTCTCTGTGACAGCATGTTTTCAGAGTTCATTTCTAGGAAAGGCCCTGCAAGAGTACTGTAATGCACCCCAGAGCCACACACACTGCTGGCTTCTGCAGCTAGCAGGTGCTGTCACTGCTATGATGCAAATCATTTGTTTTGGTGAGTTTTTCTGCTCATCAGCATAAAAAACAGACATACTGAAAGGAAGGATAAAACAGGTGCAGATAGTTGTTGTTGTACCCCACTACAGCATAAATGTAGTTGGGGAAAAACTAACAAGTTAGACTGGAGACTAAAATTATATTTTGGACAAGCTATCAATGCATAAGTCTCACTTGAGCTCTGCTGCTGTATACTGCTGCAAACATCCAGCTGTTATGAAGCAGTTATGGAATATTACAGAGCACTGGCACTGGATGCAAAGCTGTTTTGGGCTAAATTTGAAGATGTTTTCATTGTTGACATGCAAAAATAATATTTAGATATGCATCTTTATTTACCCAGTTCCCATAAATAAAAACATTCCATTGTGAATTATGTTTTATTATGTTTTATTATTCACTCGTAATCTAATGCACTGCCATTTAAACATATATATATATATATATATATATATATATATATATATATATATATTTGATTGCAATGCAGTAAAACAGTACATTTGTGAACTGTTGTTAAAATGTAACGTTTTTTTTTTATATTTGAATATATTAAAAAAAAATGTATTCTTTAATAACTTATTCCTTTGAGGCGAAGCTGATTTTTCAGCATCCATTACCCCAGTCTTTAGTGTCACACGATACTTCAGAGATGATTATAAAATGCCATTTTGGTTCTTGAAAACATTATTATTTTTTTAATGAAAACAGCGGTGCTATTAAATAATGCCTGCTCTGACCCACCTTCACCCCTAGTATTACAGCATATAGTTGTATTTGTTGTGTAAATGCATTAATGCCACCTCTGAGCCGCATTGATGTCACTTCAGAAGTGACTCTCTGCCACCTTTGCAATGTAAATTGGGCAAAAGGAAAAGTTTATTTTTTAAAATGTCAAATAGTCAAAAAATACCACCCATAAATGCTCCAAGAATGACAATAATTCGCAAATGGACACTGGTCGCTTTGATAAATTAGGAACAGGCATATATGTCCATGTGTGTGTGGAAGCATGAATAACATGTGTCAGTGTATAATTAGTATGCCAGAAGACTGTTTGCAGTTGATCAGATTTTGCAGTTCAGTCCACACTGCAGATAAATTCTGAGCTGTCTGGATGAACTTTGTCAACCTTCAGCTCTGCCTTTCAGATCAGCACTTTCTTCAGCCCAGATATTCTCTAATTATCATCCACTTACAGTATTTCAATAAATAATTAAAGCATAAGTCATCAATCAAGACTGAAACGTTGATAAGAAAGGACAAAAATCCAATACGCACCAAGCCTCGCAACTCAATTTCATAAATAGGTTTTGGCTCATAATATTCGCATAAATCACATCGCAAATATTACAGAAGGAGCTGCAAGTGATGAGAATTTTGTTAATCATTGCGGATGCTTATAATTCGAAGTATAAAAATGACACCGCCACACTCAAAAGCCTGTAAGGCCTCGTGTTGAGTTCCTTTAGGAGCTGCCTCGCATTTCGCTGACTGGCATTAAAACTAAAGGAAATGCCCGGCTTTTGGAGAGATTGATAGTTATTAATTTATCCAGAGGCGAACAGACTTGCTCTTGTGGTTACTGCTCTATAGCAGCTGCACTAGCGCTGCACATTTTCGGCAAGTGCGGACTACCGGCAGTGCTTTGCAGCCTGGCAGAGAAGCTTTATAAGACTGTGATCCTAAAATTCCACAGAGGAAGAACACAATGCAGCTGTTTTATGGATTATGCACTGTAAAAACTAAAGGTGCCTCAGGTATCCTTTTGAGTACTCCAGGAACCTTTAAATGTATTTTAAGTGCCCCAAAGCTCTTTCTCATAATATGGTTCCTGGAGGAACCATTATAGTCTTTGCAGTTCATGTAGGAACTCATGGGATCCTTGAAGCACTTTGTTCCCAGTTCTGAGGTTCTGGAGTCACACTTTCATTACACTGAGACCTCAAAGTGCTCTGGAGGTTCCTGGAGGAACTCACATTTTTAAAAAGGGTTACTGTAAGCTCTGTTAACATTAAAGTGGTTCCTGGAAGATCTCACTTGTAAAAGCCAGCATCTGGAAGAACCCAGATATTCATGTGACAAAAATTAAATTTGACTGATTATTATTATTAATATTTACTTTTTAGGCATGTGATGGAACAATGACTTTTGTGGCACTTTCCATGTGAAAAAAAAAAAAACGAAATGTTTGTAAAAATCTTCACACTTGTTCTGTCAAAACATAAATAAATAAATAAAATAACAAAAGGACATACAAAATCTTCTAAACAGCCACTATATCCAACTAAAATGTTACAATTATTTCTGAAAACACTGTTCTCAGCAATAGGGAATATATACAAGCAAACAGGCATCCAGCATGTTTCACCATGTTTGTTATTGTTATTTATTAATTTCCTCCAGACTTAAACTTAAATACTGCAATAACTTAAAATAGTTTTATTGAAATAGGCTAAATGTTAAATCATTTGAAGGTGGATAGTTTACCTTGAAACTTTAAAGCAAACATTAAAAATATTATTGAACTAAATGTGACTCAACGTATTAATTTAATGAAAAAAATACTCAAATTATAAGAATCGGTACAATAGTAATATTTAGAGTTTTTTAATTTGCCTAATAAAATAAGTTTAAATTATTCAGAAATAATTGTTCAGCTGTTGTCAAGAAGAAGAAAATGCATGAGGTTTGGCATCCTCGCGCTCCTGCTGTTTGCTCGCGCGCGCGTGCGTGGAAGAGCGATTTCAAATACAAAGAAGTAACGGCTCCTTTCCTCAAAGAAACAACCACTGTGAGAGGTGAGTAAAGGCTCTGAAATAAATAAGTTACACAGATTTATTATTTGTACACTAGTTCCTACACTGACACATTAAACTATGTTTTTTTTTTATTATTATTATTTAAAATGTTTGTTTTAACCATTAATTTAATAGCCACGACGATAACGAGTCTAATGTACTTTGTGGGACGAAATGGAGAAAACAAACACAAGGTCACAAACAATAATTATTAGTTTTGTTTATGCATTATGTTTACGTTTATTCATTGTAACTCTTTTCTTTAACTTTTCTAAATTATTGTTGTTGTTTACGTTTATTAAATAGTTAACGTTATGTTAACGTACATGTAACGTTAGGCTATTAGCCTATTTTTCGAGTCATTTGCACATAAAACTGGTTTTGATAATTTTCTCTCCTCAGAAAATCCAGAATGACTTCTCAAAAAATCTCAAAAGGAAATAACTGAAATAGTGTTTCAGCTTGGCCTAATCCAAAATTATATATGACTGTGTACACTGTTACACTGAACTGAATTAAACAATAAAAAAACTGTTCTTTTTTATTCAGCAGTTAATAAAGAAATGTGGCTCTGTAGTGGACACCTGTGAGGCAGTGGACAGACAGCTGCTGATGTCTGATGCTGGCTGACAATAAACAGACCTGGAAATACCCCATCTTTTGCAGGTGTGTAAATAAGTGAACGGTTGCAGACACACCCCAGAAACCCCTTCTAAAACATTCAATTATTTATAGTTTATTAACAGTTCTTTTTTTCTTTTCTTTTTTTTTTCAGAGAAATTATAACATTGCCCTTCCTGTAACATGAAGATCCTGCTGTCCTGGACTGTATATGATGAGGTAAGTATGAGTTTGTCCATGTGTGTAGACATATGTAGTGTACATTATACACACATTGTGCACTTAATTAGGCCACAACCATTAATCAATGCACTTATATGACAAAAATAATTCCTATGGTGTTCCTCATTTTTAAGTTAATAAAAAAAATACCTGTGCTAAATGAATAAATGTAATATTTTATTATTTAATTTTATGTAAATCACTCTTTTTTTCAATGAACAGTCTAATCTCAGAACAGCTGTGGTAATAACAGGAGACCCATTTGGTGAGAGCAGCACTGCAGACTTTCCTGATGGTTAAGAGCTTCTTGCTGATGAACCTGCCAACATGAGTTCACCTTACTATGAGTGCCTATGTTCTGTTCAACATTATACAGAAAAGCAATTAAAAGTACACTAAAGCGCACTATTTTTCTGCTGTATCTGTTGGCCATTCAGGAGGAGATCATGGACCATTTTCACAAGACTGATGATGTGTTTCAGCTGTGTTTTCATCGTAAATCCTCACAATGTTTGTATATTTTTATTTTAAAAAATGATGTGCATTTATTACTCTATACTTTGTATTATATCACATTCATATCAAATTACAGAAAAAAATAGTTAATGCTAATGCAAGGGTGTTTCTAATCCAGAGTCTTTGGGAGGAATGCTAAATTTGACATTGTTCTCTCTTCTGACTGCTGTTATCAGTGTGTCAGATTTTTTTCTTTGATTGAAAGTTGTAAAAATGCTATCTTTAGAGTTTTTTTATTTTGCTATTTGAGTAAATGAGAATGCAAAACTATATTTGTGATACTCTCCCATTCACTTCTCTCGAAGTTAACCCAACTATAACAACTTATGCTGCTGAGAAACTGGTTTATTAAGTTTATCTTGAGGCTTATCAATTTCTTAAAATGTCCTGTGTGAATTCTCCCAATCACTTACCACTATTTAGAACAGGAAAGAAAATGTTACTATTAATTGCATTGTGTCTAAAATTTAATTGAATTTATTAATTTAAATTGTATCATTATTTTAGGTAAATAAAATGTTTTTTAAAGTTCTAAGATTATTGAGTCGCATTTATTTGTTTATAATTTTACCAAGGTGTAAATGCTTTTTTGTTGTTGTTGTTTATAGCAGTATATAATGGGATTGTGATGTGCAGTATTGACTATTTAAGGTGATTATGGATATTGTTGTTGTTTATCAATAAACTATGTTTTATACGCATTTGTTTTATTTTTTCAGTTTTTTTTTTTAAATCATTAAAAATGTCAATAGCAGGACAAATAAACCGGTGGGATTATTTATAGAATTGGATATTAAGAGGATATTAAAGAACTGAAATTAGGGAAATTGTGCCTTGAAGCACCCTAGGTGGTTCCTGGCCATCCTAATAAAAGGGTTCCTCCATGAACCATTAAAAGTTCTTCAGAGAACCACCCCCATTTAGAGCGGTGCCAAGAGGCTCTTCAGAGGGTTCCGCCGGTGTGGCGAAGTGAAGAACCCCAAAAGGTGCCTCCAGGAACCTTTAGTTTTTACAGTGTGGACACACACGTGCACACATGCATAAAATATGCAACTTTTGTCCAGTGATGATTGTTGTTTTTTTCTGTCAGTACCTTGGGTGGGTCTTTCCAGATAAGAGAGCGATTGATGGTAGCTACCGTTGCCGGCGGGAATTCGCAATGAGCAGACGCCCTGCTAGGCTCCATATGCAGGAACATTCTGATATGATGAGTGAAATTTAAGCCCTCAAGTCTCCGAAAACCAGTGCCTGTGGCCTGTGCAGAAAAAGTTCTGCAGAAATTACTTTTCCTCCCCGCTGGCTTTATGAGGTTTAACAAACTCATCTGTGCTCGAAACAGGAGGCTAAACATGATGTCCTAGCCACATTCAAACGAGAGGTTTCACATTCGCTTTAACCACTTGACAGAGTAATTGAGGGCTACACATTGATGCAAATGGGTCTGTTACGGTGGCATGATAACCTTGTCATGCACTTGCCATATTACTGAATGGAAACGTGATGGCTGTCTAAGAAGAGCAAAGAAAATATATTTTCATATCAACATGAACATGAATATACTTCCATTTAAAGGAATAGTTCAGGCAAAAACATTAAATTGTTTTAATCATTTACTCATGCAAATGACATCTGAAATCCACATGCTGTTATTTTTACAATCAAATACAAAAATGAGAATTTCTGAAGAATCTTCATTCGGGATTTTCATACAATGGCAGCATTAACAGAAAATCTCTATAAAAGCATTGTAAAATTAGCCAGTCATACAAAATTGCATTCTTTTGAAGCCATGTAATAGGTTTTTGTGAGAAAGAAATTGTTTGGTTATCAAAATATCTATCTTTTGTGTTCTGCAGAAGAAAAGAAGGAAGAAATGCATACAGCTTTGGAACAACGTGAGTAAATGATAGAATTTTCATCTTTGGGTGAATTCTTCATTTCTTAATTGATTAAGTCTTCATTGATTTAGTAATTACAGTAATGACATAAATTTCAGTCATTTTCACATTCAAATCTGTCCCAAGGCTTTGGAAGACTGGAATTTAATGCACATTGCATAGACTACTTTTATCGTGTTGTAATAGTGTTTTTGGATTCCTTTTTGCAGCTTGATAGCTATGAAAGCTTTTTTTTCCACCACAGGATAAAAATAAATAAAAATGAAAAGATAATTGTGCATGTTAATCTCACAATTTAGACATTTCTCAATAATTCTGAGTTTATAACCAAAACTATTTTTTTCTCACAGTTGAAAAAAAAAACAATCTGCATGAAGACCTTTCAAAATTCTCCATTTGTGTTTCACAGAAGAAAAAAAAAGCCAGCATACGGGTTTGCACATGATGTTGGTGTGAACTGTTCCTTTAATATTTTGGTCTTCCATACAGTGGAGCTTGTTTGTGGTTGTGGCTGGAAATGTTTGTAACTGCATAAATTTTGCTCTCCCATGAATTCTAATGCAGGCTCCCTAATCAGAGTTTGCCTTATATATTCGGGGCCGTGTTGTTTAGATGATCGCATTACGATGCCGCAACACTCACTATGTTTAACATGTAATCTCCCTGAACTTACTTACTGGAGGGTAAAAATGCATCAGCATTGCATTGGTAAATGTGTGATTTATGTGGTAACAATCAGAAATACAATCAGAAGAGTCCGGAGTCATCAGTCACAACTATGTTTTACTCTTCTCAGGCTGTGTATGGAGATGGTGCCGCCTCCGCAGTGCATTGACATGCAAACCAGATCCCACCAGAGACATGGAGAGAAGTATCAAACCGAGGACTGACTGATGGATGACTAAGGTTTGCTTAAAGGTTACCATCTCTTCTTTTCTTTCTTTCTATCACTCTTTCTCTTTCCTGTCATTCTCATTCAATCCTCCTGATTAATTTCTTGATTGAATGCCACAAAATTACTTGGAACATGACACACACATATAACTGAGCTTTACTGATGTAATATTAAGTATGTCCGCTCACATCAGTCTAGCTCTCGTTAACAGTTCTTAGAATTTAGTTGCCATTTTTAAAATTGACTAGTTTTATTATTGATTCACTCATGCTCTCAACCAATGCTAAAAAGAGCTAATCTTGTCCACTGGAGGTGGCCAGTTAACATAAAACTATACAATCACTTTGTTCTGCTTTTAATGCTATATAACGAATCTCAATTGTAAGGATTGTGCCAGTGTGAAAGATTCTGTAATTCACTGTGCTTTGGTTTACTGTAACAAATCTATCTATAAGAATCAGCATTGGTCACACATCTATTCATTCCATTTGACCTTTTTAGATGTTGTGAATGCTTATAGTTTCAATTTGTCAGAGAAGTAACATTATTTAGCTGATTGACATTGCTAGACAGGGTTCTGTTGAAATGGAGACAGCTTTGAATTGTGAAGGCAAAGGAAAATGGTAAACATCAGTTTAAATGGACTGAAAATAGGAAACAAATCAATACTGCTTTATACCAGGCGCTGTTGGTTTGCAGCAAAGCTGATAGGTTAGGAGCATTTTTCTCAACAATTGCCAGCAAATTGCTCATTTTGTCCGATTTTTTTGTGCAATTATGTTTAATTTGGCTTTACCATTATGGTATCCGAATTGAACAATTTAAGCATTTGCTCATATCCACCTCTATAATTTCTAAATGAATTCATAACTGCACAATTTATGGCTTTTTTACATTTGTATTGTTGTACAAAATCCTTTATACAACGTACATAGAGGATTTTTCAAGAGATGAAAAATTATTGTGGAACTCTTTATACTGCTAGATATATTATAAAAAAATAAAGCTAAAGTGCTTTTTTCAAATATTTTGGGTTCCCCAAAGAACCTTTCAGTGAGCAGTTCTAAAAAGAATGATTATTTTCTTAGTGTAAAGAACATTTTAATAATCTAACGACCATTTTTCCACTACAAAGAATCTTTTGTGGATATGGATATTAAGTTCTTCATGGAACCATCAGTGCCAGTACACTCTTAAAAATAAATGTTCCGGAAGATGGTACGTATTTGCAACAATGTCATAGACGAACTGATAATAAAATAACATTTTATTTCTTTTTCTTTTTTTTGCACGGATGTTAAATATCTTCATGGAACTATCAATGCTAGTAAAGAACCTGTATTTAAACATGAATAATTAATAGTTTATAGTGAACCAAGAAAATCAGGCCTCTTTATGATAATTTATGTCTCATGATCAAAAAGTGGCCCAATCAGCCTGACTTTGCTTTAACCTTTCCTACACTGCATTACAATAAATAAACACTTTTCTATTTGTGATTCCTGAAGTTTCATTCAAAAACTTTTCAAACAACAAGCTCTAAAACTCTTTATAAGGAGAGCAAACAACAGTGTGCTGCTCTTGTGAAGCTCACGACTATTAAACGAGTCAGACACTCTTAACGAAACACAAGCCGGCAGTTCACATCTCCGTTCCCTTTGAAGCCATTCAAATATAGAATCAGGATGACAGTCCTAAAGATGGATGACATGGTTCATTGCGACTCCGAGAGTAAACCAACTTCATTATTTGAGAATATTCCGCACTCTCAGATCCTTTTCCTTTTCTACCCTGATGAAATAAGAGAAGAGAGACAAAACAAAGATGGAAAGAAAAGTAATTGCAAGTCACTCAGAAAGGTCTCACCTAAGAATTTTGTTTTCCAAGTCCACGTGGAGAAACTGAAGTGTTAGATTTCATTTTTGAGGCATTTTTTGTTGAATGTTTGCATTTTCATTCTATTCTCTTGTTTTAACAGCACATATGAAGTGTGACCGTCTTCAATAACATTAACAGACTTTGAAATGTGATCATCTTTGGGATGTTTTAACAATGTTTCAGCATGGAGGCTAAATTCACTTCCTCCCATAGACATCTTATTATGGCGACCATTTAAGCCCCATTGACAAGGTCAAACCGTGACGCTCTCACTCATCACATACTAATTGAGAGTGGCGAGATGATGGACTTTTTAGATATTGACCACAACAACGACTTCAATATCCTCAAATGAGACACTCTACCATTATAAGAGCTCTGACCCTTATTAAATTTCTGACCTCAAATATTTCCAGGCTTAAAGGCCAAAATTAAAAAAGCTGCGTGGTAATTTGGTGACTGTGTTATATTTCTTTTTCGAAAATGAACAAAGAGCAACTTATTTCAGTTGTCAAGAAATCATTTTCCTGCATTACAGTCCTATTTCTAGTGACTTGTAAATTAATTTGAAGCTGAAATGAAGAGACCTGGGGACGACCATAGAGAGAATGATATGTGAAACTCCTGCTGCTTATTTTGTTTGTGGTGAAGTTCTGTCAAAGCGGTTTGCATAGGCAATCTCACGGGTCAGTGCACGCTCTAAATTAAGTTACACATCCTAATTGCTGCCTGTAGAAATTAGAGCCGAAATATGGATGTAATGTAATTAATATACAGCCTTTTTTTTACTGGCCTCACTCTGGAGAAATTTAGTTTATGTGCTAACCTGCTGGTATTTTTAGAAGCCTTTGACATGTTGGTTTGCATTTGTATTCACCATTGAGTTCAGGCTCAGACAAGTGAAATGTTTCAACTGTGCACAATGTATTGCTATTATTCTCGGGTTTATCTAAATACTGTTTATTTTGTGTCTTCCCTTTTCTGTAGTAGGTGCAAGCAAACCTCTTATTAAATCCTAAACACCGTAGCATTAAGTACAGAGCTGTCAGAGAGAACAGTGCAAGACTGGAACAGTTTAGAAGAGGAGAGAACCAGCTAAAGAAGGATAATTATAGAATCTCTTGGCCCAATGCCCGAGAAAATTAGTTTTTTGTTTGTCTTGTGTGCCCCTTTGAGAGGAAGGGATCCTGAATGTTTGGAATAGGTTGGAGAACTGTGGGGTTTTAAACTCTCCTTATCATGTCTGGAAAGATCAAAACCTCAGGACAGATGGACAGCCTTTTCCTCGCCCCAACATTTCTCTGCATATCAAACACAGGAAGAGCTGAAGAAGAGAAAATGTCAACTTAACTTCTGTAATTATCAACACTGTTAAAAAAAACTGTCAAATTTACGGTAAAATACCGGCAGCTGTGGTTGCCAGGAATATACCGTGAAAAAAATGTGGAATCTGTAAAAGACAATACGGTATACTGTTTTTGTAACCCTAAATTTTAAAGTAGAAAACATATTTTTTACCAAAATCATGGTAGAAAAAAACTAATATATTTGTCAATTATACAGTAATTTCATGTAAAAAATGCAACTTTCCATAGCTTTTTATGGATATTTGCAGTAAAAAAAAAGTTATAATATATACACTGTAAAAAAAAAAGTTTTAAAAAAAAATAAGGCAACTTATCGCAAGCGCTTTTTTGAGTAAACTTAACAAACGGGACTAAAGTCCACCCAACTTAAAATAATAATAAGTTGTCACAACATAAATAGTCATGTTAACCTAAAAAATATCAGAACAAAATATCTTTTGTTTACTGAACACAAGGCCTATTATCTATAAGCATACACAATTTTAAAGTGAAAAAAAAGTGAAGTGACATTCAGCCAAGTATGGAGACTTATACTCAGTATTCATCATTTATGCTGCAGCACAAGGGCACCTCAGTTGTGTTATTGCCGACCCGAGTTTCAAACTCACAACCCTAGGATTAGGAGTAAACTCTCTAACCACTAGGCCACAACTTTATATTATTCAAGTCGTCTAAATAAATAAAAGACCATAACACGGGTCAAATAACTATTTTTATTATTGAAAGTTTGTGTTCAAAGCACAAGGACATACCAAGTCTTGTATATTAACTTCTTTACTCAATGCATTTTACACTGAACTCAACACATGGTACATAATGCATGTTAAATAAATCCAGTGTTAATTATACCTTCATACGTTAGCAGTCTTGTGGCATGAAGTCACATGTATTTAACATTTTTGTTTGTTTTTAAAGGAACTATTACATGAAAATTACTATATTGCGTATTTTAACATCAACCTAATCCACTGGGCAAAGTTACTTCCAGTGGACGTCTTTTTATGTCTTTGCAGACGTTGAAAAGACGTCCACTGAGGAGACAGAATGTTTTTATGATGTCTTTTTTTAAATGCTGTAACGGTGTATTTTAAAACGCTGTTTTTGTGGCAAAGAAAGACAAAATTTAAATGAGCTCAGGTGTTATCCACTCTTTGTTGATGATGAGAAAGTCATCACATAATAAGTTTTTTTGTTTGATATTTTTAACAGGCACCAAGAGCAAAATACATATTTTGAAGATGGTCAAAATGAATGCGTTTGAAATAATTTGAGTAAAAGTATCATGTACTCACACACACAGACTTCTAGATTTAGCATATGCATCACAACAACGGTGACAAACAAAAGAGCTCCATAGCACAAACTCATCCTTATTTTCCAGCCTTTTTTGTTCTGATTGTCACCATTGATGTGATGCATATCCAAAATCTTGATGTCTGTTTGTGACGACATGATCTGTTTTCTAAAAATAATTTTTTCTACAAGGTTTCGATCCATAAAAACAAATCCACAGTCGCAACAATACATTAACATCTGATTTTGCTATAATTTGTCACCATTACAAACAAGATGTGTAGAGTACACTTGATCTCAACTCTCTCTCTGCCACAATAAGAGTGTTTTATAACACACAGTTACAGCAGCAAGAGACAAGCTAACACCAGCAAAGAGTGGATAACACCTGAGCTCTTTTAAATTTTGCTTTTCTTTGCCACAAAAACAGAAGTAACTGGAGCAAAGAAGTAACTGGACCAAGATCCCAACTAAACCAAACACTTTCCTCCACAATGGTGACTTCAAGTGAATCAAGTATCAACATTTAAACCTTTGTTAATTCTCAATAAGAGCTTCTCTAGATGTCTGACAGAAATAAAGTCACAAAACCTTGTAAGGAGGATCTGTGAACGTCTATATCGGACGTACAGAAGACATAAAAAACATAAAAAATAGACATCATAAAAACATTCTGTCTCCTCAGTGGACATCTTTTCAACATCTGCAAAGAAATAAAAAGAGGTCCACTGGACGTAACTTTGCCCATTGGATTAGGTTGATGTTAAAATACGCAATATAGTAATTTTCATGTAATAGTTCCTTTAAAAACAAACAAAAATGTTAAATACATGTGGCTTCATGCCAAAAGACTGCTAACGTATGAAGGTATAATAACACTGGATTTATTTAACATGCATTATGTACCATGTGTTGAGTTCAGTGTAAAATGCATTGAGTAAAGAAATTAATATACAAGACTTGGTATGTCCTTGTGCTTTGGACACAAACTTTCAATAATAAAAAAAGTTATTTGACCCGTGTTATGGTCTTTTATTTATTTAGACGACTTGAATAATGTAAAGTTGTGGCCTAGTGGTTAGAGAGTTTGACTCCTAACCCTAGGGTTGTGAGTTTGAAACTCGGGCCGGCAATAACACAACTGAGGTGCCCTTGAGCAAGCCACTGAACCACCAACTGCTCCCCGGGTGCTGCAGCGTAAATTATGGTGTGTGTGTGCACGATGGGTGAAATGTAGAGCATGAATTCTGAGTATAAGTCTCCATACTTGGCTGAATGTCGTGTCACTTTTTTCACTTTAAAATTGTGTATGCTTATAGATAATAGGCCTTGTGTTCAGCAAACAAAATATATTTTGTTCTGATATTTTTAAGGTTAACATGACTATTTATGTTGTGACAACTTATTGTTATTTTAAGTTGGGTGGACTTTAGTCCCGTTTGTTAAGTTTACTCAAAAAAGCGATTGCGATAAGTTGCCTTATTTTTTTAAGTTGATGCAACTTTTTTTTTTTTTACAGTGATATATTATGATATTATAACTTTTTTTTTTACTGCAAATGTCCGTAAAAAGCTATGGAAACTTGCATTTTTTACATAAAATTACTGTATAATTGACAAATATATTTGTTTTTTTCTACCATGATTTTGGTAAAAAAATATGTTGTCTACCGTAAAATTTAGGGTTACAAATACCGTATTGTCTTTTACAGATTCCACATTTTTTTCATGGTATATTCCTGGCAACCACAGCTGCCGGTATTTTACCATAAATTTGACAGTTTTTTTTAACAGTGTAACTTTTAATCTGTATATCAGTACCTGAATTTTAAAATAAAAAAATATTATCAATTTTATTGTCTTTTACTGCTGATATTAGCTTTTTTTAAATGGTATTTACTTGTTGTATTATTACGGTGGACCCTATTTTTTAACATCTTGCTTCTGTAAAAATGGATGTTTTTGTTTGCTTAAAAATCTACAGATTTATACTGTGAATTCCAATGTGCACAACCCCAAAAGATGTAGTTTTACTCAAATAATACCGTAAAATCTAAGGTTTTCAGACATTTTCAACATTACAATATTTAATTGTTAAATGTATGCATATTTATTTGTTTTCACAGAAAATATTTAGAATTTCAACATTTTATTACAGTAAAAAACAAAGTTTTATCCAGTCTCACAATTAACGGTTATTCAATCTATTTAATACAGTAAAAGGAAGTTTTTGGTTTTACGCTCCATTACCGTTGGAATTTGACGGTGTTTTGCTGTATATTTTACTGACTTTTTTTTACAGTGAAGGCTAATTTAAGCTGCTATTTTCAGCGCTTGCCAGAATGTAAAATCAGTGTTTAGTGAGGCAAGCGAAATGTTAAACTAAACGATACATTCCCCAGAAATGGTCACAACAGAAAATAAAAATTATAAAGATGATTTATAAATACAAATAAACACATTTTATGTTACGCCTGATTGCTGCCTCGCTCCATTACCACTGCCACTAAAGGTTAATCACTGACATAAGTGCCTCAAGACATTAGGCATTCTTATTACTTTTCTGTTGCATTAACTGATAATATATATATATATATATATATATATATATATACATGGGCGTGGTAGTGGGGGGGGGGAAGTGGACCTGACTACCCAGGGCCCCGTCTAGGGAGAGAGCCCTTTGAAATCCCATCAATTTTTTGTAAATTTTTTTATTTTTTTGTAGCCTAATTCGAATTAATTGGGCCCTCTAATTGATGTCATTATTCATTTCAAAATATATTGATAACACCAACTGAGAGAATGAACTCAGTGCCAGACACTCTGGACCCCCCCCACCGAAAATGGTTTAGTCCGCCAATAGACGGCAGCCGGCGGCAAACAAGTAACGCAGTGAGTCTTGAGCGGTCTAGAGCCTGGGAGCCTGATCATGCTGCGCAAAAAAAAAAGACCAAATCGGGCTTTCAAAAAAAAAGAAAGACAGGAAGGAAAAAGAAAGGAGGCAGAATGAGGAATGTTATGCACCTACATCAAATTAAAGTTAACGTAGTCAACTCCAGACAGCTGCTGCTAATGTATGTATGCTAATGTTAAATCTTTAGCTTAGTTTGTCAACCAGGCTGCTTGTTGCTGTAAGTAAATTATGGGCCAGGCCTAACGTCAGGTTGCCAACATTAACAAGTTTCAGAAACAAACAGTGCTTTGCTTAAAAGCTATAGTCAATGCTCAATAAATTCATGATGTTATCAAAGCCAATGAATGAATAGGGTTGCAAAATTCTGGGAATTTTCAAAGTTGGAAAATTTCCATGGGAGTTAACAAGAATATAAGGGAATTAATGGGAATTTACAAAACTGAAAGGTTATTCCTTTATAGTTGACATTTTTTTTCATTATGGCAGGCTTAGCTTATTTGATTGGTTTCTGAGGGTACAGTTGTCTCGTGTTCTCCTGTTCAAAAATAAATGTTTTTAATTTAAAACTTGCATCAGTATCATGGATCAAAATGTTAGCACACAAACGAAGCAGATGTAGCCTAAGGTTTAAAGGTATTTGAGCACAAGTAGGCCAAATGCATCAATTCAGGTGGTGAATGAAAGAACCAGTCATTACTATAATCTGATTTGATTATAGATTTAAACACTATTTATACTTGTTTATATTCAAATAATAAAAAAAAAATTTCATTCAAAATTGAATTTTCCTTTTCCTTGAATCAACATTTCCCTTAAATGTATGTCTAGTTTGAGCTTGCACTCAAATATTTAAACTCAAATCAATATTTTGATTTCTATATTTTGATTTTGATATTTTGATTTCTATATATAGATTTCTATACAAATCTATATTTAGATCTAATTATTTACTTATGTGGCAAGGAGCCGTGTAATAAGCGACAAATAAGGATAAATAAGGATAATGTACCTCTAGCCGGTTGTTAGATGTACATGGACAAACCCGATTCCATAAAAGTTTGGACACTATACAAATTGTGTGTAAAAAGGAATGGAATAATTTACAAAATAATAAACTTATATTTTATTCACAATAGAATATAGATAACAGATCAAATGTTGAAAGTGAGACATTTTTAAATGTCATGCCAAATATTGGCTCATTTTGGATTTCATGAGAGCTACACAAAGTTGGGACAGGTAGCAATAACAGGCCGGAAAAGGCCGACTTATTAGGTCAACTGGCAACATGATTGGGTATAAAAAGATCCTCTCAGAGTGGCAGTGTCTCTCAGAAGTCAAGATGGGCAAAGGATCACCAATTCCCCCAATGCTGCAGCGAAAAATAGTGGAGCAATATCAGAAAGAAGTTTCTCAGAGAAAAATTGCAAAGAGTTTGAAGTTATCATCATCTACAGTGAATAATATCATCCAAAGATTCAGAGAATCTGGAACAATCTCTGTGCGTAAGGGTCAAGGCCGGAAAATCATACTGGATGTCGTAATCTTCGGGCCCTTAGATGGCACTGCATCACATACAGGAATGCTACTGTAATGGAAATCACAACATGGGCTCAGGAATGCTTCCAGAAAACATTGTCGGTGAACACAATCCACCATGCCATTCACTGTTGCCGGCTTAAACTCTTTAGGTCAAAAAGAAGCCATATCTAAACATGATCCAGAAGCACAGGCATTTTCTCTGGGCCAAGGCTCATTTAAAATGGACTGTGCCAAAGTGGAAAACTGTTCTGAGGTCAGACGAATCAAAATTTATTTTTGGAAAACTGGGAAGCTATGTCATTCGGACTAAAGAGGACAAGGACAACCCAAGTTGTTATCAGCGCTCAGTTCAGAAGTCTGCATCTCTGATGGTATGGAGTTGCATGAGTGCGTGTGGCATGGGCAGGCTTCACATCTGGAAAGGCACCATCAATGCTGAAAGGTATATCCAAGTTCTAGAACGACATATGCTCCCATCCAGACGTCGTCTCTTTCAGGGAAGACCTTGCATTTTCCAGCATTACAATGCCAGACCACATACTGCATCAATTACATCATGGCTGCGTAGAAGAAGGATCCGGGTACTGAAATGGCCAGCCTGCAGTCCAGATCTTTCACCCATAGAAAACATTTGGCGCATCATAAAGAGGAAGATGCGACAAAGAAGACCTAAGACAGTTGAGCAACTAGAAGCCTGTATTAGACAAGAAGGGGACAACATTCCTATTCCTAAACTTGAGCAACTTGTCTCTTCAGTCCTCAGACGTTTGCAGACTGTTATAAAAAGAAAAGGAGATGCCACACAGTGGTAAAAATAGCCTTGTCCCAACTTTTTGGAGATGTGTTGATGCCATTAAATATAAAATCAACTTATTTTTCCCTTAAAATGATACATTTTCTCAGTTTAAACATTTGATATGTCATCTATGTTGTATTCTGAATAAAATATTTACATTTGAAACTTCAACATCATTGCATTCTGTTTTTATTCACAATTGTTTTACTTGACATGATGAAAACGACAACATGAATAATACTAAAAGTAAGTTAAGATTAATTTTAAAAGCAAAAGTGCCCCCCCCATCCCACCCCCCAGTTACTGTGGTCTAGAACCGCCACTGATCTGATTGCCTATTTATCAATATGAATCGAGATCAAGCCTGAATCAAATTGCAATGTGGATGTTGTGAAATTTTTCTCAATTCCCAGCCTAACTTGAGATGCAGACCTGAGAAACACAGTCATGAGAAAATAAGGCTGCATTTAAATTCACATTTATCGCTCTCTTGCTTCTTCTTTATTAGAGATTTTCTCTTATAAGACTATTATTATCATTTTTCTTCCTGTGGGCTGCTGTCTTCCAGGGCAATTATTATTTTTATTTTTTTATATACATTTGAAAAAAACATTAATGGTCTCTCACTTTGTTAATTTGCTGACTCACTAGCAAGTGAATATCTGTTTGGAGTCTGTGTGGATTTATGCCCTGAATCTGGGCAGGCGTGTTAGCTGTCTGTCCTTTTAGAAAGGTTGCAGCGACCAGAGACATTTAGGGAGGTGAAATACTGGTGCATTTCAAAGAGAATGCAATAATGCAAATAGAGTGTGTATATCTGTCAACGTACCTTGCTTAAAAAAATAAAAAATGCTGAAATTTCCAGGCTGCTCTGGTTTCTGTGATCTCATTTGTAATCAGGGGTATATGCCTATATATATATATATATATATATATATATATTAGCTACTCAGATTCACAATATCAACGTATGCATATCTTATAAAAACATAAAGTTACTCATATTCACAATATCAACGTATGCATATCTTATAAAAACATAAAGTTATCTCAAAAACTATTTTAATGCTTAAGTCACACTTCATACACCTTTTAATTCGTTAAAGGGATAGTTCACCCAAAAATGAAAATGTTATGTTTATCTGTTTACCCCCAGGGCATCCAAGATGTAGGTGACTGTTTCTTCAGTAAAACAAAAACTGAGATTTTTAACTGAAACCATTGCAGTCTCATAATGTAAGTGGATAGGGATCACTGCTAAAATATACAATAATAATAATAAAAAAAACATACACAAACAAAACCAAATTAAACAGACACAAAACAATCAGTGTGTGCAAGAAACTGAACAGTATTTATATTGTTTTTTTTTTACTTCTGATTCACGCAATGTGCAAACTGATCAAACTCTCCTAAGTGATTCCTCCTGAGCCATTTTCAAGCAGGCATGGGGAGGCTTCTTCTTCTTCTTGCTTTACATTGGATGCAGACTTATAAGTGCATTACCGCCACCTATCCCTCAAATGGACCACTGACACTCCAAATTGAGATTGTAGATTGAGTGTCAATGGTCTATTTGAGAGATAGGTGGCGGTAATGCACTTATAAGTTTGTGATCTGCCATAAAGCAAGAATAAGAAGAAGACGCCTCACATGCCTGCTTGAGAACGGGCTCAGGAGGATGCACTCAGGAGAGTTCGAACAGTTTGCACATTGTGTGAATCAGAGGTTAAAAACAATATAAATACTGTTCAGTTGCTTGCAGAGACTGATCGTTTTTTGTCTTTACACATCAATGTATCATCATGAGCCGCAGGGTTTAATTTGATTTTGTTTTTTGTATGTTTTTTTTTTTTTTTTTTTTTTATTGTATGTTTTAGCCATGATTCCCATCCCATTACATTATATGAGTGACAGACTGCAATGGTTTCAGTTAAAAATCTACTGAAGAAACAAAGTCACCTACATCTTGGATGCCCTAGGGGTAAGCAGATACGCATTACATTTTCGTTTTGAGGTGAACTATACCTTTTTAGTAAATTCTTTTACTATAAACAAAGAAACACTATAATAAATCTGGGACATTTCCTGTAATTCAACATGAAAACAAGTCCACTGTTTAAATGTTTAAATATAAGAGATGATTTGATATGTGTCACAAATTTCATACATTTTTTCAGGGGCTTATGTGTTCAGATACTTCTATACACAAAACCTGGGTCCAAAACACAGTTTTTTTTTTCAATACATCTATATTTTTTTGCCTAAACTAAATTTAAAAGATGAAATCTGATTAAGGTATATTGTTTGCTGATAATAAGTGTTTTTTTTATAATGTATTGTTCTTTTTAGATTTCTAAATTAGTTTAAACAAAGTCTCATTGCCTTTCTTTGTCTTGTTTGTGTGCGATTAGACAACACTAAATCATCTTTCTTTCATTCTCTCTCACTCATCATTAATGCATGATTTGCATGACAGACTCTTTAATCTGTTGGCTTGTTGAGACGCAGTTTTGATTTCCCTCTCGCTGTGTTTTATGTTTATTATATTCACATGCTAGGATTGACTGAAATTGAGAGACAATTAGTTCCTAGTTACTTCCTGGGCAGGGGCGCTGCACGAGATCCCGGGCCCTATGCATAGGCAGTCCTAATGGGCCCCCCTCCCCATGAAAATATATATTCCAGACTTTTCAAGGGCCCTCTCTTCCTTTGGGGCACTGGTAATCAGTACTGGTTTTACCCCCAGTCCGATGCCCCTGTTCCTGGGCATGAAGATGCTCCATCTCTGCCCCTTCCCTATGTTCCTGAAGACCATGTCAGATCAAGATGGGTCAAGAAATTAGTGACGGCTGACTGATATTACTTTTTGTGAAATTCATTTGCTCCTAACTCCATTCAAAAGAGGGATGAATTTGTGAAAACAGTGACATATGCTTGCATTATACATGTTGAGTCTATATGTACTGTATGGACTCAGATGCATAGTGTTTCTTTACAAAGTATCATGGACAATACTGGTCTGGCATGCATAATACAATATAAGCAGTTTAAGCAACTTTGTCTTGTATGCAAAACTGTTTTTAGTACATTGTTGTCATGTAAACATACCCTTATAGGTCAGTGTACCATCAGAATGTTTCAGAGGTTGATATTTCAAAATAAAAAAAACTCCAGTCTCTTCCGTGTACACTAAGCTATCATATGGCTTCAAAAGACTTGTAATATAGTGCAGGAGTCATGTAAACCAGCTGTTACTACCATCCCGGTAATCAGGCTATGGTGCATGAGCTAGCAATGGAAACAGGTTTTTCTTCTGTCTCTGTTGTTTAGTTTTTTTTACTGTTTAGCTGTGGAAACCAAGGATATTTTTTCCATACAGAATCTCTTGACAGATTAGTTCCCTCATGCAGCCACCATGACTCTTAAAACACCTGCGTGCACAGCTCATCAGCCTTGTTTACTGTTCTAGTCAATGTCTCACAATGCAATTAGTCAGCAGCGCCCAGTGCTGAGATCAGAAAGAACTGCGAGGAGAGATGATTCTGCATTGTATCCCGGGTGATCTTTCCTTAGTGCAGTCACCAGTGTGCCTCCCTTCATGACAGAGTCACATTTTATATCTCAATGCTAATGTGATGAGCCTTTGCTCGGCCAGGCTCATTAATCTCACGGATGAGTCTGCATGCTCTGGGCCTGAGCCACAAGTTAGACCCCCACCCCAGAACCTGCTCCCTGAGGAGTCATGACGGCACACTTCAATTATTTGCTCTTCCGACAGTGCCATAAAGATGCAGGAAGAATGCAAAGGCTGCATGGTAATACAATCTTTTGGTACAAAACCAGCTGCCTCACAACCTACCGACTACGTACGCATCACCCTTTATAAGTGACTGATTTGGAAAACTGCGTAGCATGGGGACTTAGGTAGAGATTTGAGTAGAGTTTGATATTAGCATCTAATTCTGTAATATTATAATAAGTTTAAAAATGCATTGCACATACTAAGTTTGGGTAAAATAACTTTTTTCCCTGGAAGGGAAGGATATATTAAATTGATTAAAATAAAGGCATTTTAATGTTACAAACAAAATGTCTGTTTCAAATAAACGCTGTTCTTTTGAACATGCTATCCTAAAACAGTATCGCCGTGTCCACAAAAATATTAAGCAGAACAACTGATATCAATATTGATAATAATAAGAAATATTTCTTGAGCACCAAATCTGAACCTTTCTATTTTAATTTGATGCAACACTGAAATCCATAATCTAACATTTATTTTAAATTATAATAAGTATTTCACAATAAGACTGTTTTACTGTCTTTTACTAGACTTCTTTCAAAAATATATTTAAAAACATATGAATGGGTGTATCTTAGTAACCTAAATTATGTCACCTCAACTTAAATTCAAGTCTGTTTGTGACACAAAACTGTTGTATGACTTCAGAAAACTCCATTTCCATTGTGAAATTAGTTAAAGTTGGGGTTAGTTAAATGTGACAGAATTTTAAATTCAGTGTAATTAAGAGAATACATGTCGTACCTTGTTCATTTTTAGGACTGCTGATAACCTGACAAGTGTTTACATGAGAAGTTCACTGGGGTTACTGAAGACATTAAATCACTTGACTAGCACAACGTGACCTTTGAGCACAGAGGCACTTACAACCAAATGAAAACTATCAGCAGCTCATAATATGAAATCTCTACATTAAATGAGAACACCTGGGTGAGCTGCAATGACTGGTTTTTCTTTCATTAGTTCAATACAGCCTGGTTTGGACAAAGATGCTGCATTATTATGTTTTCTCTTTTTCTCATTATCATGTTTTCTCTCTTTCTCTTTCTCATTATCATGTTTTTCTCTTTTTCATTATCATGTTTTCTCTCTTACTTTCTCTCTTCTCCAGGTAGAGTACATGAATAATTCATTTTATAATTCATCCGTTTAGCCAACTTGATAACATTGCAAAATGAATGAATAAACCTTAGGGAACAAATACAGGCTTCTTTGTGTGTTTGACAAAGAAAGTGTTCTAACTTGAGCAGGTAAGTCGGGAAAAGCATCTTAAGAAAGAAGTTTAAAAGAAAAACAGGAAACTGTGATTCTATAGCCTTGAACAAGAACACCAGTAAGGGTGCCTTAATGTCAAACACTATAGGGCAGGTAAGTATTGACAGGCACTGATAATTTTGCGTTGTACTTTTTAATAGCAAATGCATCTCGTGAGAGTCCCGAGCTCCCCTTTTGATTGGGGAATTAAATTTGGTTTATGATAGATTTGATGCAGCAACATAGATGTGGTTCTTGGACTCAGTAAAAGTCACCTCGTCTGATTTAGGAGAGAAATATGCACAGATCAAGTTTACAAGTGAAAACAGTCCAAAACACTTCTAAACAAATATGTCAGCAGACTTTGATGTGAGAAAACAACAGGGGGCTTTTTCACTGGAGGAAGTGTTATTATGGATTATGGACTCAAATTTTGGCCAGAAGTGATGGCTAATCCACTTTATTGATGGATTTGTTTCTTCCAAACACACAGCTTTTAACCTCACAAGATGTTCATTGTTAAAGTGGAGTCCTGTAGATTACTGTGATGTTTTTACCAGCTGTTTGAACTCTCATTCTGATGGTTCCCATTCACTTGTGAGGGAGTGATGTAATGCTAAATTTCTCCAAATCCATTCCGATGAAGGAACAAACACATTTACATCCAGGATGGCCTGTAGGTGAGCAAATTGTCAGCAAATGTTCATTTTTAGGTGAACTATTCCTTGAAGATCTCTGAGGTTATTTTCATTACAAACAATAACTAAGGCAAAATTGAATACCATTTTGAGAGAGTGTGAGTCTGCGATGTAATATGGGAAACATGAAAGTATTGTATAAAGTTGATATGCAGCATTGCTATGGATGATGGTGAACATAAGTTCAACCGCTTGATGCCATAACTGAACCATCAGAATAAAATATTCTTAACATGGAATAAAACAAAATAAATAAATCTCTTAAATTAAATAATCATATAATTGTGAATGTGTATGCTTTGCAAATTCTGTTTTTTTTTCCTTATAAGTTTGCCACCTTCCTTGCATAACACTTCCTCGAATGGGAGCCATATGAGATGATTCAGGGCTTACATCAGAATTTCTTACCATCTAAATTCACACAGGCCTCAGTTTCAGGCCGGTTTATGTGTCCAGTCTGACATTGCTCTCTTTTCTGCAGGGAATACAGCTCCGTTTTCTTCTACCACAGTCATGTCCATCTGAGCTAAGCAATACTCACACAGTCTGCTGAAACACCCCCTTATCTATGTAGGTCCATTAATGTTACATATTCAGCAACTTTGTTGACATAAAAAATAGCTCCATACAGTAACTATGACCTAACACTCATTTTCTCTCTCACTCTTCCAGATCTTAAAAATGGATCTTATATCTTGCTGTCACTGTCAAAACAAGGAATAAATAACTCCCACATGTAGCTGTTAAAATTGTGCACATCATTAATTTAGTCAAGGCAGTTGAATAAATCTAAATCCAGGAGGTAACAGGGTTTAAAAAACATACTTTTGGCAGAACATGCTAGCCGTCCAAATATGTATTTTTGGAGCTGAATAAAAGAAGTTAACCATTGGTCATCTCATGCACTAAAATGTGTATTTGTATGAGTGTGCGAGACACGCACAAATGTGTAATATCTCTTAAGGTCAGAGATGCAATGTAGGATTAGGATTAATATTGTGTTCAGAGGAATTATAATCTTAGTCTTAATGTTCATGGTTGTTGTCAGCTAACTATCCATTGTGACCATATTTTTTTTTTTTTTAGTAATGAATTTGAGATTTAATGTAAACTAAATCCTCAATTCGGAGCTGCTTTGGAGAAAAATAACAATAACAACAACAGCATTCCAATGTGCTGTAGTAGAAGGACACATTGATGCCAGAGGTCAGAGGTGCTCTAGTAAGCAAATCTCAGGCCATAATCAAAAGCAGCCCTGTGAGTATAAAAGAGGTAGAGATGTCTTTTTCCTTTCAGTTCAACTGTGCACAAATTGAAAACAGTTGCAGGAATGTATGACAGTAAAAGCTGCTTTCTTTCATAACAGAAACAATTAATAACAGAACAAAAAGAGTTGTGGCAAACCAATACTTCCATCAATATGACACACTGCAGCAGGGGTTGCCAATTTCAGGTGAAGGAAATCAGGTTGTGACTTCCTTTTAGGAAATCACAGGGAAATCTCAATTTCTCTATACAACACATGCCAATTGAGGTTTAAAGGGAAATTTCATCCAAAAATTGAAATGTTGTTGTCATTTGCTCAATGTCATGTTTGTTCTAAGTATATGCTAGCAACTATGTAAAAAGAGTCACTGTTTGACTGTTAAGTGCTAAATATGTCACGGTTTGGCTTACTGACATACAATTTTGTTATCTGTTTTAAAGAAACCAATGTAATTCATTCTAGGTTTCAACACACATATTTAGTCAACCAAGGTAAATTCTAACACCACAGAATTGTGACAGTACATAAATATTTATGGTTGAACAAGCACACAATTCAATAATAAAGTGTTTTGTATTTTAGATATGTTTATTAACAGTTCAGTGCAAGAAAGAAACTGATTTCACTATTTACAAAAAAGGGACAATATGTTGATTAACAGTTAATAAAAGAAATATAAAAGCCAAAAGTAAACCATGGTCTGGTTCATATACAGCTTGTTGTGGTCAAGAATTTCCAAGGTTCTCTCAAAGTTATGAACAAACGTACTTCCAGTAACATTAATTCAAAGTTATCTGGTCTTTAATAATGTTCTTAAAATGTTAGTAAAAAACATTATTCAAACATTGGTCATGTAATGTCATTTTATTCCTAAAACCCTTTAGTTGGATGTCCATCTAATGTTTTTAAATGTAACTACTTTTTTCCGAATGCTCAGAGAACATTCAAAAATAATATTCCCATAATGTTTGCAAAATGGTCAAATTGATCACCCTGCTAGTGTATGATCCTCAGTCATTTAATGAATGATTTCTAGTTTATCTCTGTAACCATTTACAAAGTTGGCAAGTGTGTGATGCCTAGTATTTTAAAATGGTTTTACATGTGGTTAGTCATGGGACGATTGCATATTATACAGGACAACTGGCACCTCTTGTATGCACTAACATTAACTAGCTTCAGCAAATGCATATATACAATGCATCAATACTTTGCACTGAATCTACTAAAACAAAGGAGAAAATGTACTAAAAGTCAAAAAGTTCTGCACAATGGAGCCCACCATGTGAAAACTAGAGCTGTTGTGTCTGCAGAAGAGAACCAGAGGACAGGACACACTTTATGATTGATCTCAGTGAAGCTCCTCAGCCACAAATGATCAGCCACACACAAGCATTTGCTTCATTATGCAGTGGGTCCCCAGGCGCAATAATCATTATATCAAATGACAGGCTTTCTTCAGGACGCTGCTGTAGTTGTAAATAAAAGTATGTTAATTTGACTTGCTGTATTTAAGCGAGCAAGTTGCAAACATCATGTGTTTGAGTTAATTTGTACACGATCAGGCCGTTCTGAGGAGAGAGATATATGAGTTAATTAATTAACATTAATTTTATCGTTTAAGTAGAATGATGTTTTGAATGGATGTCAGTGAGTTTACTTAGCTTTTCATTCACTTGTAGTTTGATGTGGAAGAGGTAAATATGATTAATGTCTGAGTAAATTGTGTATAATGCGAATATAGAATTTATAGAATTCATTCAATTATTTTTGCCTGCTTTCCTCAACATAGGCCTATTCATTTTAATAAATACAATTTTCCACAAAATAACAACAACATACTGCTACTACTACTACAACCCGAATTCCGGAAAAGTTGGGACGTTTTTTAAATTTGAATACAATGAAAACTAAAAGACTTTCAAATCACATGAGCCAATATTTTATTCACAATAGAACATAGATAACATAGCAAATGTTTAAACTGAGAAAGTTTACAATTTTATGCACAAAATGAGCTCATTTCAATTTTGATTTCTGCTACAGGTCTCAAAATAGTTGGAACGGGGCATGTTTACCATGGTGTAGCATCTCCCTTTCTTTTCAAAACAGTTTGAAGACGTCTGGGCATTGAGGCTATGAGTTGCTGGAGTTTTGCTGTTGGAATTTGGTCCCATTCTTGCCTTATATAGATTTCCAGCTGCTGAAGAGTTCGTGGTCGTCTTTGACGTATTTTTCGTTTAATGATGCGCCAAATGTTCTCTATAGGTGAAAGATCTGGACTGCAGGCAGGCCAGGTTAGCACCCGGACTCTTCTACGACGAAGCCATGCTGTTGTTATAGCTGCAGTATGTGGTTTTGCATTGTCCTGCTGAAATAAACAAGGCCTTCCCTGAAATAGACGTTGTTTGGAGGGAAGCATATGTTGCTCTAAAACCTTTATATACCTTTAAGCATTCACAGAGCCTTCCAAAACATGCAAGCTGCCCATACCGTATGCACTTATGCACCCCCATACCATCAGAGATGCTGGCTTTTGAACTGAACGCTGATAACATGCTGGAAGGTCTGCCTCCTCTTTAGCCCGGAGGACACGGCGTCCGTGATTTCCAACAAGGATGTCAAATTTGGACTCGTCTGACCATAAAACACTATTCCACTTTGAAATAGTCCATTTTAAATGAGCCTTGGCCCACAGGACACGACGGCGCTTCTGGACCATGTTCACATATGGCTTCCTTTTTGCATGATAGAGCTTTAGTTGGCATCTGCTGATGGCACGGCGGGTTGTGTTTACCGACAGTGGTTTCTGAAAGTATTCCTGGGCCCATTTAGTAATGTCATTGACACAATCATGCCGATGAGTGATGCAGTGTCGTCTGAGAGCCCGAAGACCACGGGCATCCAATAAAGGTCTCCGGCCTTGTCCCTTACGCACAGAGATTTCTCCAGTTTCTCTGAATCTTTTGATGATGTTATGCGCTGTAGATGATGAGATTTGCAAAGCCTTTGCAATTTGATGTTGAGAAAGATTGTTTTTGAAGTTTTCCACAATTTTTTTACGCAGTCTTTCACAGATTGGAGAGCCTCTGCCCATCTTTACTTCTGAGAGACTCTGCTTCTCTAAGACAAAGCTTTTATAGCTAATCATGTTACAGACCTGATATCAATTAACTTAATTAATCACTAGATGTTCTCCCAGCTGAATCTTTTCAAAACTGCTTGCTTTTTTAGCCATTTGTTGCCCCCGTGCCAACTTTTTTGAGACCTGTAGCAGGCATTAAATTTTAAATGAGCTAATTAAGTGGATAAAGGTTTAAAATTTCTCAGTTTAAACATTTGCTACGTTATCTATGTTCTATTGAGAATAAAATATTGGCTCATGTGATTTGAAATTCCTTTAGTTTTCATTTTATTAAAATTTAAAAAACGTCCCAACTTTTCCGGAATTCGGGTTGTACTACTACTACTACTACTACTAATAATAAAAATCTATTACAAGAGGCATGCTACTCTTGCACATTCATGAGGAAAAATCAAAAGCAAATGGCAATGAACATCTAGAGATCTCAATACCGCCCGCTAGCTGTGATGGAAGAGTGCAGGTTTGATACTACATAGCTCATCGATTCTCCTGTTGATTTTATGGTTCACTGTGACAAGTCAAAGAGCAGTCTCTCATTCTCTACAAAAACTCTTCTTTTAAAAATTAGTTATGATTTTTATGTTATCATAATATGAACATACACATAAAAAATATTGTTTTATACTTGACTGCTCAATGACAAATTTCCATTTTATCTTTTAAGGCACGTTTTTCTTTAACAGTGTTTATTATCATACCATTTAATCTGTTGCATAAATCCATTTTCCAGCCAGCACTATAAAACCGTTTGAGTGACTATAGCAATAGTCATTAAAGCATTTGAAAACTTAACATCTATTTGACACTGTATCCTCATGTCTTTTTTTAATTTGTACCTTTCGTTGTATTTTATGTCATAAGTAGACATAGACTGTTTATTTTTTTTCTTATTTACTTACCATTGACTATAAATAAATTATGTAATTTTATATATTTTGTTTGTTGTTTTTATTTAATATTGTACTCATAACATGCTGTTTATTAAATACAAGTCTCAAGTTTATGCACTGTTAATTTTTTTTCACATTGCTTTAAAATAATACATTTTGTCAATTTTTTCCAGTTTCTTTTGAGTTAATTAGTTAACAAAAACAAATGCATAAATCATTACAAGATTCAAGACATTTGGGAGTAGTGAGTATGGAAGTTGTTTACTTTGTAACTAGTTCGATGTGTTCAGGCAGATACATGCACCTGTTACCATTTTATTTTATTTTTAACTGTCGATTATATCAGATTTATTTATTTTATTTATTGTGTTTATTATAAGAAGGAACTGTGTAGCAACTCATAAACTGCCTGCTTTGCTTCCTGGGAAAACACGCCGCTTAGAGAAATATACAATGCAATAAGAGTCGCGGGCGTTCATTAGAAACTAAATATTGTGCCGTTTGTTTTTCAAGAGCGTGGAGCGCTCGCGTGTTGGGAAAGTGGGTGTCGCTGTGCACGCTGCTGGAGGAGCTTCCCAGCGATGTGTCGCAGACTTTAAACACACTGTGACATACAGTGGTGGAGGGAGGGAGATCGCATACTGCAACACTTCTTATGCAATGAGTCCGACCGTTTTCATTCTGATCCAATGTGTCTGACGATTCAGTTTCCGCGCGCGATGCTCTGACCGCCGTGTGTTTATATGGAGACAGACACCCTAAGAAACAGTCAACCGGGAAATGGTAACACATGAACCTCCTCACTGGAAGGAACATGGTTGAGAGGAGCAGTAAATTTCTGTTCATCGTTGTCGGATCGGTTCTGTTCATGCTGATTTTGTATCAGTACGTGGCTCCGGGGATGATGAACTTCGGCTCTCCGCACGGGTACATGCTGGAAGACGATGCGGATCTCTTCCCGACTCCTGATCCACATTACGTGAAGAAATACTATTTTCCCATCAGGGATCTGGAGCGGACTGTGGATTTTGAAATCAAAGGGGATGATGTGATCGTGTTCCTCCACATCCAGAAGACCGGCGGCACCACGTTCGGGAGGCACCTGGTCCAGAATGTCAGGTTGGAGGTTCCGTGCGACTGTAGACCGGGACAGAAGAAGTGTACTTGTTACCGACCCAACAGGAAAGAAACGTGGCTCTTCTCTCGGTTCTCCACCGGTTGGAGTTGTGGTTTACACGCGGACTGGACCGAACTGACCAACTGCGTCCCGGGGGTTTTGAACAAAAAGGAGAGCAGGATGAAAAACCAAAGGTGATGCTTTTACAGAATTGTTTTATATGAAGTGTTAGTTGTGGCTTGAAACCCAATGAGCTCTACCAGAAATGTTTGGGGCATCATAGCCGTGTGCAGCCACAAAATACTATCTCTGTTCTAGATTTGAGAGTGTGTAGAAGAAATTAGCGAGCAAGGAATAACGTTACCACTTGCCCTCCCTCATCTGCGAAATACAAGACTGTAACATTACTCTTTATATTGGCTCTTAATCCTAAACTTGGGTCAACTTCTTTCTAAACCCCAGGTAAAGGCCGGTTTTAACCCCGGTTTCACATGTTAGCACTGCTTTTAACCCTAGGTTAACCCTGAAATGCAATGCCACAAAACACCGAGTGTTCGGCAACAGACAACCAATCATAAAATGTCCTAGTGTTTACCTTAATACATGTTTACGCACTTGCATATATGCTGCGCAAACTTTAAAGCGCTGTTTATGCGTTTTAAGTAAAATGATTAAAATGCCAAACAGTGACGTAAACACGTTAAATGGCAGGGTTATTGAGAAAGTAATGTCAAGGATGAAACAAGATATTCAGGATTAGGTTTACTTGGGGTTAACAGTGACACAGGGTTAAGAACCTAATGATGTTGAGGTCAGTTAGATTTACGTGGTTATATGAAACTGGATGGCAACCTTTCAGAAATGAACATGGAAACCATAGTAGGCTAGTTATATCATAGTATTTTACTAAATGTACAAATTCGGAAAATAAACTGTTACTGTAGCAAACATGGTGCTTATCCTACTATTTTATATAGAAACATAACTTGCTGTTTTCCCCAGTGATGGAGGTGGAAAATTACTGTGTTGTAAAACAGTCTCTTGTAAACACTATAGTGAGCACTGGCTGCTAGGATAGATGTTACAGGACTTACCACATCAGGACGCTCCATAGCAGTCATGTCAGGAATAACCTGCCACTGGTAGTTAGTGTCATCTGTGTATTCTGGGTACGAATTGTAAATTTTACTTAATCATCTTTCACCGATCACATGTGATGGTTTTACAAAAGCATTAAGACCCAAGTTGGCATTGGAGTAGGTTACTGTTTGCAATACGCTTAGTTTTGCAATGGTGTGAAATCCATCTCAGAGCCATGTCCGTATACTGTTTTGGTTTTTTAAAAGGATTTTGTAGATTAAATTATTTAAACTCTGCAGAGTCAAATACATCAGATCAGATTTAGCAAATAATCACCAGCCGACTCCTATCCAGAAAGAACACCGTCTAGATCCAACATCCCCTCGAGTGTACAACATCGCTCGTATCACAGCGATGCCATTACTCTTGTTGCTTTTGGCAACCTTAGGAATGCAGCACTGATATGGATGCACAATCCTCTCCTTGATTAATCTCTCTTGTGATAAAGGCAGACATACCACACCAGTGCTATTTTCTCATAATTCATCACACATGTGTGCATGTTCGTTTTGTCTGTGAAATTAGCACAGGGTCAGTGGTAAAAGAGGTGAGGGGAGTTTTGTCATCTTGCGCTTTTACTATCTGCATAATTCTGATAATTAGACTGAAAATACCGTGCATAGATAATTCGGATTTGATATGCTGCTTTGTTGCACAGATCTAAGCGCTCTTTTTACATTAGCTACAGTGATTTCAAAGGGCCAATGTAGGGTGAATTTAAACTTTGTTCATTGCTATTTCTTGAAGCTATAAAAGTAATCTGTAAAAAATGCTCAGAACTTGTATTTGGGTGCTTTAGAAAAATTTAAAGTCTGAATAAAAATTTAATTTTTATGTTATTGATGGCAAATGAGTCATGATTGCAGATGAGAAAAGCGGTGTGGTTTACAACCCGTCAAATCTCTTAGGCCTAAAAAAAAAAAAAGTTTGGTTCCGGTTGGTTGTCAGTTGAGGTCATTGGTCGGTAGGGATTTTTTTTTTATTTTTATTTATTTATTTTTTCTCCAGTGGCAGTTTTACACACACACACACACACACGCGCGCTGATTTTAAATGTGTGTACCGGTACTTTTACGACAGTGATTCTGTATTCCCGTTTAAAGTCTGTTGTTGCCATAGACACACAAAACGCACACACACACACAAAAAGCCTTCGCGGGAGTTTGACAGGCGATCTCATAGTAGATTAACATGGAGGATTTGAACTTGAAAAACGGAGTGTACAGACATCTTTTTGTAGTCAAACAACATTCTTTGTTATGTTCATTTTTTGTGGTTTATTTGATTTTGATGCTATAAATTAACTAGAAGCAAGAGACGATCAGTTAGTTTTAACTGATGATCTAACTTACAGCGATCTGTTCGACACATTCAAGAGCCACAAAACGGTATTTATTGTTTACATTTCTTTAAAAAATGACCACATTTGAAAGGTGAAATAACCAAATGAGACTTTGTTTCATATTAAAAGTAAGCTGGTAATGTTAATGTCCTGTCTGTCAGCATGTTGTCAGTGCCCTCTCTGTTCCGCGATATATTGTTGACTCCCCCCGTGTTTCTCTTAATGTTACGATTTCCAAACCTTAAGTTATAGCTCACTTTAGGAATTGACAGTTAAAGGGTTTTGATGCAATACTTAAAGGTTTTTAACGGATTACTTAAGTGTAAAACAGCATTTAAAGGAAACTGTAATTTAATTAACGATGTGTGAAAGACCGTTCTTCCCCAGTCTCATAAAATAAATTTGGGTCGCACATAAATTGACAGGGTCGGTCGGAAACCGGAACCAAACAATTTTTTTTTTTAGGCCTTGTGGAGATTTTAAACTGCTGAGGACTGCTGGGCTGTTTGTCTTTAAATGGTTGTGTTTTTAAACCAAAATATTAATGGGAACTATTTAGTTTTATTCTCACATAAGTGGCCTTCAAGCAAAAAAAAAAAAAAGACGTTTCCTGAGGCTCATTGTAGATGTTTGTTAATAATACAATTTCTGTTCCAGTAATTGCAGATTTCAACAGGGATGTGCATTAATTTCAATGGTAATTAAAATCAGTTTTTCTGTTTGGTAAATGTGTCATTGCTTAATGCTTTTACTGCCTTTAAATGAAATAGTGTGATCATATATCATATATATCGGCTTTATAATAACCACCAGCCACCCTGCTCTCTAAGATATCAGCATTGGCCATCAAAAATTTTATTTTACTTTTTTTTTGTGTATAAAATATTCTGAGATGTGTACTCTTCATGTTTACATAAGTGCGTTTTCATTTTAAAACGCATAACCTTTTTAAAAACAATTATGTGGCTGCCCACATTCACTCTGTATGGAAACATATGGGTAGCAATATTCAATTTGGAATGTAATATGCAAAATGACAATGCAATACGTAAAATGGCAATGCATTTCTGTATTTACATTTACATTTTCCAATACATTTGTGCAACGTTTGGTGCAAAATGAAAATGAAAATTAAATTACAATTTTCATTTGCCATTTCATACACCAGTTTTAATATGTAAAATTAATACTAATTTTAACGCTTTATAAGTTGCAAAATTAAAATGAAAATGTATTACAGAAATGATTAGATATGTACAACATGTTCAAGCAAAAACTGTGGCAAAATTATCATTTAAATTCTATTTTTCTTAAATGCATTAACACTCACAGGCAAGACACTTACGATTGCATTTTCATTCAATGTCCCGCAATGAATGTAGCAAAATTCAATGTGCACATTGAAAATGCATTCCGAGCCGATCAGCTCGGAATGGTGGGGCTTGCAGAAGGTCAGAGACTCAAATCTCAAGAAGAGGATTCAAGTGAGAGAACATGGACAAGACAGTAGGTCCATGTACGTTTTGATCATTTCGGTTTATGGCTTCAATATTTCATTCGCACTTGTGGGTGGCACTGAAGCGCTCCTTTCATCTGATTGGTCGAATCGCTCCACCTTCAGCTCGGTCTTTTCATTCTTTCAGGCAGAATAAGAGTCAGTGCAAGTGAAGCACTGTAATGTCTGAAACCACCGCTCACTGTTAATTAGCATAATATTTGAATCAGATGTAGCTGGGCACACAATTCATGCTGATGCGACTTGCAAGAGACCCCGTTAAATTATTTCTAGGTTATAGTATTGCATAAATATTGTCCCACTGATAAAAACAGTGCAAATAGTTTTGTCTCCTTGGAGTGAAGTGGAAATAAATATAGTTAAATTTATGTAATAAAATTAAATAGGATTTTTTGGGAAGGTAAGTCTGGCCAGTTATACAGCAACACGAGTCAGACGAGTCTGAAGATCTGAGCTGAATTTGGTGAAACATTAAAGTTCTAGTCTGTCAATTACTCTCATAATAATAATAATGTTACCCGTATTTTTCGGTATAAGTTGCATCAGTCCAAAAATACGTCATGACGAGAAAAAAAAACATATACAAGTCGCACTGGACTATTAAACGTACAGTATGGGATTTTTGGCCACCAGGGGTCACTCAATCAAAATAATAACAAAAGACGTACTTTGATGACGTCGGGAAAGAGCGTAGGTTCATGGGAGTTGTTGTTCTTTGGAACACGCGCTCTGTTGCTCCCCACATTCCTCACTCATTCTAACGTAGTATTTTGACAATCACGTCTTTTCGAACGGAGAGATATATGAATTATCAGACCCTTATCAAATCAATATTCCATCTAGCTAGTAGTAATATATGTAAAAAAAAACACGGTCATCTTTCGTTAATAATTATAATTATGTTTATACTATGATATCGAACAAGATAGTGAACTGCATTTGAAGCTACTTTATCCAGCTAGATATAGAACAAATGTGGATTTACATTATACTATACATAAGAGCTAGTCCGTCTGCGTTTTACACAAGACATCATCGTTTCACAAAATATACGGATAGATACAGTTAGCTGAATGGATGCATACCTGTTTATTAGAATGCACGCGAGTTCGGCATCTCTATGTAGTTTCAGCTTGTCATGAAGCTCTCTCTATCTTGGAAATGCAACTCCAATATTTACCCGTGTCTTGTTTCCTCTCCTGTCCCAAAACCTTCTCGGGTCATTTATTTCACCCATACGTTTGCGCTTCACAGAACGTGCAGGCAAAGCATAATCATGATCCGTAGCTAAGTTATTGATTGAGGTATAAATACTAATATAAACCATATAAATATAAAATATAATAGTCTCGATCAAGGCTAGCTACTACTTTATCTTCTTCGTCTCTTCTTTGCTTCTGTTCACCTTTGTATTTGGCGGTTCCTCCGGGTTCCGCAGGAAGTTAGATAAACTAGAGGGGTCAAAGGTTATACGACGCCATAGACGGGCGACAAAATGGAAATAAAGAAACGTAACCTCTTCTAATTAAACTATAATTTTCTCCGGATTTGAAAGTTCATGGAAACTGTTGGGATAATGTAAGTACACAACTAAAAAATATATATATAACATAGATATAGTGATTTCTGCTATTTTTAAAGCAGAAAAATTACATATTGTGCCTTTAAGTCGCATTTATTCAGAACCAAGAGAAAACATTACCGTCTACAGCCGCGAGAGGGCGCTCTGGGGTAGGCTACAGGAGCACTGAGCAGCATAGAGCTAATTTTACTATTTTTATTTCAGAAATATCACAATATTAATTTTTACAATTATTTATTAATGTCACACACACATACCTAGTGCCTTATGACTTAAAAGATGAGAGTGGTAAATGTTACAGACATGGAACTGTTCAGTCTATTATTGATTTTTATTTCCACTTTATTTTCCATTAAAATATTATGCTAATGAACAGTGAGCGGTGGTTTCAGACATTAAAGTTCTTCACTCGCACTGACTCTTATTCTGCCTGAAAGAATAAAAAAAAGACAGAGTTGAAGGTGGAGCGATTCGACCAATCAGATGAAAGCAGCGTTTCAGCTCCGCCCACAAGTGCATATGAAATATTGAAGCCATAAACCGAAATGATCAAAACGTACATGGACCAACTGTTTTGTCCATGTTCTCTCACTTGAATCCTCTTCTTGAGATTTGAGTCTCTGACCTTCTGCAAGCCCCGCCTTGTTCACGCAGTGATTGACATGGCGCGAGGGGGCGGACACGTGATCGGCTCGGAATGCATTTTCAATGTGCAGATTGAATTTTGCTACATTCATTGCGGGACATTGAATGAAAATGCAATCGTAAGTGTCTTGCCTGTGAGTGTTAATGCATTTAAGAAAAATAGAATTTAAATGATAATTTTGCCACAGTTTTTGCTTGAATATGTTATACATATCTAATAATTTCTGTAATACATTTTCCCTTTAATTTTGCAACTTATAAAGCGTTAAAATTAGTTTTCATTTTACATATTAAAACTGGTTTATGAAATGGCAAATGAAAATTATGTAATTTAATTTTCATTTTCATTTTGCACCAAACGTTGCACAAATGTATTGGAAAATGTAAATGTAAATACAGAAATGCATTGTCATTTTACATATTGCATTGTCATTTTGCATATTTCATCCCAAATTGAATTGCTACCTATACGCTTCCATAACTCTGTGCATCCTTGATGACCGTGTAAACAATAACATCATGCTCCGTGTTGTACCTGCATGAATGGTCATGTGACATGTGTTTTCGGTTGTGTAGTGTGGACGGAGAACATTTCTGAAACGCAGTGAAAACGCAAGTGTAGGTGAGGACCGTTTTCATTTTAAAATGCCAATTTAAAACGAAAACGCACTGGTGTAAACAGGGCTTCAGTCTTAACTGCATGAGATTACGAGCATGTTGGGCGACCAAAGCACAGGGTTTAACACCTGTTGTCTGTACAGTGAGTTTCAATTCATGGAGGCCAACGCCATTCCCACAAACGTGCAGGAAGCCATCTGACAGCTGTGCCAATCTGTATGCCTGTTATGTTTAACGGGCTTGTTTACATTTAAATCTCTCTCGGCTCCTAGACTTTGGAAGTCTCGCTTGCTCTCCTCTTCTTTGCCATTAACGTGGCGAAGGACAAGCTTTTAATTAAACATAGGTCTTATTTGGATTGTCAGGATTTCTAGAGTTACATTTTCCAAATCACATTCTCAACGTGCCACTCCCCCAGGGACCTTGTGGACGTAAGAGCAATGGGGGCATTTTAATTGCTTAACGAGATGTGCATCATCACATTCTCATTGAGGCACCGGTTTTAGACAGGAAGCCATCTGGCGAGTAGTTTGTTGCTCTCAGGCATGAAGCACAGGGGTTTCTGATAGACCAGTGAATGGTGACCAGAGGAGAGTGACGTCTTGTGTGGGTGTGAGGTATGAGAATGTTTCCCTCAGCGAGTGTGTATGCAATCAGCCACCAGTGGTTGTGTTTTACCCACCCACCCACCCATTCCCAACGGTAGATTATCCGTCTTTGGCTCCATTGCTCTAAACAGAATGCAGTCTGTTTAATGAAGGGTCTGTGTCTATGATATGCTCAGCAAACTCAGCAGAAAGGAGGACGCTGTCTGTTTGTCACCCACAAAAGATAATGATAAGCTTTTAATTATTTTTATGTTATAACTGATCACTGATATTTAAATTTTATAAAACGTTTTTAAATAAATCCACAATAAAACACTTAAGATCAGTTTAAATGTGACAAGTGAATTTAGGCAACATTATGATGTACAGTATCAAAAATGGATTTTCATTTTGAGATTTGCTACAGATTACATTTAACAGTATGATCAAATTAGAATAGAATAGATTAAATAAAAAATTAAATAATGTATTAAATAAATAATTGGCCAAACTACTGTACATTCTCTCTTAAAACACATTGAACTCTTTTCAAAAAGGACTTTTCAAGTATCTTCTTGAGACTTTCAAAACATCCAGGTTGCAGGTTGTAAACAACGAAGGCTGTCAGACTCTAAAAAAAATCTCGAAAGTTTTCCATGCGACTCTTGTGCTGCTTTTATATAGCCATGCAATTATTGTGCGAGGAAGTGACTGAAATGTAGCTATTCTGTCGCTCTCATAGCAGAATTCTCATTTATGGTTGAATTGTCTCTTTAAGTAATGTATTTGCCATGATTTCTCATTTTAAGCCATCATAGATGAAGATAGAATCCCAGTTGGGGGGCAGCCTGGGTAGGAGGCTTGACGCAGTGATCAAGCAGACACAGTTTACTTGAAATGACAAGGTGCCGATGGGGTACGAGACCACGTTGCCATGTTCCTGTTAAACTCAACATTTATTGTGATTATTTGGGGGGGGGGGATGAAATTGTACTTTATACTGGCATACAATTGTGAGCTGCAGAGAGTAATTTGCCAATTATCATAATAGGCCCCTGTGAGCTCGCATTTGAGATCATGGAGAGAGAAAGATGTGACATCTTTGTAATTATTAAAACAGACAAAATAGATAGAAACTAGTATGGAATGGGTTCCAAATGTCTTAGACCACACTGAAATTGTAATTTAGAAAAAAACAAAAAACAAAAAAGGTTTTAGCACAATTTAAAACAAACAGATGTTATGACATGAAAAAAATTACAAATATTAAATTAAAAAGTATAATAAATTAGTCATAATTTATTTAATTGTATATAGTGCTGGGTGAAACCGGGAAAAAAATTATCATGATAACATTTTTCATATCAGTCGATATCGGAATAATCACGATAAATTTTAAATCTTTAATCTAGAATTTTGAAAGTTGTAGAAACCAGACTATATTAATTGTGGCTTTAAACTGCTCATTATGGTCAGAACATGACAAACAATTCACGCTTTTGAATTCTATACACCTTTCCAGACATTTTCCTTACAAAATAAATTTGTCTCAGCACAGTTTTCTGCAGGCTGCAATATTAATAACATTCTTTTTGTCTAGAAATGCTCTCTTAGTTTAAATACATTTAGTATCACACAAATCATACAAACTCTTTTCAAAATCTTTTATTTAGACAAAATACAGCAACAGTAATTATATTCCATTACTCCTTTAGTACATTTAATTCATGTCTACATTAATACTATAAGAAAATGAAATATGAATATCCCACATTTCTGTCACAATATCATGGTTCAGTTAGTGTTACTACAGTAAATCCATGCTAAATGATGGCTATCTGTAGATTGAAAAGCCTTCTGACTGTACTGATTCTCACAGTGTTTCTCCTGTTTGTCAGCTGTTTCTAGTTTTTAAACTAGTTTAAATCAGCGAGTCATTGGTGTTCTTTACTGAATTTAAGCGCTTCACACTGGATCTCACAATATGATCAGCTTTTCATTTAATCTGTCAAGTTAGCAATAATGAAAGAAGGCAATTAAATTAGAAAAATGCTAAATAGAGGCATTTCCTTTGGTGGTTTTAGACCTTTAGACCTCAATGTGTGTGTATCTATAAATATGTATTCTCCTGGGAAGTGCCCGTGTGTGTTTGCGTGCATGTATATATGTGTGTGTGAGTGATGAGAGAGGATTCTGGGCTGTGTGCACCTACTGTCAATTTTTTCCACATGTCCTGTCTATTTAAAGATATTGCAGCAGATTTTGAGTCCCAGTCCAATAAACTGGCACAGAAAAATCCTGCAGTACTGCTGTCAGTCTTTTCTTTTAATTTTGTATATCTCTCCACACTCGTTTCTTCAGCCTCTATCGCTCTCTCTTTTGCTCTCTCCCTTCATCTCTTCTTGTTTCTTCAGTGGTGTCAGTGTCTAATCAAACAGGCAAGATAATTGTCCACACTGTGGCATTATGGATATGGACCACACAGTATACTCCAAGCGTGACTAGAACATTAGAGGGAATGTATTTGCATGGAAGATTTACTGTAAGTTCTAAAATGGCAGGCCATACTAATGAACAGCTGCCTTCTGTATAATAAATAGCAATATTTGGTGTACAGGACACCCTCACAGTCCCCGATCATGGTGTCATGGAGGAGTGAAATTATACTAGGGATGGGCGTTTTCCGCAAATATCACATTCGAATATTTGAGCTCACAAAAAATGAATATTCGAATATTTGTTTATTTAAATTAAGTTTAATGAGACAGACGTTATTTTTCAGCACCATTTATTGTTTCACAACCTAACACACAATAAGCTTGAACATTACACATCGTGTTTTGTAGCTGAAAACATTTAACATGCGTGCAAACAAACAAAAGTACAGATTAAAAGCAAAAAAAAAAGTGAACAAAGAAAAACCGTAAAGCAGCCTGCAGCAATAAGGCTATTGTAGAACGTAGCCTACACTTAACTTTTAAACTGTCAGCAAATCTTTTTTGCTTTTTTTCTATTGTTTTACATGTTCTTGTTTAGAAACACAGGCATGTAAATATGATCTGGGGAAAGTCGGCTCCTTAGTTTGTTAACAATAAGGCTGACTGCGGAGAAAACGCGCTCTGACTGCACAGACGTTGTCGGGCCTCACAAATAACGCTGTGCTAAGCAAATAAGTTTTGTGAAGCGCTTCGTGTTTTCGTTTCACCACTGAATGGGAACCTCATCTGGTGGAATACATGGCTCCAGCAAGAACTGATCCCACTCGTCTCGGCTGGACTCTCTGTAATCATTGCTGAAGAACTGGCTCAGCCTTTTCCGACGAGTGGGCATTGCATCCCCTTCATCGCTGGTGGTGGCGGCTGCATCCGCAGCACTCGCATCAAGGAAAATGTTCTGATCACGTTCAAAAAACTTTTTTTTTCTTACTTCTCTCATATTTTCATCGAGAAACCTGAGATGTTTGTGCCGAGGGTCTAGGGCAGACGCGAGAAGAGGAGTTTTCACTGCATTCTCCAAGTTAGCGGTGTTTATTCGTTGCTGGAGAGATGCCGGAGCAATTTTCTTGAATTCGGTCACTTTCTGTGACTCTCCACGGCATATTTGAAGTACTGTAGAAGACCGCAGTTCTTAGGGGCTGTTCACATATCGCTTCTTTTACGCACTCAAGTTCGTTATTTCCAATGTAGGCTAGTGGTATGCGCGCTCATAATGGAAGCGACGCGGTGCGATGGACCCTATTTTTCCAGGCGCGTCCGCACCGCATCGAGTTAAAAACATCTCAACTTTTCAGAATGCTGCAAGCGCACCGCAGGTCATGTGACAAAAACTAAACATTCAGCTTCATCCTTTCCCGTAACAACGTTGAAAGCTCAGCCAAGATGAAGGAACAGCTGATCATAGCTGTATATGGATTGCCATTTTGAAATAAATTTAGGAGCAGAGCTACTGAAAGCGATTTTTTTGTGCTGCAAATCCATTTATCCTTTGCTGAAATTTCCATGTCTTCATGGAGAGAGCACGTCATGGTTGCTTAGCCACGGCAGACATCCCAGGGGCGCAACTGCCCGAGCGCTTTGGAAAGAAGGAGAAAGCCGCGCGACTAGCATTTTTCACGCGTTTTTAGGCGCAATATGTGAACGGCCCCTTATTCATTCATTAATTATTTTTTGCTTGCATACATCTTCAAATATGCCGTGGAGAATCACAGAAAGTGACCAAATTAGGTTTTATTGTGAACTTTTTTTTGATCATTTTTATTTATCGAATAATTAGAGCAGAACGAATATTCGAATGTTCGACTATCCGTGCACACCCCTAGTTTATACTATGTTATTTAGTCCTTTGCCAGGTCAACTGCTTTCCAAAGATTTTAGAGCTCCAGTTGCTTCAAAGTTGCTTCTGTCAAATGATTCAGATTTTTGCTTATGGTGTCACTATAAGTGGATGGGGCCACAATCATGCTCACTGTCTTTAGGTTGAAGATTGTACATGTAGGTCTGCAAGTGAACTATAATGCTACAGGCAAAATTTTTTATCATATTGAAATGAGGGTGGTGAAAAAATGAAATAATCCGAGCAACAGGAAGAGCTTGAGCACGTAAATGTAAATTTATTATCCCTCAGGTCATCCAGGAATTAGATGCATTTGTTTCTTTATTCAAATATTTTGAGATATTAGCATTACATCAATGCTCACCAATGGATCCTGTGCAGTGAATGGGTGTCGTCAGAATGAGAGTCCAAACAGCTGATACAAACATCACAAAAATCCACAAAAAATCTAAACGGCTCCAGTCCATTAACTGATGTCTTGTCTGTAATCCATAATAAGGGTGCATGATCCTAGGGCTGCTCGATTATGGCAAAAATCATACCCACGATTATTTTGGTCAATATTGTAATCATGATTATTTAACACGGTTATGAGGGGGCCATATGACCGAAACTTTATATATGAGTGACTTATTTAAAGATAGTGATACATATCAAATACGCATTTCCTGTATATAAGGTTGCAATGACATCTACATTGTAGCGACCAGCAAAATAGCAAACAAACAAACAAACTAATTTGTATTATTGAAAATAATTAAACTGTCAGTAATAAAAAAAGCAAAGGACAAATACAATAGAAAAGATACAAATGAAACAAACTGTGCTTTAATTTTTTTTTTATGCAAGTCTCAAGAAGTATGATTATTTCATTTATTCACTATACAGTACTATTTATTATTAATGTCTCATTTCAGTTTTAGTTTGGCTCTAGTTCTGTATTTATTTTAGTTTATATGAAAAGGTTAATTTAGCGGGGAAATGAATAATCAAACGTAAAATAAAACATTGCCTGTTGTCACATTAAGAGCCGCATGGATCCAAATAACTGTTCCAAGTTTATTTATTACATGGCCGACGAAGGTATACATGAACATGATCTGACCGTTTAGATTCGCACCTTGAGCTAAAAGATGACTTTACATCTGTGACTTTACATCCTTACGTCTGTGTTCTGTTCAGTTTCGAATTGCATATATCTTCCTGAGCAGCGCAAGTTCTCTTTCATGCTTTTAAAATCATGAATAAATATACTTTGTTAAATCAAGTACGTCACATTTTCCAAATGTCACGTTACACGATTTTACAGATTTGCACAGGAAATTGGTCTTTTATGTAGGAAAGAAAGCACAGTGCTGCAAAAGGGAGCATAATGGGGCGAATAATTGCATTTTCATAAGCATTGGAGGCAAAAAACGAAATCGAACCTTTTTTTTATTAATTTCACAGCACTTACATCAGTGGTTTTCAACCTGTGGGCCGCAGCCCCCTAGTGGGTCGCCGTGGTATTGCAGGTAGGCCGCCAATTACTATTAATATAAATAATAATATTGTTAATATATGTAAAAATGTCTAAATCATAACATAATAACCATTTCATATATATAAATAAATAACAAAAAATAAATATTCAACTGTAACTTTGATTCCACTATTCAAGCTCGCTTATTGGTTTAAGAATAAACCACCAATTTATATTTTAGCTGCATATGCTACAGAACAACAAATTCAAACATGCATAAATGACTGTCAACATGTTCCCTCCTGACTGCTTGCTCCGCTGACTGTCTACCCGCTGATGAGCTATGGCTGGATCCCGTTTTGCTGAGCGGTGCCAGCCCGAGTTATTTTCTGTTCATTGCCAGTTCATTCTAGGGCTGTGCGATTAATATAAATCTACATAAAAACACGATTTGGGTGTGCACGATTTTCCATGGCCCTGACCTCCAGTAGTATGCTATCCGATCCAATCAGAACGCAACACGCCTAGCGCGAGAACAGAACAGACTGGGCATATGCCTACGTAACTCCAGGTTCACACACTGTCTGTGATGCACCTTTTTTCTGAGTCCATGTTAACGGATCAGAGCGTTCACACTGCATGCGGTAAAAGGCTAGAAATAAAAATGTGCGAAAATAATTAATATCTAGCACATGATCATAGAGAGTGTTGTGAGTGCACAGGACGCAGTTTAAGTGAGAGGAGACATGTTTTAAGTGCACACACTTTCTCCGGTCGATAGCAGCGTGTATCTGAGTAAGCACGAGTGCTTTTGTGACAGAGCAAAGGAAATCTGCGTGCGAACAGAGATTCACGCTCGTGCATTTTTTTAATGTGCTTTCGCGTTACAATAATGCGCTCTTGCTGCTGCTGCTGCACCGCTTACACATACTGTATATACACACTGCAAACGGAGTACATGTGAACCTGTATAATGTATAACAAATCTATTTCAACACCTGAGGCACTGCTACAATTAATGAGCTCTAAGAACATTGCATTACAAAAAAGAAAAAAAAAGTCCCTGGACACGGGATTTATTTATTTATATTTTTTGCCATAAGTCCGATTGATCAAGGTTTGTATAAAATGAAAATCAGTGTTTGTAAATCATGTAAGGTTCAGTCAGTTCCGTATTTATTCAAGGTACTTCCAAGATTTTTGAAGTCCTGGTTATTAATATGGAACAGTAGATGATCTTGTGAAACAAAGATGTGGAACACAAAGCTACAGTGAGGTAAAGAAATTAGCAAGAGCTCTCAAGTAGTGCTTGATATTGAATGAAGATTATCTTCAAAACAGTCAATTCTTGAAGATGTTGTTCTTCATATTTGGCAGTGAGGACTATAGAGCCACACTGTGACTGTTATAGGTCTAGCCCTTTTCTTAAGAGTGTGCGTGTTGGTTTACTGGTCCACAAATTATAGTCTGATGTGGTTAGCGGTTGTGTGATCTTTGTGGTTTGAAGGTCAGTAGCCCAGAGTTTATAAAATCCTTCAACTCTCTGTGTGAACCCGGATTCTGGCTCTGAGAGCGTGAGCCAGATGGCTTGGCGTGCTCCAGATCTGCTTGGAGCAGAAAGCGGAGGTTCTGACAGGCCAGTTTTTCCTGGGCCGGTAAGAAAAAGAGCTTGGAGGCAGGCCTGATAGCAGCAGCCTGACCTCGATGTGTTAATCCCATCAGATCAGTGTGGATTAAATACAGGCTTCTCAAAGCCCGTTATGTGGTAATGTGGGATCTGTGCCCGCCCACCCCAAAAATCAACAGACCACTGCTTTTGAACGAATGGTTCTATGTTTGTGACCTTTCTGCATTTTTACTTTCATTGTATTATGCATGATTCATTTTCATGCTTGTATTCATAATTAGATAATCTAAATCTATGTGATACCAAGTTGAGGTCTCTAATTTGATAGAGAGAGTGAGAGGAAACATTTATATATATATATATATATATATATATATATATATATATATATATATATATATATATATGTATACATTTCTCTTATACTGGTTGTTTTTAATATGCCATGTCTAAAAATAATCCAAGTTTTTTGTATACCTCATGTAAATACCCACTTCTAAATGTCCAATTCATGGCCGGTGAACTTGAATTCCTTAAGATCAGTTTGTCTAATCAGGCAACCCAACGACTGAAAACATGTAACTTTGTACATCCCTTGTAAGGGCATCATAGCCAAGAATGCCTTTTCGCTTCATTTCTATTATAAGATGAAAAGGCTATTTTCATATCACTGGCACTGACTTCTAAAAAGCTTCTTGTTTACCTCTCTCTTTGCTGATTATCTTGGCCCATTTCTGCTTGTTGTCTGTGGAGGTTTGGTAATTGCTCGACAGTATTCAATAGTGTTTCTGTTAGATAAGCTGTTTTTTGTGTCTTTTTTCAAAGAAGGTCTTGCGCTAAGAGCTGCTATCACTCACATTTCAGAGAGAGTGTGTTTTTTTTTTTTTTGTCATCTGACATCTCAACTGTGTGAAGACAAAGTGCTAACAGACATAGTAAGTGCGTATAAACTGATCTAGGGCAGTTCAAGGGAAGATCGTGATAGGCTGCCGGTGTTTTAGGATCAGCATGCTAAGTTAGCCGCGGATGCTGAGCTCTAGCAAACAAAGTGCTTACCTGGAGAAGCTCAAAATAAAACGAACTCTTTTTTTTAGAAATAAAACAAGAACAATTACACAAATTACTAGCATGGATGAATACAACATTACACAGTTACAATTAAAGCTAGTAACAGTAGTATTCAGGTGCAGAAATGTTATAAATAAGTGTAAAATAACACAATAGTGTCCACTGCACAAGTTAAGTACAGATAAGTCTTAAATCTGTGGTGTTATTTGATTAGTGGACAGAAGCAGGTATTTATTGGCTGCTGTCATTTTAAGACCAAATGCACGGACCTAATACTGACACCCATACGGTTTCTTTCTAAGCTGTTTATTTTCACTTAAGACATAACCGACTGTTTACTAGAATACTCACCAAAATGGGTGTTTTAACATAACTTTGTATGTGAAAGTCGAGGAATCATGCTGTGTCTGAATCACACCTCTCTGTGTGTGTGTGTGTGTGTGTGTGTGTGTGCGCAGCAGCGGCTGAGCGCACAGAAAACAGTGAACGAGTTAAAATTGCACCCCTGCTGATTGGCCATAGGCCTCACTGATCTGTGAAAAAGATGGATAATTTTGGCAATGTTCAGTTGTGTATAAGCTCAGATCAATGAAGCCCATATTATCAATCAGTTAAAAAAAAGAGGTACAATTGAAATTTTTGAAAGCAAACAAGTTGATTTAAAAAGTAAATGCAATATTTGGTATTAATAGAGCATAATGAGAGATTCATTATGAAGTATTTTTTTTTGTTGGTCATTTTGACCGGGAACACCACAAGTGTTGGGGATAAAATGACATTAACATGGGGAGGAATTGTTATGTCCTTAATGAGCAAAGTCAGTGAGTTGAAGTACAGTGCAACAATGAGATTAACTAGAATTGACCAATTGGTCACTTTTTTATTTTTCTAAATCATGTCACCCCAACCCTCTTTGTTTCACCTCACAGCAAGGCCAGTTTCTCAACTTACTTGCAAGTGCCCGGCTGCTCTCTGATAATATGGATCTTGTGGCCCGTGAAGAGAAACGTGCCCTTGAGCTGGACCTAATGCCGGCACTGCATGAATGAGTGCTTCAGTGCCTCCTCTATCTCTAATGGCTTTTTAATAAACAAAGACTTGACCAGCCTTCTTCCTGCCCTTTGTGTTTAGCATAAATGAATACATGAAGATGAACACAACTCAGCTCCTAATGCGAGAGTGAACATGTGCTTACTCTGGTCTTTTTTTCATCTTACATCCTTGTTTACAAAACACTCTTGCTTAAAAAATATTGTTGCTGCTCATCTCTGCCTTTCAATCTCATGAATTTTTTTCTCCCGTGTGATTTGGAATCTTGTTCTAATTTTCTTTACTTTACAGTTTTGGCCCATGTGGCCAAAACATTGCTGGCATTATGATGGACGTAGCCTTTGAAGTTTTGTTGTGCACTGCACTGCCAGGTAAAGCCCTCGGCGATGGCACCAAATTGATTTCCATGTGCCGTGGACAAATTGCCATGCAATGACTAATTAACAAACATTTTTATAATTTATAATTAGGGCCTCCACTCTCCCAGTGTGAGTTGGCTCACTGCCTAAATTTTAATTTGAAAATCCACGAGTTCTGCCTCAGAATTATAAAGACTCTCACCCTCCCCCAGCTCACAGCTGAAGCAGGTGTCTTCCCTTTCTCTGCAGACCATCTGATGTTAGAAGACTTTTAGCATTCAACTCTGTGTGAAAAACTTTTGAAAATCCCAGATTGCTTCAGAAACCGGTCCATGATGTGTCAAGACAGTGTCTGAGAAACCTCAGTGGTGAAAGTTTTACAAGTGAAAACTGAGTTTACATGAACTAGGCCACAATAAAAGATTTTAATACTCATACTTGATTTTGCCTGTTCAACTGCTGCAAATTTTTCACAGCAGCTCTGTATATCTGACTATAACAGCTAGGGCTGCACAATTAATCAAATTTCTAATCGTGATTACAATTATGGATGCCACGATTACATAATCGTTCAAAGACGCGATTACAAAAATAAATAAACCATTAAAAATGCCCTCTTGCATTATTCTGTGTGCTTCAGAGGTGTTTGCAGTGTGGGGTTTAACAAACTCAAACACACTGGATAAAAGGTATTTTGTCTAACTGATAGTCGTTGTCACTCTGTTGCGCACGATAGATATGTTAAATGCCAAACGTGTCAAAGGCAGAACAAAATAGCGGTACTCGTTTGAACTGCATGCCACACTGGCCTTTTAGCCACTCACCTCAAAAGAAAACAGCTCAGCGCAAGTAGAGTGCATGCATTTATCACAGTGACCAGTCGCGATCACGCACTAAACAACACTGTGAAATCCAGTAAGAAGCACTCAAGTTCAGCGCAGAGTTCTCTAACACAAATTATGTCTCTTTAATTTAAAGTAGTTTAAAGCCAAATAAATCTAGCTGTTATTTTCATCAACACTGATGCAGAAAGCAGCAGAAACAGTGCAACAGCGATCCAGTTAGAAGACATTTCGATCCTCAAATCACCCACATTTACCATAGTTTTACTGTAGTAACGGTAACAGTGGTACGGTGGCAGAAAAGTAGGATATTCATATTGAGTTTTATTATATTATTAATATACTAAATATGTTAAAGGAGTAATGGAATATACCATAATTCCTCAAATAAAAGCCGGGGCCTTTATTTACCTGAACTGCAGAAGGCAACAGGCTTTTATTTGAAGCAGGCTTTTATTAGAGGCAGGCCTTTATTTCTAATTCCATCTGTTTGATAAGTAATTGTTTTAAATAACCCGTTTTAAATTAAAAGTGATAGCGTTCCAGTGGACAGAGATCATAACATTAGCACAGAATCAGTTCAGAATCAATCACCAAAAGAACCAGTTCGGTTCAGACGCGCTCTGTGTCAGTCGGCTTCACGCTGAATCACACATGCGCAGTTATCATCAGCTCCTCGGTTCTCGAATCGGACACATCCGACAGAAACACTTCTCAGTTCAGTGTACTGGTGATCCGAAAACCGATGCAACTGGTTCTTGACTCGACGTTCGTTTTCTGGCTCTGCTGCACAAATTTCCCCCCCGCCTTTATTTAAGACCAGTCTTTATTTGTCCGTGTTGACCACGCCCCCGGCCACTATAAGAGGCCTGGCGTTTATTTGACTACCGGTTTTTATATGAGGAATTACGGTAATTACATTATTTTGTTAATTATTCTTTCAGTTGATGTGGAATTGTAATTGACTGTCTTTAGGCTACTGTTTTTCAATACAAACACCATAAAAACCATATAGTTTGGCAATTTTTTTCCCAACTCAAGTAGTGTAATAATAATAATATATATATACAGTACAGACCAAAAGTTTGGACACACCCTCTCATTCAAAGAGTTTTCTTTATTTTCATGACTATGAAAATTGTAGAGTCACACTGAAGGCATCAAAACTATGAATTGACACGTGGAATTATATATGGAATTATATACATAACAAAAATGTGTGAAACAACTAGAAATATGTCATATTCTAGGTTCTTCAAAGTAGCCACCTTTTGCTTTGATTACTGCTTTGCACACTCTTGGCATTCTCTTGATGAGCTTCAAGAGGTAGTCACCTGAAATGGTCTTCCAACAGTCTTGAAGGAGTTCCCCGAGAGATGCTTAGCACTTGTTGGCCCCTTTGCCTTCTGTCTGCGGTCCAGTTCACCCCTAAACCATCTCGATTGGGTTCAAGTCCGGTGACTGTGGAGGCCAGGTCATCTGGCGCAGCACCCCATCACTCTCCTTCTTGGTCAAATAGCCCTTGATGCCTTCAGTGTGACTACAATTTTCATAGTCATGAAAATAAAGAAAACTCTTTGAATGAGAAGGTGTGTCTGTACTGTGTGTGTGTATATATGTATATATATATATATATATATATATATATATATATATATATATATATATATAAAACAACCAGTCTCTTTATCGACTGTTGGAACTCATAAGTATGGTACAACTATTGTATGTATAATACTAGATCTGTAGCTAAATGACTAACTACAAAACAACAGAAGTTTCTTAATAATGTTTTTATACTCACAAGTTTGTCTCGTGGTTATTTTATTTTATAAAAGCACAGGTTACTGATTTTCAGTACAAGTGCCTCGCACTTAAAAAGCACTACTTTTAATGAGTATTTGCATAAGCACACAATTTGCATAAGAAGCTCCTTATAAACAGATGTTTTTAAAACTTTATAAAAATGCTTGTACCCCTTTTAGGACTCCCAGCCGCCCCTTCCCAGTGTCCTGTTCTGCCCCACTCTAGAGATCACTGGAATGGGGAGGAAAGTTTATTTGTGAGGGCCATATTATGACACGTAATGTTCCCATATTATACACTTTTCTGCTGATATGGCCGTGTTGTCGACAACTCCACTGAGCTGGCAGCTCCATGCGGTGTTATCTGCTAAAGTGAGAGGGAGAGAGAGTTTGCACAGGCTTGATTTATTGCCTCTGCAGAGGAGAGAGCGAGAGAGGAGGGGTGAAGAGTGAGAAAGAGAAGCAATATTCTTTCTTTGACTCGCTTGAGTTGAGTGAGACAGGTTGGAGTTTGAGCCTGAGTTAAGGAGGAATCCAAATGAATGAAGAGGTGTTGATTTTTCTCCCTCCTCATCTACAGGAGACTGTTCCCAAACTTCTCTGTTTCTCCACATCTTCTGTGGGCAACCAGTTCTTCTGTGTCCCTCTCCTGGGAACCTGTGATAGACCTCATCTGACCACTGCTCAACAAAAGCCTCTTGGAAATTACCCAGCATGCCTTTTAGTCTGCAGAGAGTTTTACCTTGATGCTTTTCTGGTGGTGAAGGGAGAGATGCTCCCCTTCCGCTGAAACCCCCGCTGTGTTTTTAAGCCCTGTTTGAATCCAAACTCAGCCATGAGAATTCCAACATAGCTTGTGTGCAGCTTTTCCCACTTTATTCCTGTTTGTTTGTTTACACACAGAAATTGCATAACACAATGTATAATTTGTAAGATCAGTTACACATTAGCAATGCCTGACTAGGAAAGTCTAAGCAAATAAATTTTAGGAAATCATTCACTGAATGTAATCCCAGCATCACATTTACAGAAACATGACATGGTGGTTTTTTTTTATTATTATTTTTTTTTATTTATTTTTTTTTTTTTTATTATTTATCTGTCATGATAATAATGCAGTGATTTTAATTTTTCTTCCCCAATTCAGTTAAACTAAAGCTTGATTACAATAAAAATAATATTGACCCATACATCAGTTTAAGACAACTTTAGAACTCTGTGAGCAGCAGGAGGGAGATGGGATCTCTGCTGACGTGAAGCCTCTTAAAACAAGCTCCCGATCTCTTCTGTTTTCCAGATAAAGATTTACATTCTATTGCATGGAAAAGTGGGGTCATTGTTGGTTAAATCGACCTCATCCTGCATCTGCAACAAGCTGAGAGTATGTTTATTTTTTTTTTCTGTTACATTTATACACGTTGTTGCATGTGCATTTTTCGTTTCAGTAAGATGGCATTTTCTTCCAAACGAGTCTGTGAGTTTCAAAGAATTGATTCTTTAATATAATATAATAATTTAATCTATAATAATCTTTAATATTTGGGTGATCTGTGTTAAACTGTGCTTATCTTTTTGGTTTGGTGGTATAGTTCTGTTCTGGTCAAAAAACCCCTGCCCATCCATGCAGCCTGTCATGGAGAGCAGCAATAATATCCCCCCTAGGGTAAACAGAACAGAACCAGGCAGATATCATTAATGTACTTAATGTACCTGGTTACATTCCTTCTCTCTTTCCCTTGTAATTTCCTTTCCCTGTCAACAAAAATGGTGAAAAGCTCAAAAAGAACAAAAAATGGAGTCCTGTGTCGTGAAAGCCCTTGTGATTCACTCTGCTGGGTTTAAAGTGACTCCAATGATAGACTGAGTACTGACTGCTCCTCAGCCTTTATTCGAAGGTTGACATTTCAGCAGACATTGATATAATCCATATCAGTGCTTAAACATGATGGATGACTCACAAGAGCTTTGTTGAATTGTTAGTAGCTCACACAGCAGCTTCTGGAAAAAGCAAGTCTGTGCAACGTTTGAAGACCACAGTCATGCAGTCTTTGGCCAGGCATGGAGGCTTGAATTCGCTCTTCAAAAATTACATCAGAGCATTAACCACACATTTAACTGTCAAGTTCCAGACCATATTTCACACTTGTTTGGGTGTCTGTCTGTCTGTGTCTGTCTGTCTGTCTGTCTGTCTATCTATTTTGTGTTTGAGTACAAACTCTGTTGTAAAATTTCCAGTTGTTTAAGATTGTTTTATAAGGATTTCTAAAAAATATTTTTTACAGAGCTGAGCATGACACACACACACACACAAAAAACACACACACAACTGTTGTCATAAAAGTCCTTGACTTTGAAAGGTTCCTTGCAATTTAATGGGGTTACTGAAATTAGATTTTTTAAAATGAATGAATCCCCGTTGTTTAAAAGTTTGTAGCAGCGCTAAGTAAACTTGTAAATGTTCGTACATTGAACTCTGATATTTTGTACCACAAAACATTCCATGCATACAGCTTGTAATCATTTTTCAGATTGGATTTTTTGAGATATCTCACATTTTACACTAGGGACTGAAACTTACAAGTGAGCACTTAAACAGAGATGATCCTGTGAGTTTAAGTAGGTTTATATTCTGACTTGCTCAGTGTGCACCAGCTAATGTGATTTGCTTGAGCACAGGAAGTGGTGCCTGTTCTATCACCTTTTATACAGTAAATGAATGAGTTAAAAAAGAGAAAGTGACTGAGAAAGAGAAAAACATGTACAGAGATGTAAATGTGAGGTAGAGCGGGTGGAAAAATTCCATCATAATCCAGCTGTTGTTGTGACATGAATCAAGTGACCTTTAGCTGTCAGCATCTCAGTCTATTACAGAACATGATTTGCAATCAGCAAGAGAAGAGAAATGCTTGAGTTTGTAGAGGAAGCTGAAAAAAATTATATCCACTGACAGAAAGCTATAATGTAAGAGTGGGAGGTGGAGGGAGGAGAAAATGAAGAGTGAGTATATGAAAGAGTGAAGGAGCGCAAGTACTTGGCAGGAGCATGAGATGTCATTTTTTTCACTCTGTGTTTGTATGGTGATGTATTGAATGGATTTGTCTGCCTGCCATGAGTGGGAGTGACCCCTGTGGTTTCCTGTTGTCTGGATCACTTTTCATTTTTTACACACACTCTTCAAGCCCCTCCTGATGTCCACCTCACCGAGACCGGGAAGCTTTCACCTGGTTCTATGAGATGTGCACAATCAGACTGAAAATTGTGTGTTTGTTAGGCATTGTTACTAGAATCAAACCACGTGATTTCACCCCTGTTGCTTGACAAGCATGTTAATTGAATTGTGGGGAAATCATTGGCATGCAGGGGAATGTTGGTTTCTTTCTCCACAAGTGATGTTCACGGATGTTTAGATGTGATTTATCTATCTTGTTTTTATATAACTCATGATCTACTAGGGCTGCACGATTAATCGTATTTTAATCTCGATAACGATATCCACCTTTCTCGATTAATTAAAAATAATCGTCACAATATCGGCCAGGCTCGTTATTTATCCTGAAACTTGTTTTTATTTTGCCATTTGCATTATCTTGCATCGCTAACAAGTCTTCACTATCGTTCATGCTTGTGGTTGCCAGATTTGAAGAGCTTTAATCCCCAAAATAGAGTTTTTCTCCTTCAAGGATACATTTTCTTGCCGGTTTTATTTAATTTGTGCAATCTGGCAACCCTGTGCACGCTCACTGTTTATATTGTATTATATAGATTTTTTTTTTTTATCTGTAATTAAACAATTGAAAATTCCTGTAGTTGCAAGTTTGTTGCTTTATCTTGCCAGGCCTTGTTACGACATGAAATCAGTCTAATGTGGTGTGAGTTTGAACTGACAGTGTGAAGTTCTCAACCGTGGCTAAGATGGTCCTGGCGGTTAATAGTTAAATAGTTAATAGGCGGTTAAGAGTTCTACACTACAAACAGATGCTAGTGCAAGAGATAGAGGAAAAGGTGTCTGACAGAAGGAGACGACTACGGTGAAGTGTTTCTCAGTGAACCGCCGTGTCCGCTCTCGCAGTCACTTAGAGTTTTGACACAGCAACTCCAGCTTTTCAAGCTTTAAGACTCCAAAGTGCACTTAACGGCTTACTATAACAACGTGTCTTTAGCTGTGCACTCGAGGCCTGCACCGAAGAGCACTTCCTCAGACTCATAGAGCAGAATATGATGTGCTTCTCTTTCTCTTTTACTCTCTCTACCGTGTTTATTTTCACGTCGTCATCAGTCACTTCACATCTGATTGACAAGCCTTCAACTGAAGGAAGTGATGCGTCAGGAAGTGAAAGGTTTGCTATCAGGAAGCGATCAGATCTCTGTCTGCGATAGGACAGAGATTGGGCTCGAATTATGTCATGTGATCTTCATCTCCATCCTCAGAGGGATATTTCTTCATATGCAGATGCCTTTGTTAGAGGTCACTGTGCTATCAGAGATCAGGGCTCCACCAACAGAGCTTTTCTTCTCTTGTGGGCCATTGTTTTGCACCCTTATTTTAATAATGCAAAATAGATGCAGACGTTTAGCTTGGGGTTATTTGTTCTTGTGTAGATGAGTCTCTCTCTTTATTTAATTTATGTCCTTTTGTGTAGGAAAGAAAAATCACAAATGAGATCTCTTTAACATCTCAGTAGTTTCGCTTGCATAGCAATATGTTTAAATGGGGAACAAATGGACTTAAAATTGTTTGTGCTTCTCTGCTCATATTTTTTTCTAGAGCCTACCAAAGTTTGCACTTATCTCTACAGACACAACTCTATTTACAGTTATGTTTTAAGCATCATCTCATATGCTTCTCCTTATAATTCCCAAACTTTTTTTTGTCAGTTAGGCACCTAAAAAAAATATATATTTTATTAAAGTTTTCAAAAGAAGCCCTGTAATAGAAAAGCTGAATTATCAGCAGTCATAGCTCTGGTCTTCAGTGTCACATGATCCTTCATTAATCATTCTAATATGCTGGTAAAGTGCTTAAGAAAAATTTTTATTAGCAAAGTTGAAAACCATTGCACTGCTTAATGTTTTTGTGGAATCTTTGATACGTATTTTTCCAAAAGTTCGGAAGAGCAGCATTTATTAAATTAGAAATATTTTATAACATTATCAATGTTTGTACTTTCACTTTTGATCAGTTTAAGGCATAATGCACTGAATATAAGTATTAATTTCTAAGTATTAAAAAAAAAAAAAATCTTACCGTCTCCAAAACTTGCAACAGTGATGTGGGTTTTTATAAGTGTATTAATTAATTGTTCTTCATGCCCTCACAAACACCCTGCAGTTCCTTCACGAACCCCATATTTTAGGAAAAATAAACGAGGTCATTTTTGATAGAGTAAATGTATGGTTTTATTAGTGTGTGTTCCATACAACAGGTCTTTGGTCTTGGGAGAATTGCAGTTTTGAAATCTTTGACACCAAAATCTGCAATCAAAAGTCAAAAGATAGTTTGTCAGCCCGAATCTTCCAGAACCAAACTATCTGAGAGCTATACCATCCACATTTAAATTTATTTATTTATTGTTACTATATGGCAAAAAGTCTTGTCTAAATGTATTTCTTCCAAAGAATTTCAGAACTTATTAGACAAAGTTTGAATGATATACTGAGAACTCCATTAAGTGCCTGAGCTATGAAATTGCAACCTCTGAGCAATAAATTTTCCTCTTGGTTCTTCTGGACGAAACCCTGGCGATGGCATTGCGTGAAACAACCAGCTAATAAAAAGAAGAGTGTGATGATTGTGCTGGAGTCCTCTGCGCTCCGGGGCCGTTATCGTCTCATCCATATCTTAACTCTGCTCCTCATGGTGCTCGGAATGGAATTCTCTCCCCCCTTTGCCCTTTTGGAGAGCTAGCATGTGTGAAAAATTGTTAAGCAGCTCTCTCCTCTGTTTTTCCCCTTCTTTCTCCCTCTCTCTTTCCTTTGTGCTCGAGCAGGCGTGTTCCAAACTCTTGACATCAAAAGAAGGCGTAACTCATCAGTCTCTCACCAGGGAAACTCTTTTCATTGGACAGCAGTAAGGGGAACATGAGTGAAACAGGATCTGTTCGGGGGCCATGTGGAGCCGTGGGGGCGATTTGTGGCCCTCTGTGTGTGTTTGAGGGGGGCGGAAGGGAGTTGTGGAAACCGAGTGTGCGGTAGCCAGTCTACACTGGGCCGCTGGAAACATAAACACAGGCTCATAATCACAGCATTGAATACACAAACACACATGGCCCTCATTCATCAGGTTTTGTTCTTTCGCATATGCACCCTTGCTTCTGTTTCTCCCTACATTAACCCTTCTGTTACCGTCACCTCTGAACTTCTCCCCAAACACTCCACTTCTGCTTTTAATTTCAAATTTTTCTTCCTGCAGTTTTTGTTTCATTTTGTTTTCTGTAAATTCCTTCTAGTATTTTTTGTGGTCTCTTTCACATAACTAATATGCTGACTCATTTTTTGGTAGCACTTTATTTTACAGTCCTGTTCCTCATGTACATACTAGGTACTTATTATAGTAATTACAATAACTATGTAATAACTAGGTACTAACCCTGAACCTACCCCTAAACCTAACCTTACCCCATGTTCTGTAGTTACCTTGTATTACCAGAACTTTCTTAGATAAGTATACTGTAAGTACACTATAAGTAACATGTAAGTACACGTACTGTAAAATAAAGTGAAACCCAATTTTTTTTATTCACTTGTTTGTTTAAGCAAAAAATTCACTAACTTTCACTCACCCAATTAGTCATTATTTTATTGATTTGATTCAGTCGTTCATTAGTTTGTGAGCTCTTTTGCTTGTTTGTTTGATTGCTTGAGGATTGACATTGAGTTTTTGATGGAATTAATGTATGCAACATTGGAGAGACTTTTTAAAAAATATTTTTGATAAAATTAATTAATTTACCACCCTTAAACTTTTGAATAGTTGTGTATAATTTTTATATCAGGGAATCAGGGAACTATATCTTAAAGAAATAGTTAAACCCAAAAATTAAAATTCGAAAATGTAACCCCCCCCCCCCCCCCCCCCCTGGAACAGATGTGGAGAAATGTAGTATTAAAGCATTTGCTCATCAATGGATACTCTCCAGTGAATGGGTGCCGTCAGAATGAGAGCCCAAAAAGGTGATCAAAACTTCATACTGCATAGCGTTGCTCTCAGGCAACGGAAAGTGTTTTTAAGTTTAATTTCCAGTACATGTTTCTTTAAATAATTGCAACCAATCAAAATGGTCAAATGATTGCTATAGAATGGTCCAATAAGGTGTGGGAGTCACTATCAATCATCATTTGAATGCAGGACTTCCTTTTCTGACATGTGGTCACAGGAGCACATGGTGTGAGAAGAATGTAAGATTATTTGCTTCAGTAATCTTATTTACAATGACATGAACTGTAAATAAAAAATATATGTATGTGCATGAAGGTGTAGAGAAGCCGTTTGTCAAGTTTTATTTACTTTTTTTTAATTTATCATGTTTAGAAATTCAGTTTTTCTTCTTGTTGCCTCAGGGCAACGTTATGCGATAAGGGGTACTTTTTATGGAGGTCTTTGCTGACAATGTATTTGGATGTTATCACACATCATTACATGTTATTTGTGCACAATATTGTAAAATAATAATAATAATAATTAAATTGTACTTTTACAGGCTAGTGTTCAGTGCAATAGCAATGTTAATGGTAGATATGTGTCTTTCTTGAAGGCCAAAATCAATATTTTTGCTTTTTCTGCACTGATGTTTACAGAGAAGAAAAGAGGCCGGCCCAGTGGTGGCATTTCAAATGAGTATGAGGCAAAGAAATTGAGACAGGGATTCACTGCTCCAATCCCAGTCCCAGATGTGCGGATGGATGCACTGGATCATCATGGATGAGAAGAAGGGGAGGTGCAGAGTTCCAGGCTGCAAAGGCACTCCAAAAGCTAAATGCAGGAAGTGTAACACCCACCTCTGCTTTACAAGCACTTCCAACTGCTTCTTGGAAGTCGTGGCCTAATGGTTAGAGAGTCGGACTCCCAATCGAAAGGTTGTGAGTTCGAGTCCCGGGCCGGCAGGAATTGTGGGTGGGGGGAGTGCATGTACAGTTCTCTCTCCACCTTCAATACCACGACTTAGGTGCCCTTGAGCAAGGCATCAAACCCCCAACTGATCCCCGGGCGCCGCAGCATAAATGGCTGCCCACTGCTCTGGGTGTGTGTTCACAGTGTGTGTGGGTGTTCACTGCTCTGTGTGTTTAACCCCCACTTCGGATGGGTTAAACGCAGAGCACAAATTCCGAGTATGGGTCACCATACTTGGCTGAATGTCACTTCACTTTCACTTTCACTTGAAGTTTCACACAGAGTGAGAAAGTTAACTGTTCTACAGTGTTTGAAAAAAGAAAACTACCTCTGTTTGATGGATTGACAAATAAGTTTTAGTCAGATTAAATACTTTTTACTTGCTAAAACATATTTGAAGTGTTTTTAAAAGGAGAATTACCACTGTTTGATTAGTGTAAATGGACCAAATGCTACAATTAAATATTTGAAAACCCATTATTAATTGAAGAGTGCCAGTTCCCTCTTGATTTTCCTAATAAACGTTGAGACAATATTACATTTTTCTCTGTGATTTACTACCTATACTGCATAGCGTTGCCCTGAGGCAACAAAATAAAATCTGCTAAGGGGGTGGGTTTTATAAATTTTTTTTTTTTTTTTTTTTTTAATCTGTTATCTTAAATCTTCAAGAAAATAAGATTAAAATTTTTTTTCTCCATGCAAAAACATAATTCATGCATTAGAGGGTTAATCCAAACCATGACTCCAGTCTACAAATTAATGTCGTGTGAAGTGAAAAGTTGCATGGCTTGAGGGTGAGTACATTTTCAGCAAATGTTTATTTTCCGGTAAACTATTCTTTAAACGGTAGCAATGCATCTCCACACACAAGTTCTTGCGTCAAAAAACCAAACAAAACAACAACAACAAAAAACTAATTGTCAGTTTTCCACTAAGGTAAACATTTGTGACACTCTCCCTCAAGTAGACTGTTTACTGTATATTGCCTTGATTTTAGTTTCTCACATCATTAAGCCAGAAAAAGACAAATGATAATTCTTACACTGTTATGCTTTATGAGAATAGAAGGTAATGCAGTAAACCCATGACATCAATAAAGTCGAGGAAATTACACATGCAATCGTTAATTTTTGATATTCTGTGAGACTTTCCAGGGTCAAAAATCTGCACTTTTATAATAAAACCAGTGTCTTTTATTTGATTGCTGCAATGGCCTCAAACAACAAGCAATTCAACAAAAGCTAAAAATTCAATGCATTGTCCATATCAAGGCCATAGCCACAAATTAAATTTTAAAAGGGGAAAATTTACTATTTTAAAAAGCTGGCATTGAAAAACACGTATTATTGGTGGTTCATGTCCACACTCGGTGTCTGTGCTAGTTACGACACAAGCTCTACATTCTGTTCATTATAGAGTCGCTTACAGTATTGTAGAGTATAATTAAATCTAGTAATATGCAGGACTTGAGTCAACATGTGGACTGGCATGTCTTGAATCCAGTGATAACTAGATAATAACATCCTACCACACACCAATAAGTAAATAATTATTTCATCTAAGAGCAAACAATAGAATGATATGATTGGTTCTATGGGGTTTATCTTGCATGGCAAGCGAATGTACAATCCTTCATGAACTGACAAATCGAATAGCAACTGTCTTTTTGGGGTCGGAGATAAACATCTCTAATGACAATAACAGACGTGAACTAGTCTAATCAGACAGAACAAAAAGTTGCCATATTGACATCTTTTACAGCTTGGATCAGAGCTGGGTGGTTGAATAGAGGCCTAGGCTAAAGGAGCGTGTGTGTGTATGTGGGTTTGGGGGGGGGACTTTAATTATGTTAATGTAGCACTCAGGCTCAGTGAGAGAAGTATTAGTCAGTGGGCAGGGCCAGAGAGTGAACAGAGAGCCATATGGAGCTCTTTGCCAAAGTTATGTTATACAGTCTGCTGCAGAAGAGCTATGCTAATTCTACCGACAGAACCATTTCACACTACAGGACGCCTGGCTGAGAGGCGAAGAGAGAAGTCTTTTTAAAGAGCGGAAAGAAACATGCTGAGTGCTAATGAAAGAGTGAGTGAAGAATATACAAGTGAGTAAATGTATAAAGGGATGAACAATTTGAGTCTCCATCATATTGGACTATATTTTCATAGCAAATCCCTATTAGCTCAATAACAAAACAAACTGATGAAAGGAAAGAAACCTAGAGAGAATGCAAGTAAACAAATGAATGAGATAGCGAACGGATGAACGAGGGAATCAAATCAATCAATTTATTTTAAAATGAGTGAGTGAGTAAAAGAATGAAAGAAAGAAGGATAGGAAAAGAAAATAAAAAGAAATGAGTGAAAGAACTACCGAGTGAACGAACTGCTCAAAAAAAAGTCAGTTGTGCTGCTTAATATTTTTGTGGAAACTCTGTTGAATTGAACGTTCCTATAGAATGCTTCGTTTGTGAATAAAAGTATTCATTTAAAATAAATCAATGGTAACACACTTTACAGTACGGTTCCAGTGGTTAATGTTAGTTAATCTATTAACTGACGTGAAAAAACAATGAACAAAACATTTATTACAGTATTTATTAATCTTTGTTAATGTTAATGGAAATACAGTCATTCATTGTTAGTTCATGTTAATTCACAGTGTGTTAATGTTTACCAATGTTAGGCCTGTCACGATAACAACTTTTTGTTGTGTGATACATTGCCCCAGAAATAAATGCGATAAATTCTATTATTGTCATTTTAAGACTATTTTATGCCACTAAATATATAATCATAATAATGCAAGAAGGCTTACACACTTTCAAATGACAACAAACTTTTTATTTAAGAATATGTCGATTATGGAAATTAAGTTAATATAATAGATACCTTAAAAAAATTCTACAAAAAGTGCAAAGTAAGTGCAAGTAGAAAAAAAAGAAAAATTCACAAGTAACTTTTGTGGAGATTTTTCCATCTACAGATTTTTTTCCAGGACCTTCTTTTCTATGAAAATTAAGGGTGCACTTTATTGCTATAAAACACAATCCGAACTTATCAGTCAGATGTCCATATGCACAAAGGCACAGATCGCTAAACAAGGCCATATCTGCAGATGATACTTTTGTTTGCAGAAGCATTATTTTTTTTTTAATTTGAACTAGTACCGACTACACCACATTATGTACGAGAAGCTGCAAAAGACACAGGCTCAAGTGGAATCCAAAAAACATGGTGACATACATTTTTATGTAAATATAATGGGCAATATATTGTGTCACCAATAATTATTAAGGTCACATACATATACAGTGCAATAATTAGATATATTGATTATTGCAACAGGCCTAACTAATGTTAACAAGCACAACTTTTGATTTTAATAATGCATTAGTAAATGTTGAAATTAACATAAACTAATATCAATAAATGGGACTGCTGGGAAATGATGTGTAGGTAAATTTTTGGTTCAACCATGCCTTTAGAAGCAATAACCAAGATGATCTGTCTCTTCCTCTCACTTGCTTACCTTGCTGTCACCTCGCTCTGCCCCTCACGTGCTTTCTGTGATGAGCACTGTATGTGTGGGCTGCGTTTGATTTGTGGAACTGCAAACACACGCAGATCCCAGCATGCTCACTAACTAGACTTTGACCCCCCCTCCCATCCCCTTCTCTATTTATGCTGCTTTTCTTTTGCCCTATTTACCCCAGGGAGACAAAAAAGGCAAGAAGGGTCTGTTTCTTTACCTAATCCCCACCTGGAGGCTTTGTCTGAGACCCTGTCTCAAACACACACACACACACACAAAATCTTTTCTCGTTTCATATGTTCCTGTGCTCATGTATGTTTTGTCTTCTTTTGTGTCGTTTGCAAGTATCTTGTGAATATGTCAAGAATGGGTCTTTTATACTGCAGTGAATCAGTTCAATACGGTTGGTTGTTGTGTGTTTAATAGACTGGTTGTTTTCCCACTGTGGCTGGAGTCCGTTTCCTCTTATATATTGAGAATGAAATAGGGCAAATGAAAGAGTTTAACCTTGGTTTAGATGGAAAGAGGATGATGCTTTCTAGACAGCCTCCCACTGATGATACTTTTAAATGGAGTCGAGTAGGTTGACATCTCTGTTTGCTTTATTTAGACAGGGCATTGAGAGCTGGCTTTTATATAACATGCTCTGCCTCTCATATGACAAATTACAGGATTTTTTAAAAAGTGTTTCATGAACAGGGTTATCTTTGCTGACAGGCCTGTAATCGACCAAAGCTTTTTTTGGTTAGCTGGAAACAGGACGTGGTGTATAGTAGTTGAAAAGCTATTGGTTGATGTTTGCAATGGGCAATAAACCATTGCCTATTTTTATTGTTTAAACTCCAGTTGTAGCTCATCTGACTTGGAGAATAATGCCGTTCCTTTAGACTAAAGTTCTTTAATTATCAGGCATGTGACTTACCTTCAAACCTTTGAGAACAGGGCTCTCAAAGTCTGGTTAATCTAACACTCTGCTTAAATTGTGTTTTGGTGATGGCTCCACACTGACCCACGATGCTTAAATATTAATTCAAGCATTCTTCCTCCCCAGCGCTCCGTTATCATCTCTTGCCACTCACAGGAGCACGACAAGCTCACGTTATTGTCACACACTTTCAATTTCAATTAAAGTGGGCACACAGGGATAAGAAAAGTACCGACATGAGGAGGGAATAAATATCTGTTAAAATGCAATGTGTGTTTGAATGCGTGCTGCGGATTGATAAAAGATTAAAAGCATTGAGAGTGATAGGGAGTTTGTCGGCACTTTTATCTGCTCTAACATGCAAGAAAAGATGGGACCCAGTCATGCTTCACATCCCTCTTCCCTTGTTTCCTTTTCTCTTTGCATTTTTCATTTTCTTCTATAAAATGATGAGTTTTTTTTGGTGTCTTGGCAAGCACTTGCCTCTTCTTACAGAGAAAGATTTTCGGTAATAAATTGACAGCCCAAAGAAGCTTTCTTCACACAGTTTGGACACAGTTTGGGTGTTTCTCATGGCATCTGTGATGAAAGATGGTTCATTAAAAAAAAAAAAAAAATGAAAATTGAAAATATTATACCCCCTCCTAGTATGATTTTTGTGATGATCTAACAGCAGATAACAAAAGCTGAAAAGTCAAGGGTTTTTTTATATCACCCTTTTGATTATTGTGCACTTGTATTAACTTTCAAAAAAACACCTCATTAAGTGTTTTAGTCTCAGCATTGAATTTAAGGAGATGCAGAAAGTAAATACTAACAAAAGAGGAAGTTGATCTGAAATCTGTTTTGGCAAACGAGTCCTTGCATATGTCTGGATACTTAATTGCCACTTTTTGTTTAACTGTTCTGGGAAATATAGCTCGATCTTCATCTCTACTCAAGACGACGTGTCTTCACAAAGAAAATTGCATTTTTTTTCCTAACAAAATCAACTCCACATTAAAGACGCCTCTTATCCTCTAGGAGAATGAACAAGATGTGTTATGTGAGCTTTAAGATGAAAATAAAAAATAAATACATCTCCCAGTGATTCAGGAAAACATTTGTTTGAATAGAAATCATCTTTTAAGGTTGTGACTCACTCGAAGGCGTCGTGTAAATCTCTTCTTGTCTTGAAGGTATCGATTGAGTCATAACATTACAAGCAGCTGGGTAATTTAACTTGTGGTGAGAGGCTTCTTTAACAAATTTTAATGGTTAAAGAGAAGCCGTATGCCAAAAAAAGATGAGTTCAGCTGACACATATGTTAGTTCAACTTGCGCAAGTTGTTGAAGGCGCAGACAAACTGCACGTCAGACCTTGTGTGTGAATGATTGTCTACTTCTTGAACTTCAACAGATCTGCTTGTGGATTTACTGCACAGTTGCTGCGGTTTCGTTTCTTTTAGACTGGCTTCTCTGGTTCAGTGGAAAGGGTCAGACTGTATGGACTCTACAGGGAAGCGCCTTGAGGAAACTCAGGTGCACAAAGTCCTTATGAGCATCATTAATATACCTTGCAAGGGTTCCATGGCAGCCTTTCCGGCTCCTCATTAGTTGATTTTAACCTTTCAAAGTGACCCATTATGGATCACTGTTGACCTCAGGATAAGGTGACTTATAACGGAACCAGGAAACTATGATTTAAAAGAAACAAGAGGCCTTGGCACCAATTTAAGAGCTCTCTTAAACCAGAGCCAATGAGCGTAACTTGGAGACGTAACTTTATAATGAGGAGCTATGCACTTGATTGATTACTTGTCTTTGTGACGGCCTGGCTGTGTTTATCTTCAAGGTAGTGCGGCAAAGCTTTTGTGTACCTGTAAGGTCAGATTGCATTATTGCGGTGAATGCTTCATTAGTGTTTGTTGCTGGTGACATTGTTTGTTTTGCATGAAGTCATTTGAAGTGCGGTTAAGTTACAGTAGTTTCTCATTTATTTAGGCTCAGGGAGAGTCAAAGAGAACGTTCCAGAATCCCAACAGGACGCTGTTTAATCTTCGCAGGTCTAGTCTTTTGTTTTACAAGCGCAACAATTAAAAATTCTATAAAAAGAGGCATTTAATTAGATGATAATATAGAAGTCCTTCAAGTGCTGTTATGTAACTATAGTCGTGGTTACCCTGGGCAGATAATGAGCTCCTCATGTTTCTTGATGGTCTGTTAAACTTTTATTAACATTTAACGTTTATTTACCATAACATTTATTTATTTATAATGGAAAACATGATTACCAGATTTTGCCCAAATATGTCAAAATTCAGTGTTTGTAATGAATGTAATTTATTTCATTCATTCCAAATTGGGAAGCAATAGATTTAATGCATTTACTTGAAGGTAAGATTTTGTTAAACATATGTAATGCAATTAACACATTTGCCTAATTTTCTGAAGGCTGGTCAGAATAAATCTCTCTTAATTAACATTAAATTATGGCTTAGTTATTTTTAAATAAAATGTATGTGTGACTTTTAATAAAAGTCAGTCATATTGTTTTCATGGTGGATTTTAATTAACTTTAATGCTTCACACATATAAAACAGGCTGTCACTTACGAGTAGAGGCATTATTGATTGTAATAAAGAATACTGTTAAATCCATGAAAATTCTCCATATGCATTATGTATTTGTAGTGGCCCAGTTAAAGATTGACCCCCCTGATCTGTCCCCACTGTCCCACCCATCCCACTAAAGGATTGTGAATTAGGCCGAAGGGAGTGTTTGTGAGTGTCATGAAGGTGAAGAGTTCATTGACACACTGGCCTTTTGAAGCTTTTCACTGCTCTTCACTCTGTCTACTAATTGATTGGAGAGCTGTTTGTCCAGCACTCAAGAACTCCATTTGACTCTCACAGAAAGAGGAGGAGGTGAAGGGGGTTTGCTTTAACTGAGTTAAGAGGGAGGGGTAAAGTTGACGGGTCAGAGCTTGTCTATCTGCTCTATAAGGCTTTGTAAGATAGATGGACGGATGGATGAATGGATGTGATGGGTCTCATATTTGGATTGTACATATGGAAAAGTACCGTATATTGCGAAAAAAGACTAGCTAAGCATTTGGAGGAAGTGACCTCATCATCTGCAACCTCCGGTATAAAATGTATGTGTTTGAGTACCTTCAGAAATAGCATATTTTCTCCTGTCGGTTTCCAGCTGTTCATCTGTACATACTTTTACTTCTCAATATTTGTCTAGTTCACTTCTTTGAATAGATTTGTTGCTATAACAACATGGGAAATGAAACCGAAAACAAAGTTGCTGCTATAATTGTCTTTTTTTTGTGAAATCTGACTGAATTCAGTGTTTAGTGTTTTCTTTACCAGCATCCGTTTCTTGTCTTCTCTCTTCGTCAATACTAATATGTGGTGACTGGTGAGGAGGTGTCATATATTCATTATGCTGTGCTTTCAAAACAATACAAAAACAAAAAAAAGAAACTGTGATTAATGAATAATCAGGCTGGTCAAGAGACAAAGAATGTTTTATTATACAAGACACAATTCAAATAATATAACTTGATACAGAAGTTTAACTGCTAGATTAGCATCCGATGGAGGATTTGGGCTGCTAAAATGTCTTTGCGGCATCTGAAGAAATCAGCAGCGTTGCTGGAGGCCAGGTCAGAGCCCTGAGGTCTCCTCCAGTCTTATCTCAGCTTAAATCCCCCCACTGGGTGGGTCGGGTCCTGTGGTGATGCGGTGGGGGGACATCAAGGAGCTCTCGATGATCAAGATGACTGGCAGTTTCTAGGTGGACATTGTTTACTGAGTTGTTCTTTAATTTCCTCTAACAGGGCTGAGTCTTTAGTCAGGATTGTGTGTGTAATAGGTCCAACGGCCGAATTTGCTGGATATACTGCTGAGTTTGCCTAACTGCATTGTGCCAGCTGGTGTGGGCACTCTGAAGATGCCCTCTGGTTATCACACACACACACACACACACACACACACACACACACACAGATGGAGGAGAGATCGCTATTTCACTGCTGATTCTTCAATTCCAGATTGTAATTATGATATCCACTTAACAAAGCCTCTCTCTCAGATGTTATCTTCCGAGATTTGTTACATCTCATTTTTTCTCAGCTCATCTTTTCTCTTCTCATTTCACCTTGGCTTTGCCCATTTTGCTGCTTTTTGCCTCCTCTTGCCTCTTCTCATTTCTTCTCACCTCGTCTTTTCTGCCCTCATCTATTCTGTCTTTCTTTTCCTTTCTCTCCGATGTAATCCAAAATGTGTTTTTCTTCTCATCTTGTCTTGTTTCTTCGCACCTCTATTCTTTTCTCTGCTTATGTTTTTCACCTCATTTTACCTGTTCTCCTTTTGCCTCATCTATTCTTTTCTCACAACGTTTCTCCTCATCTTGGATCATCTTTTCTCATCAGCTTTTCCTGTTTCGCTGCGTCTTGCCTCTTTTAATTTTTTCTCATCTCATCTCATCTCATCTCATCTCATCTCTTTTCTTTTCTTCTCATGCAGTCTCTGCTTTCCTTTTGAAATGTTTGTGATAACTGCCCCATAACCACGAATGTCTTCGAGGTGAGAAGGGAAGTAAAACCGGTTTCATCTTGTTGGTGGTTATTCATCTTGTGTGATATGCCTTGCTTGAACAAACTAGACAACACTATTATTCTGCTTTTCTTCTCCCCCTCTTTTGATGCATTTTGCTCTCTTTTACTCACTTTTCAACTTCTGTGTCTGCCCTCTCCTGTATTTTGCTCCATCTGTATGCTTTTGTCCTATTCTTTCTGTCTCTCACCTCATCTCATATTTCTCTGTATCTTGCCTTTCGTCTGCTCTCTTTCCCTCCATCTGCCGTCTGAGAGCTGGCGAGCGTTCTGAAAGTTCTCCGCTGGGGGGGGGGAGGCTTTCTGGAAAGCAACAAAAGGATTTAAAAATAAGTTTGGTCTTTTCCTTGTTTTAATGAGCCCCTGAATATTTCCCAGCCAGACAGCCTGCTGCACTTTACATGTTAGGTTTGTAGACGCGTGCGTTGTTTTTCTGTACATTGATGTGGTCTGAACTCATGGATTGTTTTAGAACAGAAATAATTCTTAATATACATATTTTGTCAGTATTTTATGTGGTGGCATATGGATGTGAGATAAAAAACTCTCCTACATCAGGTAGCCATGAAAGTGCATGTAAATAATTACAGTTTTAGCTATGTTTGATGGATTATTTTTAATTGGATGGATCAGAATGAAAGTATTTGTTGTATTATTTTATTGTTCAGTCTGTATTAATCTGTAATTAATCTAAAATGTTGTGCTTTTTGTTTTGTTTTTGTTGCTCAGAAGAATCTAAAAATGCTAATTTCTCTTGTATTGGTCATATTGTACTTACTTCCTCTTGCCTGATTATTTGTCAAACAGCACAAGATAATTACTGAGTGATTTCTGTTTGGATATCCCTGCTCTTTAACTTATATGGAAAGTTCTTGTCCTCTTGTTGATCCTGGCCGAGTGCATTAGCAAACACATCAAATTAGAAATGGGGGAAGGGCCATGACCCCACAATCCTGTCCCATCTGTTTGGACATTGAGCAAAAAGAGTGCTTAGATCATCTGGACCGCTCTTATTCTGCACCCTCTCAGCACCTGCCATGAGTTTGCGTAGCTCTCAGGTTTGTAGGCATCATTGTGACAACACAAATTAGCAAAAAACATAAAAAGCCCTTACAAATCACAAACAAGCAGCTGCAGAGTGTGCTGATTATTGCTAACCACTAGCAGAGACATGGTGTATTTACACATCCAGCAGTGTTTTTTTTGTGTCTTTTATCTGGTTGTTTTTTCACTCCTACGTAAACTGATGGTGTAATTGGAGGGTGATAGGTGTAAGCGGGCAGTAGATGTAATCTAGGGTTATTTCTGGTCAAACATTAGATTAAAAATCGCAGTTAGTCTCCGCACCTTCATAATCTGTCCTCAATCCTGTTAACACTGCGTGAACTGTTATCCTGTGAAGGACGTCCAAATTACAGGTCACGGATTTCATACAGACACACACTTACTCATATCAAACAACTGTAATGTTTAACAGAATTTCAATAAATATTTCTTTAAGATATCTGATAAATTATTGTTTATTCTTATTGTGATTAATTATTGCCATAAATTGTTCTTATTGTAAGCTTGTGCTTAAAGAAATTAAATAACTGCATTTTTCAGTATATTTTTATTTTTCTATTTATTTAAAAATATAAATATTATTTTATTTATTCATTTTTGACACATTGAAGGGAAAGCAGCCAACAGTTTGTTTAACACTGCTTAAAAAAAGGTGGTACCTTATGAGTTTGCTGCTATCAGAGACACTTGAAGAAAGCTAAAATTATGTTTTTTTTTGTTTCATATTTTGGCTAATAATTCCTATGATTCCATTTATAATATTTCATAATTTTGATATCTTGTCTAAAATGTGGAAAATAGTATCAATAAAGAACTAATTGGTGTGCCCAAATTGTTCAAATCAAATAATTGTAGGATGTTTATCAGATATTTTGTATCACATGTAAAATTGAATAAGATGCTTTCCCGTTTATTCACTTCTTTTTACAGATGATTCTCCAATTTACCACTAGTTAAGAAAAAAGGTCAAGTTTAATTTAGGGAACTTACCGAAACCTTTTTAAAGCAGGGCTTCTTGAGGCCCATCTTATCCAAAACATTGGATTCATATGAGGTACACACAAAAACAGGCTTCCAATCTCATTGCCATTGCACAATTTGCCCTCATTGTGTTGTTTAAAGCAAGCCAAGGCAGCAGGTATAGTGGTTGAATGCTTTTGTCTTGAGGCCAATAGTGGCATATAGGAAAAAAATACTGTTTAGATCTCAGGTGCAGATCAGAAGACTGTGAAAGAGCTCTTTAAAGCACTTGACATTCTTTTGTCAGAATGTTTGTACTTTATAATCAGGAATCCCTTTTCTTTAATGCGCTATAACCTGAAAATCAGAAGGAAGGATCTGTAGAGAGGCCTGCTGCTTCTGATGGGTCTCTGGGGTCATTTTCACCTCTTTGCGCTGTGTTGTTTGGAGCTCACATGCCAGGACATGCTTTGACTTGCACAGTACTGTTTGTTTTCTTAACTCCATGGATTCTCTATGGTTCCAAATGCCTCCTTACATCAGAATGCCATCAGAATGAGAGCAAAACAGCTGATACAAACAACACAATAATCCACAATTAATTCACACAACTCCAGCTCGTCAGTTAATGCTGTGTAAAGTGAAAAGCTTCGTATCTTTAAACACACATCCAATATTAATGGGTTTTACCTTTAAATAATAATTTCTGGCCAAAATGCCCGTCCATAATAACTCCTTCTTCAGAGAAAACATCCATCCACTGTTGTGCTCTAATATAAAAATGCACCAACATGGTTGTTTAGAATGGTTTTGGACTGTTTTTGTTGTTAACAGTGCTTGATCTTTGCATATTTCTCTCCTGATTCAGACGAGATTAATTTTTCACTGGAGAAAATACTGTTCCTAAGTCTCAGTGGTAGAGCATTGCATCGGCAGCACAAAAGGTTGTGGGTTCGATTCCAAGGGTACACACATACTGATTAAAGAATGTATAGCCTGAATGCACTTTAAATCGCCTTGGATAAAAGCATCTGCTAAATGTAGAAAATAATATTATTGACAGAGAATGCGTATATCAGTTAGAATTGTTTTAAAGATGGTTTTGTTTATTACCAACACACTGCTTGTATGTTGTGATGTTTTTATCAGCTGTTTAAACTTTCATTCTGATGGCACCCATTCACTGCATAGGATCCATTGGTGAACAAGTGATATAATGCTAAATTTCTTACATTTCTAAATTTCTTGGATGGCTTTAGAAGTGAGTACATTTTAAACAAATGTACATTTTTGGGTAAACTATTCATTGAAATTATTAGTGTTTCTTAATGATTAAATTTAAGCGACCATTATATGATGGATAAGGTAAATGTAAGTAAAATCTAAATGAATGATATGGCAATTTAGCCAGTGTGTATTCAGCTCTTGATAGCACATTTTCTCATGTGAAACACTAAAGTTTAGAGCCAGTCACCTTACCAGTTCATGCCATGTGACTAATCATTTTGAATACACAGGAAAATGACGTTAGCTGATGGCACCATGAGAAAAATAAAGCACAGTCCCGAGCCCTTCTCTAGAGACTATCCTGTCAGCACACAAGCTGTGACTTGAAAGGCGACAGACAGGGAAAAAGCCCATTTCACGCTCTCCAGGGCCATCCACAACATCAGGCAATGGCAAAACATCTATTATTACATAATCAAATAATTGCGATTTATATGTTGCTTGCAAAAAATGTAGTTTCGTCAGAATGCACAGCTATTATATGCTGATTGAAACTATCATACGGACTGGTAATGGGCTATCACACACCAAGTGCTTCAGTCATTGTAACCTCTACTGTCGTCCCGGCCGTCCTCTCCTCTGCTGTAATTGCATTTCTAACTGACTGCTTTTAGCTTGGAGGATCCTGCTCGTTTTTTCTCCATCTTGGGTTCCGTAACAGCTCTGTACAATTAGTTCTGGCCGGCGTTTAACGAGGAGCTACGGTTCGGCTGAAGCGTGAGTCCATGTAATTGCATTTGGCAGGAGGGGCAACCCGACCAGCTTGATTTCACACTTTGCAGACGTAATTCCATTTACATGCAAACAGTTTCAAATTACAGCTGTGGGGAGCAGGCAGGGGGCCGTTCGGTCCACCTCGGACCCTTCGTGAGGCTGGTTTAGCAAAACCGAGTGTGAATGAATGCCACAGCCATATCACCCTGCAGCCCAAGACTGGTTGCCCACTGAAGCTAAGCAGGGTTTGAGCCTGGTCATTACCTGGACCTCCTGAGTTGCTGTTGGAAGAGGTGTTAGTGAGGCCAGCAGGGGTGCTCACCCTGTGGTCTGTGTGGGTCCTAACTTCTCGTAAAGAGTAGGGGTGTAACTCTGGTGTCCTGGCCAAATGGCCGCCACTGGCCCATGTCAATCATGGCAGACTAATAATCCCCAACCGCTTGGTTGGCTCTATGACTCTTTCTCCTGACTCAATGAATGAAGGAAATCAGCCTAATTATTACCCAGCCACACTCCCATATTAATGACAGGTTAGAGCCAAAGATACGGTAAATGGACCAAAAGCGTTTCCTTGCCATAGAAGAACTCTGATATTACTGCCACTTTCACTCGTTCGCTAAGATATCGCCAGGTAGCGCGGAGACAGGAAACAGCCATGTGGAAATGAAGTTGCTAAGTGATTTCACCTTCGAGAAATCCTTCAAGTTTTTAACACGTTTCACAACAGGTGTGAAATGTTATAAAAGATTTACTGTGAACAGATTGAGATAATGTCTTCGGATTAAATGTATTATTACAGTCAGAAACATTTACATATTTTTGCATGTTATTAATTGCACTGGTGGCAATAGGACAGTGGAATGTAATACTATGTAATGTAATATAATCACCTGAAATGCAATCTCTCAAATCTGCATGAGCAGTACGAGTCCATATATTTAGCTTTTTCTGTAAATTTTTCTGTTTGCTTTTATCTGTAGCTTTATTGGTTTGAGGACGTTGGCCACAAAAGCCAGTGTTTCATTCTAGAGTGTTAGTTACAGTTGGTGCCATATTTTTAAAAGTGCTCTCATCCATCAATAAATCTTTTTTTGCATTGCTGTAAAGGATTTCAACAAGAAAATCATTTAAGTTCTGACATGGTGTGAATGTATAAAGCAAGTTGAATTCAGTACTCGCGGTGTTCTGGTGTTCAGGGCTCACGCAGAGAAAGGCGTCTCAAAAGACTTGAACACCGAATCTGCTTCTTTTTGCTCTTGTGCCGACAAATACATACAAAATGTCAAAATACCCGCCTTAGAAAGTATGCTCGAAAAAACAGTCAGTTATTTCTCAAGTGAAAGTAAACAGTTGAGGAAAAATATTGGATGTGTATTATATTGGATGTGTTCATCGTCTCTTAAAGTGACCGCGCCTAATTTAGCTACTGGCTGCTGTAATGTTTATCCAAGAAAATGAAAGAAAATCACTCCCTGCTCTTGACTGAATTACTTTGTAGTTTTAACAAGAATTAATGCACAGTCAAACCAAAAATATTCAGACGCCAGATTATGATTTTTGATATATTTGACTAGTAGGTACAGGACACTATAATACATTTAGGTGAGTGAGTATAGCAAAATTAAGTGAATTGTGACATATTATACCCAAAGAATCTTCATACAGTGAACTAATAGTGAAATTGATAAAAAAATTGTATATCAAAAATTATTCAGCACCTTATAAAGCACCATGTATTGCTTATGTTTTTTTTTTTTTTTTTTTTCTGAATTGCTAATGCAACCTTTTCACACCCCAGTCTGAACAAAATAAAGCATTGCTTGGTAATTGTTCAACAAAGTATTGATGGTAGTGTAAATATTGTTATAATAACAGTTTTCTGTAGTTTTGGTTGATTGTAATCCATTACATACATTTCTATCAAAGTTATGACATTATCAAGACAAATTTGTTCTGACACAGTTTAACTCTGAGTTCTTGTCATATTTTAGAACCATTTTACAAGCGATAGCAAATAAACTGTAATAATGTGAGAAATGTTGAAGGTGTCTGAATAAATTTTGGTTTGATTGTATATTCATTTTTACATTGAAGACTATCCAGTGCTATTTTACATTTAATTATTCAGTTTCTGTACCTTGACACCTAAAAACTTAGGGTTAGGGTTATTCAAAGCTATATATTACTGCTGACATTCTAGCATATCTTGGTGGTGTATTTCCATAAACAGTACAGGTTATGTTTACTTATAAACTGAATGTAAACATCAGGTCAGGTCAGATCAGGTCTTAGTGTGTAAATGCATCCATATACATGCAGCACTTTGTATTTTACAAAGCGTCCCTCCGGCTATGGGAATTAGCATGCTATATAGATGGCAGATACATACTGTAGCAAGCTGCTATGGGAGCCGTGTGACCTTTCCCAAAATAATTTTAATTTTCTTTTTCTGTTTTCTCTCTCCCTTACTCACTATGCACTTGAAAAGGAGTGAGAAGGTCAAAGCCCAGCGGTAGCTGTTGTTAATATATCAGCCCCTGTGTTTTTGACTGTAATTATGCAGTACACTCTTAGAGGTCTGGCTGAAGAATGTGTATATGGGGCTCTGGGCCAAACACAGAGTGGGAATGGAGGTATTTTCTCTCTTTTGGAGTCTGTTTCAGAACTATTATAGCTCTGAGGCACTACTTATTGGGGTTCTGTTCTCTTTTGTGTGTGTGTGAAAATTAGTGCCACCCACATTAAGATGAGCTGTTTAGGGTTTTTCAATAGTTGTTTTGCTTGGTTTTGTGTGTAGATGACCTGCAGCTCTTTGTGAGATTTATGGAATGGAAATAGAGGATGAAGCATTGACCAAGTTTGGAAAGGAAACGCTGTTCTCTGGTGTCTATGAGAATACAATCCATCTTTGTTTGCTGCAAAAAACAACAATGGAATAACACAAACCTGCCCCAGAGGTTCATTGCCCACATGTGGAAGGCATAATGTAGTTCCCAGTTCATGGACTGAGATTGACACCACAGTGACCCAGTCTGTATCCCCCACAAGTGACGGTGCATATTTAATAGGGATTCTTTTGATATGCTTAGAAAAAACTCATAGACATACATGAATTCCACACGAAGCTTTCTGCATTCAAACTGCTGTCTTTCACAAGGTTATGCATGGTCCTTGCTCCTACATTATTCATTTATTAAATATTTTACTTAATCTGCTTAATACTTTGCTCATATTTAAAGGGTCTTGGTTACTTGTTACTTGGCATACTTGGATAAAAACCCTGCTGAAACATTTATTAAAATATCTCTTTTTGGGTTGCAGAAGAAGGTTAAGACATAAAGGTTTAGAATGATGTGAGGGTGAGAAAAAGATGAATTTTGGGTAAAACTAACCCTTTAACACATTACCACATTAAAAGTGAAGCATGTAATTTCTGTGCCAGTAGCAACAAATGTAATTGCACAATTGAGTTTCCCAAATAAACCCATCAAACAAATAGTCCCATCCCAAACTCCCCAAAATGATACGTTTACATGTTGGACAACTCATAATAAAATATCACATACATGTTATATGTGGCAAAATTAACCTGGTTATGTCTTGCATACTGTGCTCAATGCACATTAAATTGCAGTATTTAGAAAATAAAATATTATCTGCAACTCTTTTCAATCTATTCCATGGAATTCTGCAGATTCTATGCCCAAAATGTAAAAAATGTGCAGATTTCATTCAGACCTACTCTTAGCATCAGGTGTAGCTCTTCTTTGCGGTGACGGCATCTCTCTGTCCTGCTGCCTGTCATGAGAGAGGGCAGACAGCTGTGCTCTGCTGAGCTCAGAGAGTCGTGTATGAGAATTCACGCACTGACAGAGACAGATGACAGATGCAAGAAAGCAGCCTGCTGGAAGAACACCTCCATATCTCACATTGCCTCGCCTAGACCACCCCTTTAGAAAACCCTCCACCGCTCACTTAAATGCTACATTTTAAAAAGTCTCATCCACTCTCATCCTACTTTTTCACCTTCCAGCAAAAGTCTTGCATTTAAATCTAATTTTCTTCATTACCTTTTCATTGCAATACAAACATGATACATCCTCCTTTCCCACGTGTGTGCTTCACGCGTGTGCTTCTCTGTGCTTCTTTTTTTTTAATCCACATGGCACAACTTAACTGTCTTGTCTTTTTCTTGCCTCTCCCTTTGTGTTCTGCTGTCCTGCCCACCTGTGGTCTCGACCCTCTGCTGACTCACAGGTAAGCCTCTCCATCCATGTTTCATTAAATGTCTCTCTGTCGTCTGATGTCTGAATTTAATGTCCTTGTCTCGTCTGAGCTTACTGATTTCACCCACACAAACAAGGACAACTTTCTGGAACTTGTGAAATTGGCTGAAAAAGGATAACCTTAGTGTTATTTGGGATGTGCTGAACGAGGGACAGAAATTTAGGAAATAATGTAATGGTATGTGCTTTTATAAGCTTGAAGAGCTTTCACCCTGCTTTGGGCTGGGATTACATCGAGGTTTAGCTGGGCCACAATACCAATGTGAGGTCAGGGACAGCGGCTGGAATGCTCCTGCATTCATCTGTACATTAAGGGAAAGTTATAAGGCTGAAGAATGAAAAAGTTATGTAATGAAGGTTATGTAAGTGGAATTGTGTAATTGAATGTTTCTGAGAGAACCCAGCAGCACGTCTCATCCACGAGTTTGCTCAGCTTTAAAGCTGGGCGATATAGCTAAATAAATCATATTACTTTTCACCCACGTCATATTATTTTTAGCAATATTTTTCAGCCTTTTAACACAATTGAATTACATAAAACCAGAATCACAAGAAAGATGCAGACGGACAAAACAGGCGTTAGTGGTGCAGACACCGCTGAAAACGAAACCCCGTCATATTCTGAAGTTGAACTCGAAGGAAATGAAGTGAACCCCTGGCCATATGTATGCTCTATTATGCAGTGTAAGCTGTACTTGCCTAGGAAGACCAAACTAGCAGCTTATAAAATCTCGACAAGACATCAACCCTTCGCAAGAATGTAGAGGTAAGCTAAATAATTGCATCGTTGCATTGGTGGTCAAAATGAAGCTTTGACATTTTAGCAAGAGGTTTTGCACAAATTATCTAAAAAGACCGTGGTGAGGAGTGTGCTATTTTTGTTTTAATGATGTGCGCGCGCATTTATAGTGCGTTCTTTCACTGTGTGATTCAGTCTCCTAAAATGCATTTAGAATGATCACAAAATTGAAGATATAGGGGCAGAAAATTCACATATTTATATAATTTCATATATTAAATCAAAATCACACAAAGAATGCCATCGTTTCCTCCAAAAATCATCATGAATATATACATACATATATATAACAGTTCAGTAAACAAGTTAATTAAGAGACTTGCGTTTTAGACACCATATTGCCTTTTTAGCTCTATTTCTACAACAGAAAATAATTCCAAACACAGCCACCAAAGCACAGTTTTGCGTCTCTGAGCAACGTGACAGTGTTTCGTTCCTGAATGAATCAACCGTTTAAATGATTCGGTTCAATCGCAATGACTCACTTATTAACAGTGACTTGCTGACACATACTGTCCATTTTAATTTCACATTTAAAGTATCTTTTGATTTTTTTTAAATAATTAATTTCTTATTTCAAATGAGTATTCAACATTTTATGTCTTGTATATCAAAACATTATTCATGCATTTGTAACTGCAGGTTAAATGCATTCTTGTCCTGCACTAAACAGTGTAATACATCTAAATGCCACTTCCAATGAATCTTCTGCATTTCCTCTGCATTAAAAGATGAGTTTGTTGATACTGATTTGCCTGGTAACAGCCCAATTGTTTTATTATTCTAAATAACTGATTCCTTTAATTAAAAACAACTAGTTTGAGATTGATAGACCTATCCCAGGGGTGTCAAACTCAGTTCCTGGAGGGTCGTAGCCCTAACCCTGCTCCAGCACACATATCATGTAGTTTTCAAATAAACCTAAATGATTAGATTAGCTGGATCAGGTGTGTTTAATTAGGGTTAAATCTAAACTGTGCAGGACTGTGGCCCTCCAGGAACTGAGTTTGACACTCTTGGCCTGTCCCATTTTGACTCCCTCCCACTGTTAAAATGTAACTAAGTAATTTTTACTCTTAAGTAAAGTTTAAATTAGCTACTTTTTACTTTTACTTGAGTAGATTTTTAGACTGGTACTTTTACTTGTACTTAAGTAAAATTTCATTAATGTAATGGTACTTTTACTTGAGTAGAATATTTTTGTACTCTTTCCACCTCTGCATAAAACACAATATGAAACTGTAGTAACTTAAAAGGGTGTTCAATTAAATTAGAGCAGATGTTTTTAAACAAGCAGCAGTTGTTGGTTCATGTAGGATCATGTATATATATATATAAACTTCTCTATGTATCCACTACTGTTCAGAAGTTTGGGTCTTTGTGAGAATTTTTTATTGCTTTAAACCAATTTACTTTAACTGACATTTTACAAGATATTTTAAGCATTCTGCACACTGCATATATATCGACCAGCTCTATTAAACTATTAGAACCTGGAATCGTGACAGATGTTTTTGAGATCTTTTTTTTTTTTTTTTTTTACTGCTTTTTTGAGGGCTTTGCATTGCTTTAGTCTGGTTTTCTCATAGGCTCTTGAATTCTTATTTCAGTAAGCAGAGGCTTTGTGGTCTGTTGTCTGTTCATTCAGGCACATACTTTCTACTTTGTACTATTAAAGCTGTGCAGTAGTTGTTTGTGTTTGCTACTGCTTTAGAGAGAGTGCGTGAAAGAGGGAATAGGGGTCATAACAACACCCTCAGCAGTGTCTCATTTCATACGTAAATCTGAGAAGTGTAACAGGACGCTGGAGAGGAGAGCTGAACGGAACAATCAGCCCATTTAGTGTTTATCATTAGGGATAGACAGAAGTGATAAAAACTAAATCTATATAAAATTGATAACAGGATAACAATTAATATAATTCATCTCATATACTAGTATGCAACCCATTTCAGTTTGGTCAGTAGGTGACAGCTTCAGAAAATCCTCTCCACAATGGCTAGGCTTCGAATAGTGGTATTATTTTGGGAAAAATTACTTTAGATATAAAAATACATATATCATGAACAATTTTAACCCATTTTCCACCGATTTTCTCTTGCACCACTTTTGATATAGGTTTTATCCAATTTTTGGTGCTTGCAACTAACTGAGGCTTTTTCATTGGCACTCACACAGCAAAAAGACAAGCTTTACAGGGTTGTTCCCACTCTAGATTATTTCTGCCCCTCTTATCGAAAATGATTTGTGTCCTTGTAGGAAACTTTTAAGGTAGTTGTTAAGTTTAGGTATTTGGTAGGATTAGCAATGTAGAATACAGTCAGAATACGGTGAGAAATGGTCCCTTTAATAAAGTGCTATAGATTTTATTTATTTATTTTAATTATATTGTGTTGTTTAATTGTGCTAAATTAGTGTAAACTGCTATATATATATATTTTTTACATTGCAACTGAAAAAAGGAAATGTTTGAGACTGACTTCTTTATTTGTTTTTCTTTCATTGAAGCAAAATTGTGGAAAAAAAATCACTCAAATAATTCATAACAATTTTATATGATATAATACATTTCCCAAAATTTGTTTTATATCACAAATAAATAAATAAATAGTATTGTTCATTCTCAAAATTTTGGATTCACTTTTTTTCATGTTTACTTCCAGTCCATTACTGCATATCATGGTACATCTGGTGAAACTGTGTATAGAATTTCTGTAAATTCAAACTCTGACAAACTGTGACCTACAATACAGCTTAGTTAAGAGTGATTCCGTTACGCTGTTTATCCTTTGTGCCATTAATGGACTGCAGACGGATATTCTGTGAGTGTGTGTTTCTTCAGTAATGATGTCTTGAGTGTAACCTCTCCCTTGGGTGGCACTTTGTGCTCAGTAGGGGTGAACTAGTCAAACAAGGGAATCCCACTGATGTTGGCTTAACTGTCAGCCAGCTCCTCCCCTCACCATGTGTCCCACTGCTTTCGTATTCCCACCCTGTGGCTGCTGGAAAACACAGTGAAGATGCTGCTAATTCCCCAGAGTGATTCCCCTCTCAGCACAGTTAATTGCTGCAGTCCGTATATTCCCAGACGCTCCTGGCTTCCTGTTAGCAGACCGCATTTTTGTGGCAGTGCAGGTAGTCAGCTTCAGGATGTGTCCACCTCTCTCTGGTGCCTCTGCCACTACGCTTTTCTTTCACACTTTTTTGCTCTCTTTCTGTTTGTCTTCCCTCCAGTTTACTGTGACATTGTAGGAAACTACAATTCTAAATTGTATTCTTAATTGTAAATGAATTGTAAATAAATGATAGATCTTCCACATCCATAGGAAGGTCTATCTATGTAAAATCTATGTCTGTCTGTTTGTCTATCATTCTTTCTATTGCCATTTATTCTATCTGTCATTAATTCTGTTCATTGTTCTTTCTGGCTATTTATTGTTCTGTCTTTCTCTTTTTTCTGTTTTTCTATCTATCTGTTTATTGTTCTGTCTATCATTCTGTCTGTTGCTACATTTGTCCTTCTAACACTGTCATGTAAACATATATGGTAATTCTTTTAATTATGAATAAATCACAATTACAATATATAATAAACCAACATTGTGCATGTGGACCACCGTGCACATAAACTAACCCCAAAGACATTCTTGACCTGGGAAAATCTGTGTACGTACGTCCCTTTTCTCCTCACACTCATCGTCTCTTCCTGTCTCCCCTCAGGAGGAGCTCAACTCTCACTACGGTGACAGTGTGATTTCATAAAAATTCATACAGACTAGGGCTGCACAATGTGTCGTTTAAGCATCGATATCGCGATGTACGAATCCATGATAGTCACATCGCAGGATGTGTGATGTAGGCTGTCGTAGTTGATCCGTTCGTTATTCATTAACTGTACGGACCAGCTGCTCCCCGGCCCTTGATGAATGTGATTCGCAGATTAATTGCATAGCTTAACCATCATAGAGTGAAAGTTTATCATTTGCATGTGTTTTTTTAAGTCCTGTCAGTTTAACAGGGCAGAGAGAGAGAGAGAGCATGAGAGAGAGAGAGAGAGAGAGAGAGAGAGAGCGCGAGAGAGGCAGAGAAAGTGTGAGAGAGAGAGCGTGAGAGAGAGAGCGCGAGAGAGAGCGCCCCGGCCGCACGATCACCGTCTTCAAACAACACGAGCGCTGTCTTGCTCTCTCTCCCTCGCGCATATTAATCAATTGACACGATGGTGTCGATGTTTAAATTATTTAAAATGAGAATGTAAGTGTTCTCACCCAATGTTTGTTTGTAAGAAAAATTTTTATTAGATTTCATATCGCAATATATATCGCAGAAAAATAAAATATCGCAATGTCATTTTTTCCCAATATCGTGCAGCCCTAATACAGACTCTTTTAGAAGAGGATTTTATGTGATTGGCGGCAGGTTTCTGAGTTGAGGGGAGTTTTAAGTGTTGAAACAAAGAAGATTCTTGTGTTTGTGTTTTAAGAAAACATAAGCCATGAGGCGAAAGCTTGAAGAGAACACATCTCAAGAGAGATTTTGCATAAGAACGACTGAATGACTAACTGTATTTGCATGATAATTCTCTCAGGTATACACACTGTCTGTTTGATCTTGCTTCCTTTCTGAGATCCTCAGGGAAACTATTTAGTATTTGTACAGCTTGTGTACTTTGATGAAAACATGGATTTGGATTAGTTTAATGAGCAACTTTCATGGTAGGAGGGGGAAATGGCAAGATTAGTCCAAGTGTTTGATGTTTTGGCATTGAATACTCAAAAGGAAAGCCTCTATTGGTAAGGAAACATGGAGTGTTGATACCTCATTATATTTGAGTGTATACGTGATCTAGAGAGAGGCATGTTGTGTCCGTTAGCTATCAGTATTTAGCAGTGTGTGAAAAGGAGCAAGTCGTTGCAGCAACAGCTGGTGTGCAAACAGATGAATGTTTAATTGAGATCCAGTAGAGAGGTAAGAAGAGATCGCCAACATCTACCCCACCCAAAAGGAGCAACACCCAGCCAGGAGCAGAACAGCTGTGGTGCTCATTACTGTATGTGTATGTGTTTGTGCTCATTCTTATTTGCAACTATAGCTGAAAGCACTTGGCGTTTTTAATGTTTGTGTGTGTGTGTGTGTGTGTGTGTGTGTGTGCGTGCGTGTGTGAACAGGTGTTAGCAGTATCATCTCTCATCTTTACCAGAGGATTTCAGTTATTTTTAAATAACTGCCCTGCTAGCTTCAGACAGCACAACCATAGACTATACATGAATTGTTTGATACATGTAGTACAGTAAATGGTAGGATTATAATCACCAATCTAATTGGTTGGCAGAAACTGTCAATATCCCAGTTTAATCCACATCTGTGATGAGACCAGAGCACAGAGCACATCCTCAGGTGAGATGTACAGAATTTAATGGGAGAGAGGCTGCATTGATTGACAGTTTGAGGGGAATGCATAAACATACACATACTGTACCACTCCACTAACACACACTGCTCATGCTTATTTTATTTACTACTACTGAATTTACATTAAACATACAGAAAGAGCATAGAGGGTTTTTATTTTATTTTATTGTATTTATTTTTTATTTGAATAATTCAGATTTATTTTAAAATTAGGTTTTAAACTTAAATGCACCATATTTGTTGTGATTTAGTGGAAATTTTCAGTCATTGTTTTTTTAATATTATTATTATTTCAGTCTGTTTCTCACTCATATGTTGAGTTTGTCACACCTCCAAAAATGTGTTAACCACCCAGCCAAATGTGATTAAATTGATAAAAAAAAAACAATTAAGAAAAACAAGTGATCAAAAGCAGCATTCTCTGTTGACCCTGTTGGCAAATGTTGACAAATGTTGGGGGCGTGTCCGCTGTCTGTGCTGAAACCACGCCCACTTGCAGGAAAGCTGCCGTCTCTCTCAATGGTCAAATACCTAGCTGTTTTGTAAATGATCACAACCAGGTAATATGCATTTACCTGACGAAGGCTGTAGCAACTACACAGAAATGGTGAAAAACTGTTTAATTGTTTTAACTCCACAATTCAGCACTACATAGTTCACAGACTTTCTGCACTTCTAACATTTATAATGCGTTTAGAAATAAACCTCTGAATTGCTTTAACACAGACTTTAAGTCATTTTGAATACTTTTACAGTAATTTCATGAGGCTGCTAGTAATTTTAGAGCTTGATGGAAGAAAGTCAGGAATACAGGGTTGGATCAATAAACTATGACAGAATTTTTGGGTAAACTATCCCTTTATTACTTATGTGAAGCCATTTGTCGATGATTGAGGGTAGGAAAAGGGACAATGGCTGCATTTCAGAACACAGTGATCTGCCTAAAAGCATTTTTAAACACGGTTTAGCTCTGTTTTACACCATTAATCTCTGACCTCTGACCTGATTCAGCAGGTCTCATATACAGAAGGATCATTTAAATGATGAACAGTCTCCTCATTATTGGCTTTCCATGCATTCAGTCGATAGATGTGCGCATGCATGTTTAAACAAGTATGACAATGAGAATCATCCCTGAGGCGGCGTCATTAGCTCTGCTAAAGCCCCTCTCTCTCATCCATTCAGGTTAGCGTCACTCTTGAAGCTTGTGACAGCTCCCCAGGCGATCATCTCGGGAAGGCTAGACTGCGTGTTCGAGGATGCAGCTTCAAATAAAAGCATCTTGCCTTTGAGCCTCAGCAGTGTGTTAATAGTTAATGTCCTGGCGGCCTTCACCCTGCTTGAAAAATTCAGTGGAATATGAAATAATCATGAACATTGACGGAATGAAACCTGCTAATTTGACTAACCCATTTTTTTTGCACAGCAAACAGTAAGTTCATGATTATGGGTCGTATGTACAGAACAAATGCAGCATTGATGGGTCTCATTGTAAAAAGAATATTGTTCCAATATTAGAGAACGTGGGAGCTTGTGTAAGACCAGACCAGACATCTTTGAGTTTTAATGAGCAGATCTCCAGACAAATGTATGCTATAGCATGTGTCTCCAGTGGAATTCTAGTAGAATTTTATATGTAGGACAATTGTCCCATTTTGCTAAGTTACAGTAACCAAACAGCTCTTAAATGAGAGAATATCTGACTCAGACAAGCTAAGATGATGTACAGTAGAGTGGTCAGATTTTTTGCCTCAATTGTTTTTATTTTCATTTGTTTTTATATTCATTAAAGTTGCCATTTGACATAGAGTCATTTGTTTAGAAATTGACCAACACTAGTATTGCTGTAATGTGTGTGTTTTTTTTTAAATAAAATTAATAATTCTAATTAAAATATTAAAATAACAGTTTTTTACTCATCTGAACTGATTTTTTCTTTTTGTTTTGTCTCTGTCTTTTCTCTTTTTATTTTCCATATCATCTCATTTAGTGTGTTTACCTCAAGGACAGTAATACCAGTAATTTTGGACCTTACTGGGACATTTTTTTTGGAAAATCTAAAAAAGTAGAATTTTTTTTTTCCTGAGAGGTATGTTCTGTGTGTGTGTGTGTGTTTATTCAGTAGTGTCCAGTGTTGACTGTATCCCAAAGTTCCTCAAAATCTCTCTTGTGTCTTGCAGAAATATGTCACACACATTTGGAATGATATGAGGCTGAATAAAGGTTAAGTTTTACTGAATAAACATTTTAACCCTCTAAGTCCCTCTCTGCTCTCTGTCTCGATCTCTCTCTGCTGAGAAACATCTTCATGGCACATCAGCTATTGTCAGTTGTCCATTATTTTTTATTAGCGTCCACCGAGCATCTCAGAGCAACAGGTGCCTTTTTCTCATTCTGAATGTGTGTGAGACCACGTGTAGAAAGTAATCTGTTTTGTACTTTTACTCTAAAAAAAAAAAAAGGAAGAAAGGATGGGGATGAATGGATGAGAGGGAAGATATGAGGACTTGCTGACAGCTTAGCGGGGTCAATATCTAGACTAGACATTACTGCCCCTCAGAACTTGTGAGCCTCTCGGTTATATCACAGAAACAAAAAATCTTCTGCCATTTTGGCTCATGAGATCATTTTATGGACCAGAAACCAAGATGAAGTGTACGATAAGTTGCCGTTAAAAGGAAAACAGGATTTCTAAAAAGGATTTGAGCAGATTAAACAAGCTGCCCATTTACTGTATCAACTCAAAACAACTTGAGAGTGGTCAAAAAAGCATGGTTGCAGTGAATTTTTGGCTTTTTACACTTTTTCACTGAATGAATGATCGACATCAGAGAACACAACAGTACATTAAACAACAATAAACAAACTCTATCCTGTTCCCTTTTTATTCTGTCCTTCACAGCCTCATTTTTATTTGTATCAAATTAAATATAGCATCTACCTTGACTATAATCCATTACATCATTGATTTCAATTCATCTGTGATTTATTTATTTTGAGTATATTTCAGTTTGTTTGAACTATTCTTCAAAAGAACTGGTTCATAAGAGTCATTTGTTTCAGAAATTGACCCACTTTGGTCATGCTGTATGTTATCAATTTTGATTGATGGAAAAGAACTGGTTCATAAGAGTCATTTGTTAAAAAAAAACTGGTCTACATTAGTAACATTGCATTTTTTTGATTCACTAAAAAGATGATTCATAAGAGTTGATGGGGAATTTTTTTTTTTTTTTTTTTACAATTGGCCCAGCTGTTTGTGATTTTTGGATTTGATTGACTACAAATAATTGGTTCATAAGAGTCTCTGTTTGTTTAGAAATATGCTCACACTGGTCACACTGCATCATTTTGATTGACTAAAAAGAACCGGTTCATCTTGACTGAATCAATGCAGACCAGAACTGAATCTGCAAGTGATCTTTTTTTATCACAGACTCTATCAACTTGTCAGTACCTGCATTGGCTGAGATTAATAATCATAAACTGTCACAGAGCTCGTTATTCATCTGTATAGCTGTTAACCTTTAGCTACTGCAGGAACTGAAGAATTCACTGCCTTCATAGTGCAAACACAAAGATTATTTGGTGGTGGTTGGCTTGTAAGAATCCATCTGAACTTCTTGAGAGAATTCCAGCAAGAGAAAGAGAAGAAAGAATAAATAAAAATGTTGTTTGATCGTTGAATGAGGTCAGAATGAAACTGTCAGTCTCCACAAGAACCTTTTTATTTGCTTCATGTCTGTGATCAACTTTCTGAATTGCATTGAAAGTTGCTGACTGCATTGGGTTGTTGTTTTGTCCTTGTCTTTATGAACTTTGTTGCTCTCTTTTATGAACTTTCTTCCACCTCCCTTGATGGTTATTGTTTTTATACTCTTTTCACATTTAAAAGAGACTCATTGTGGCTTCAATTACCTTGAGCTCAGGGTATCTGTCTCAGGTAGACAGAGGCTGAATTGGAAGTGGTGTCAGCTCCTTCATTAAACATTAATCACTGCAGGTCCCTCAGCAGAGCTTCTGAAAGGGCAAAACTAATAAACAGTCTGTCATGGGAAAGACATGAGGACTTCCCCTCATAGAGACATGATCTCTTCTCTTCTCTTCTCTTCTCTTCTCTTCTCTTCTCTTCTCTTCTCTTCTCTTCTCTTCTCTTCTCTTCTCTTCTCCTCCCCTTTTCTCCCCTTTTCTCTTCTCCCCTTTTCTCCCCTTTTTTCTTCTCTTCTCTTCTCTTCTTGCAAGATGGTTCAGTTTTAACTGCCTGCTTAAATATAATCTTTATATTTTTCTTTACTTTCTAATTTTCTGTTCTTTGTCTTGGTTGTAAATTTATCCTACTTTTGTTTAGTTGGATTTTTGTTTTGTTGTTTTCACGTTAATCTGCGAGTGTGAGAATGGCGTCGCTCCCAGGTGAGCATGCACCTTCTCTTTCACTCCGCCATGGTGTAAGATGTGTGCCAAAACAGGGAGTTATGGTGGAAAGTGTGCTATTAGCAGTGGGAGAACAAGTCAGTTGTGAAAATATATCTTCTGCATCTAGGATGAACAGAGCGGTAGTTGTTTTTCTTAAACAGGAGCAACTTATTGCGCAATTTATTGAGAGTGGTGTTGTAATAGATAAAAGTTTCTGTCAAATCCTTCCTTCAGCTACATTAACGTCTAAGTTAATATCTCGAATGAAATTATCTTTAAAGGAAAAACGCAATTTTTGATGGGACATTATAAGAACTTATAGAAAGTAGGGATGGATCATGATTTTCAAATATTACATTTTCAATTAGTATTTTTGCTTGAACTGCCCATTCCTAATAGAAAGAGAAGATCTGAATGAAGCCACTGACGTTTTACCTCAGAAACTGTTCATTTCTTCAACTTGTGACACCAGTGTGTTGGAATTCCAACCTATAGAGAGTTTTGGGACATGGACAGTTGATGAAATGCCTAAAAAGGTGTTATATAACCTATGAGTTAAAACTATTCACAAAGAGGCAATGAAGGAGCGGCAGCCATTGAAATGCACATGTACATGCTCAATGTGTTGTGTGATTTAGCCATTTAACAAAACATGACAGCATGTATAAGATTTGTTTATACAAATACTCATTGTACAAATAACCACAGGACTTATTCATACAGGTAAAACATTATTTGATAGAAGTTCATACAGTAACAGATGCACTTACCAGCAGTGACACATAAGTTGCCGAACCTGTGCTATACAAACATTGAGTTATTTAAACTTGGCCATTTGTGCCACATGAACAGACTGGTTTTCCATTTAGTTGATGTCAGTAGATGGGTCCATAGGGGCTGTTTACACCTGGCCACTTCATGCGTTTTCTCAGATCGGATAGCTATCTGATTTATCAAAACGGTTCCATTTACACCTGGTCACATGAATGTGTTTTTGCGAAACGGATTTAAATCCGATCTTCAATTCCCGCGTTATATGCAGATTTAATGGAGTGCACGTCACCGAAAGCAACAGATATGAGCTGCATTTTATTGGATGATGATTGTGTGTTAAGCGTTCGCGACTTACTTTCACTTTGATTTGCGATAGTTCGCACGTTGGTTTAATGAATATATGCTCAGCTTCTCATCTGGTGGTGCGTGTTCCAGTAGCGTCGTCATATCTGGCTATAACATTACATATAGCCTATAACACGCCCTCACACGTTTATTTTTTTAGCATTTTGGGGAGGAGTACAATTTACATATGTGGTTTTAACAACCAGATGCATTTACACTTGTCTAGTTTTGTCTGGAATGCGTCCCAGACCACCTCCTGAAGTGGTTTGAGCGATCGGATTCAAATCCGTCTCAAATGCGTTTCGGAGGGCATTTACACCTGGTCTTTTCACGATCGGATAGCTATCCGATCTGAGAAAACGCATGAAGTGGCCAGGTGTAAACGGCCCCATATATTCACAGTAAACAAATGTATATCTGGTTGTTTTTTTAATGCTTATGTATTGTGTTTTTAAAACTGTATATATATATATATATATATATATATATATATATATATATATATATATATATATATATAATATAATATTATTATTATTATTATTATTATTTCTTTTCTTTTTTGTATCATGTTTTCCTTTGTTCTGGGGACCTTTGTCTCCGACTGCACAATAAATGTACCTGCAATGGGACTTTAGTTGACTGGTTACTTTTTACCCTGGCTGCAAAGGCTATTCCGGACAAGAATGTCAAAAAAATAAAAATAAAATTTGGCCTCTTAAACTGGCATAGTTACAGCAAAATTGACAATTTGGAAGACCAGAAAAATCAATTGCTATGTATAGGTGGAGTGAACCCAGTGAAAATGTTGACGGGCTTAATGTTGGGGGAACTACTTGTCTGTGTATTTTTCAGTCTTGTCTGTGTATTTTTGCTTGTAATCTAGTTTCATCTTTCGTTTTATTACTATTTTTAAATGTTCATTTGATCTGTTCTCACCTTAATCACCTCTCACCTATATCTTCCTTGTCTCACTTCATCTCTCCTCACCTCAACTATACTCATGTATTCTCTTTCAGTCACATCTTGTGACTCGTCTTCTCCTATCTTCTCCTCTTCTCAACATTTGTTATTCCATATTTTTTTGTATATCATCATAAATACCATTATCGCAAATATTCTTGAAGTATCGTGATAAAATTTTGATTAATTGCCAGCTGAGTTGAAATGCAGACCAGGGGGTTTTTTGAGTTAGAGTTGTGCCGGTCTGACAGGCTGACTGGTATTACGGGTCTGTTATTTTTATGATAGTGAGACACTGGCAGATGTATTGAGACAGAAATGGAAGAAGCCTCAACAGGGAGGGCGTTCCTTCCCCGGTCAGTCTCCACATGCACATTCCAGCGCAGTGTGCTGGAGGTATCCAGGAGAAAACCGAGGAGATGAATTTCCCAGTTACAGAGCAGAGGTGTCAAACAGATGCATGCTGGGATAGATCTCACACTTATCATGCCCAGAACATTTCATCCAGAAATAAGACACACCTGGCTTCTAACTCCGTGTGTGTGAATGCATCTGTCTCTTTGTCGGACAGATGAGTGTGTCATGTGTATGTTAGTGTGCAAAGAACCAGAGAATATCTATCTTGTATAGTGCCTCTCTGCTTTATGTCCCACAGAATAGGGCAGAAAGTCACATTCACGTACTGTAATTGACAGGGACTGCAGAATGGTTTCCTGCACCGTTTGGACTTGAAACACAAAGCAGATGTTGTTTGGAGGAATTCACAGGACAGTTCTTCCAGAGTGTATACATTCCATTGCTGCTCAGCCGGCTCAGGACATTCATCCAAAACCCATGCGAACAGGAAATGAAAAAGATGCAGAGGGGATGGTGTGGTACTTCCGATTGGAAAATCTCACGGAGTTGGGTTTGGATGCATGACGACACTTATAGTACACGCACTTTAGCTTTGGACGTCTGCTCACTGCGTGCGTTTTCATTTGGACCCCATTTTGTAGATGTAATCGTTAGCTAATCTGAAAAAGTGTTCCCTGTTGGATCTTATAATGACATACAACAGATGTTTTCGTGACATTTATGATGTACTTTAAACACTATGTTTAAAGTAGAACGTAGTGCTTTCTAGATGATGCGCTCCTTCACAGATGTCTCGGCATAATGCATGTGCTTACTGGCTAGCATGATAAAACTAATGAAACTTGGCAGCGACTTAAATAAAGACCTTTTAAGTCAACTTTACTTTTGAAGTCAATTCCCTTGAGGTGTTTAAACTGTAAATCCAGCCCAACTCCATGCGCTCAAAGCTAAAGCTGTTAGCTAGCGCTGGAACATTCTATTAACATGTCTCTTAGAGGCCTTTGCCGTGTGTGTGTATAGCAATGAGCAATCCCAATCTCTTTCTCTGTTGGCAATCACTGAAGTTCGTCTAATCCACTTTCGCTAATTAAGATTCTGTTAATGACTTCCTTTTCATGGTTGCTTTGCTGAGGTGCATTTCTAACCTGTTCTTTAAAACCTCAATGTAAACATTAACTTTTACGACACATCACACACTGTTTATTTATTTATTTTTTTGTGTGTGTGCATGAATGATACCTCAGATTGTTCTGTTTGTTGAGGAGAGGTTTTTAATCGATCAGACATTGCTTAAGAAACAACATTTAAATACTGTTACAGTAATTCTGGGAAAATGTGACTAAGTTATAGAATTTCTTGTTCGTTTTTACTTCCCAAAACATTGAACAGTATTTTATTATATGAATGCAAGGTTAGAACTATTAGTTTTTCTTCATATATAGTAAGGTAACTTACCGTTAACCAATTAATAGTTTTTTACTGTAGCATTTTTGCAGTCTTTTATGGTTAAAATTTTTACATGTAGCATTTTAACAATGTAGAGATCAGGCATTTACATTTATGAATTTGGCTTTTATAAAAAGCAACTTACATTGTATGAAATTCATACATTTTCTTAGTTCATGCACTACCTGGGACTCGAATCCATAACCTACTCTGTGAACTACAAAAGCACAACCAGAAATACAAGGAGACTTGATTGTTCATGCTTTTTTTAGTTTTAGTTTTTTTTTTGACTCGAGCCAGTGATAGGGATGCAACGATTATAGATTTTTTTGGTACGATTATTGTCTGAGAAATAATCACGGTTTTACGATTATGATGGTTATTATGCATTTATTCATTTCACAAAATTATTAATGAATGAAGTCACATGAAAACTCTTATTACTGCCTTTTGAAACAGAAATAACACCGTAATCATTAATACAGAACAAAATAAAAATTATAAAGGCAAAAGTCCATCTCTTCAATTAATAAGGTGACCTCTGCACTGTAAACATCCATGTCAGTATTTCCCTTTTGAAAATAACTAATGAAAATAGACCACAAAAGTATTTAGTGTTTTCAGTTTGTACATTCTTTAAATTTTGGGGGGATCTGAGGCAGAGAACTGGAAACATGGTGAAAAAAAAAAAATCTTGTTGGTTTTTGACTCATGAATAATACTGTAAAAGGGATGATGAATATCAATGTTAATGAAGTATTATTAATATAAGACTATTAACTTGATTTACCCCACAGGGGAATCTCTTAATACTGAGGGGAATAAGCTGAACTATTATTGTAATCAACTGTCATCCATATGTATTCATTTTAATAATTTGTATAATAATTCATATGATTTTGTGGCCTAAGAAAATCATGTCTATTATTTTGGTTTGTGTGATCGGAGATTGTGCTGCGCACACATACAAACATCCAGGAGGACACAAACTTTTTGTGAACCCTGCCCCGCGACTTTTATTAATAAAATAGCTTTTGATACTGAATTTTTATATTATATTCATTCAGCACAGAGGGAGTAAAATCACTGTTTAAGTACCTAAACACACATTTGTAGAGTGATGCGCTGACGCAGGTTCACACACAGACACACACACACACTTATCTCGCTCTCGCTCTCCCTCTCTCCCGATCGAATAATTAATTTGAGTAGCTAAATGTTGTAATCAATTTATTTCAAATAAATGTGATCTTACCGCACTATTTAATCTGTGTCTAATCTGAAGCGGGCAGAATGCTCCATAGCTTTGTGTCAGTCTTGCCTTCACGTCCTGCATTAAAATAGTTTAAAGCCATGTATTCGCTCTTTAGCAGCAGTTTTTACAGCGATATTTAAATGTCATTCTTGGTGAACCCAAAATAGTCCCACACTATCGACTTCAGTAATTTCTCTGGTGGAAATAAAGGATCGCTGTTTGGTTCCTCTGTCATAGTTAATCTAGTGTGCAGCCTCCATCTCTCTAATAAGCACAGCATTTTAAGATGGTGCACCGCTAGTGTACCTTTGTTTTGATTTTGCGCAAGTTGCAACTGTTTCGTTCCATGCCACAGAAACACTCTGTGTAGCGGAGCCTTTACGATTAAATATCCGTGCCATTTAAAAACGCAGTTAATCGTGAAACCGGTTAATCACTGCATCCATAGCCAGTGAGCAAAACCTATTAACCTTCCAGAGCACTTTAACATTATTTCTGAATTCACCTATCTACATCATGACTTTAAAAAAATGAGCACTTCGTCTGTCTAGATGCAACAGACAGTTTAAAGATTTTTAAGGGGAGGCGATGGGCAGGCTCGCGCCTTCAGTCTCTGAAACATTACACCTTCCCTTTAGATGTCTCTGCTGCGGCCTTGACAGCCAGATAAGTGCCAGTGGCTGCTTTTAGTCTCCATCTCAGCCGTTACCACTTGGTACACTAACCTGCATGTAAGTGGAGAGGTTGGTTGGAATAATGGACTGCAGATTCATGGCTGATATTTCTAGTTCACCTCAGCCCTTCGGGATGCTTATGTGCTGATGCATGTTCTGTCAAACAAGTCACAGATATCAGAACTGAGATCCAATTTAGAGAGTGCATTTTGTTTCTCAGGTTAATTTCCTCCAAGAACAAAAAAGAAATACCTTTGAAATGGAGACAAAAGTTTCATATGCGTGTGCTTTTGTAATGTACTACCTTAATGAAAGTCTGCTATGCTGCACCAAGCTAAAGTGCCTCTTTGTGATGCCTTGGTGCAGTAATTAGGAGTGATGTTAAATGCTGTCTGGGATGGAGAGAGGTGCTCGATTGCACTCATACACCACCGTCCTCTGCTGATTAGAGACCTGCAGAACAAAGCTCTTTTGTCTTTTTCAGGGCCGCACATTCTGGCTCATAGTTGATCTGGGGTTTTTCCTGTGGAATATGTCAGCTCACTCTAACTGACTTGGTAGATGTACAAAGCGGGGCAAGAGTAATGTGTCAGTCATGTCAGATGAGAATTCTGGGAGGGGATCTAAAATTTAAAGCATTCTATTAAATGCTTGCCAATGATTGATGGTTTTGTCACATCACATCTCTTTGCAGTGGATTGTAAACATTTTGCTTGCTCGTTCTGTTAAAGAGATAGTTCAGCCAAGAATAAAAGTAAAATTCATTTACTCATCCTCATGTTCTTTCAAACTAAATCTTTTTGTTCTTTCAAACTAAAAAGCTCATCTCTGTACAGTGAAAGCGTATTGTGATAGAAAAATAATACATGCAAAATATTGGAAATAAAATTATTATTCCTTGATATATTTACTAAATATTTCAAATTGTTTCAGTAAATTATTACATAAAATAATAAAAAAGGAAATAAATATAATTTGAATGGTATATATTATATGCACAATATTGTTATCATGGGCACTTCTTAATACCGTGAATAATTCTATATTACTAATTATTCAGAATTTGGAATGCAATTTAAGAATAATTTTCCCATCAACTGGTCAAAATGTATATTTGTGTCTTTGTGTATATATATATATATATATATATACATACACACACACACACACACACATATATATATATATATATATATATATATATATATATATATATATATATATATATATATATATATGTTAAATTAAATTAAATTAAATTTATGCATTTAGCAGACGCTTTTATCCAAAGCGACTTAAAGTGCTTTCAGGCTATCAATTATTTTTATAATTTTTTTTTTTCCAGTTCTTGTCATAGCATAACTATTTGGTGTTTTAAACCACGCAGGTGCGTGAGAGAGAGCCTATGGAGTCACCAATAATCAAAAAAAAAATTACTTTCAAACATACTGACTGATTTAACTAACGTTAAATATAAAAATACTGTATTTAAAACAGCTAGTTCATACATAGTCGGACGCAACTGTCATATCGCATGTCCGCATCTGCGCAGAGAAGTTATCAGTCTTAATGTTCTGCAAAATCAGTCAACGGTGAAAATCAATAGCAGATTTCATTTAAAGTCCAACAGTTAAACACTAATATTGGGCATAAACGAACATTTAAATATAAAGTATTTAAAACAGGTAAGTTGATATATTTGTAGTAAAGTTGAACTGAACTGATGCATCAGTCATACAGCGCTCCGTACCGCGCGCCTCATGACGAGTCTGACGCACCGTCACAGAAACAAGAATGAGATGCATTCTAACATAACTGTGGCATTAAACTCAGTTAGTGAGGGCTCGTTTAATATATTGCACATACAGTATATAGGCCGTTTAGATTACTTGTTAAAGTGCAATGAAATACCTTATATCTACAGACGATGTACATCTGTTTGTGGATGGAGACTTTGTAACCGCCAAAACTATGTATTTTGCATGCATCACATTATAGTGCGGTGTGCATGAAAATAATAACAAGGCGGCAGATTGAACTTATTATCCATAGTGGTTCTCACGTAGTCCTTCTACGTCATCACCACATAGTGTGTTTTAGAAGTTAAGTGATCAGTCTTTAAGAAAAGGAATACGTGAGAACCATGCACTATGGATGATAAATTCGCTCTGCCGCCTTGTTAATTATTTTGTCTTTACTTTATTTGTGACACCAAGAAAGAGTTAATCTCTCATGTATGAGAAGAGCGCATTGCCGTATACCAGCCATTAAATGTGTGGGACACCAACTCGACGTTTTCTATCTCTTTCATTTCATGGATTTAACGAATTATTTTTTTTAACGAATTATACGAACTTTAGGTCTGTAACGCACAATTTTGGCTGTCCCTTGCAGAAAGCTATTAAATGCCTTCAGAAGTCTTGGAATATGGTGGACATGTTCTATGGATTCCATATCGATATGTTTTCGATGTATTTAAATGAACTTGATTCTAGGAGAATCTTTAAATATCCACAGAATTCAAAATTAATTATGGGGTTGAAAATATGAGTAAATGATAAACAAATCAAGTCATTTGTTGACTGTTACACAATTGTGCTTTTTGGTCCATTGCAATGTTCTTTGTGTGTGTGTGTGTGTGTGTGTGTGTGTGTGTGTGTGTGTGTGTGTGTGTTTGTGTGTGTGTGTTTGTGTGTGTGTGTGTGTGTGTGTGTGTGTGTGTGTGTGTGTGTGTGTGTGTGTGTGTGTCTGTGGATGTCAGCTGGTGCCTGGCTGTGGATGGACATTTGAGCCCATCTGTGCTCCTGCCTCCCCTGATCCCTTTTCCTCTATGAATAACACAAGTGAAAGACATTCTCAATAGGGCTGCATTTCCCACATCAGCACAGGTACTATGTAGACACTGATATATTTGCCTTAAAGTCTTTTACTTTTACTAGTTTTTCTCTTTCTCATTCTCTTTCATGTGTTAAGTTTGTCCTCACTACATCTGAGTTTTCTTAACTAAATCTGTCTGCTTTTTCACAGTTCATATACATAGTATATACTAGTGTTGGGTGATATGGTCATTTTTCAAATCCTCATATCGTCAGCCTGTGAGATTGACGATACACGATATTATCGTGTATGAGTGGAGCAAGAGAGAGTCTCTTTGTTCTTGTCATAGCATAACTAATGTTTTAAACCATGCTGGTGCACGAGAGAGAGCCTATGGAATCACCAGTAATCGAAAATATATATATATATATATGTCATTTAGCAGATGCTAAGGCATCCAACAAATGAGGACAATGGAAGCAATCAAAAACAACACAACATTTTTGGTATTTTTAAAATTATTATTTTACTGGTCAAAGTCTATAAAGGCCCAAACAGCATTAAAAAAATCTAAATTATGCAAAGATGTGATTTAAGCACCTGGAAATCTAACAGATTTTGGAGGTCTTATGACAGACGTCTCCTCCTTCCCCTGTCAGTGATTGTCTTCTGCCCTTAGTTTTCTGCATCGCATTTACATTAAGTTGGCAATTCACTTTTTGACGTCCTTATAGCAACTCACTCTGCTCTAATAGACATCTGCAGTTACAGCGGAAGTAAATAAGTGTTCCAGGAGGTTTAATAGAAGAAATGTGAAGCTTGAATTTTTGTTAAAGCAACCATTTATTATTTGAGCTAAATCATCCTTGTAAGGATAATTTTCTTACAAAGCAGATGAGCTGCTGGTTTGGCATTAATGCAACTTTATTCTTGACAGTTCATTTTGGTACCTTTCTGGTATTTTTGTGAATATCATTTGGATATTTTCTTGCGTTATTTAGTCATGAGATTTCCACATTTCCTGCGTTTCCACTGCGGTCTAAAGTACATTACATTACAATGAAACAAAATATTATATCAATTGCCTCTTTTATTGTCATTTATATTGTCATATTAATAGATAAAATGAATAAAGACCAAAGATTACCTGTTAGATTTACCCAAAACAAATTATATTTTATGTTTAACCGCTAAAGAGACATCAGAGACAGCAGCAAATGTCAGAAGGACTAGGCGAGGTGAGACTGCTTTCGGCAGATACATGAGCACTGAGCTCCCGCTGATCATGTGGAGCTGATTGTCTCTAAAATCGGCGAAACACATTTTTAAATAGGTGCTGTATTTATAAATAAACTGCAAATTTGAATTTTAAACAACTACATTCTCGCCTGAAAAACTTTTACAACTACATTTCATGACACAATAACAGTAATATTTTGAAAATTATCTGAATAAATGGTGGTTGAAATCACAATGCTGTGTGAGCTCAACCAATCAGCACCCAAGTCACCCAAATCAGCACCCAAGTCACGCCCCGAAAGTTCAGGACCTTTGAAAAAGTACTACATCGTGAGGGACTTTCTGAGGGGCCATTTTTTACCTGGAATACCGAATACCAGCCCATAGTCCCTAGTTACTGGGTAATATTCCAGTGGTGGAAACTCGGCTTTTGAAAAATTTGCTAAAATTAGTTTTCTGTGGTATCCGTACATTAAGCCACAAATGCTGTCAATAGACCTTAACTGTTTTGAACGTGGAACACTCCTTTATGAAATCATTTAATATTGTGCTGTTATTTAAAAAATTAATTAATATTTAAGAAGTGAAATCAGCCTTGGAGGGCTGTAGGCAGTGAAGCGTCTCTGTCTGAATGGTATAGACTGCAGCTGGCAGTAAACGTGTCTCCGCCACACAGATGAGGAGGAGGAGGAGGAGGTACAGTTCTGTAGCTGTTTTTTTACCTCTGCTGTGAGTCTCATTTGAGTGCTCAGCATATGTCTGGATGATGACCACAGCGTTAATGGTCTGAGGTGGTTACATAGGTGATTCTCAGCAATGCAGTATCACTCAGAGATCGCTTAATCTGAATTGCTAATTAAATTGAAATCTAATGAGACAGAATTAAAAAGAACATTGTATAACTGGAATTTTTTACCAGAATAGCAAAGTTTGTCATGGCAAACACTAAGCGTTGTCTTGACAAAGCCTTGTTTGAAAGTTTTGAAAAAGGGTGAATAGATAGACAGTCAATAGTCTGAAAAGCCACCTTTAGAAATTTGTGTTTAGTTTTGTATATTTCATCACATTTTATAAATTAACTTTTTAAGGGAAAGTTAACCCAAAAATTAAAATGATCTGCTTATCCCCGTGGCATCCAAGAGATATGTGACTTTGTTTCTTCAGTAGAACATAAATAAAGGTTTTAAACACAAACCATTGCAGTCTGTCAGTCTTATTGACACTCCTCATTGAGATTGTAGATAGAGTGTCAATGGTCCACTTGAGAGATAGGTGGCAGTAATGCACTCAAGAGTCTGCGATCCGCCATAAAGCAAGAAGAAGACACCTCATGTGTCTGCTGCTGAGAACACGCTCAGGAGGACACACTCAGGAGAGTTCTAATAGTTCGGACATTGCGTGGATCAGAGGTAAATGAGATAAAAAGATATAAATACTGTTCAGTTTTTTGCTCAGACCAATCGTTTTGTTTCTTTACACATCAGTGTATTGACACGAGCCACAGGGTTTCAATTGGTTTTGTTTGTATGTTTTTTTGTTTGAATTTTTTATTGTATGTTTTAGCCGTGATTCCCATCTACTTCCATTATAAGACTGACAGACTACAACGGTTTGAGTTAAAGTCTTTGTTTGTGTTCTACTGAAGAAACAAAATCACTTACATCTTGGATGCCCTGGGGGTAGGCAGATAAACATCAGATTTTAATTTTTGGGTGAACTATCCTTTAAACTTCCAAAAATACATTACCAATGAATTTCTTCACTATTTTGCATGATATCTCAGATCGCCTCAACCTCTTCATTCACAGCACTGGGGGTCTCTGTTAAGATGGGTCAAAGGAAGGTTAATTTAGAGGGAGGATTTCTTCGGTTTATAAGAGTGAGGAAAGACTTCAGTAATGGGAACAGCACTCTTTCCTGAGGGAAGCACTTTTAACATTATGTGAGCTGCTTCTGCACCAATCTCCAGATGACTAACATCTCTTCAAATCAAACACACGTCTGTCGCAGTCTAATTCAGTCATGTACTTAACCCCTCCAAATGTCCCAAACTAAAGCACATTTCAGCTCTCGAGTGCTCTTGAGAAGGATAGTGGGTGAATTCAGATTCTGTCCTAGTTTGAGAGCTCCAGCGAGGGAAGGAGCCGCGGGCGTACATGGAGAGCCTGGTAACGTGCATGGAGTCCCAATTGTGATGTCTACTTTAGATGCCCGCATACATGAATAACCTCCACTCACTGGTTGCCACAACCGTTCAAATCAGCTCCTTGACATAGAACCACCATTTACATACATGGATTGGATTTTTTTCTGCTTTAGGGTTAGAAAAAAAACTCTGGTTTTAGACTTTAAAAAGATCCCCGAACTAGGTGCATTTGATCTCGATTTCTAATTTTTTTCAGATGCTATTCCCGAGATGAGCACAGAAACCTCTCCGCATCCACTGTGTGCCATGAAAGTTTGATTAGACAGTTTTTTTCTTACTCTGAATAGTGTCAAATGTGCCGCAGACATCCCTAACTCTTCTTATCCTCTGAACTTATGACATAATCGGGATACTTGTGGCCAAACAAAGATGTCAGCAGTGGGAACAAGAGCGACGCAAATCAACTTTGGGTTTTCTCCTCCGGTCATCTCTCATTCTCTTCCAACGTTGCTCTCTGAAGATATTCTCAGAACTCTACCCGCTCCGCCTCGAGTCGCAAATTCTCTGCTCTTTGTTTTCTCTCTCTCCTGCGCTCTCAAATTTTTCTGTCGTCTTCCTAGTCCTGTATTTCTCCCTCAAGCATTGTCCCACTATGAATATAAATAAGGCAGAGAATATTAACAGTCTCTCTGTTCTCTCATCCTCTCAAGCTTGACTAAAATAGATGTTTACATGGGCTTGCATATTTAGCATGAGAGTAAAGAATATGGGGGATTTTTTACAGTAAATGCTTTGCTGGCTTCCACTTTTAGAGCATTCAGGTAGATTTGCATGTTAATATTCACCTCTCTGCAATGGAGACCTACAATACGGCACTGAAAGTGATGCGCCGGCATCTGTTGGGAGAAAAAACTCTGGGGCTCACCAAGGGTGTCTCACTCTCCCTCTCTTTAGTCAACCGCCTTCACTCGTGTAGTTCCTATCAACTTTTTTTTCAAAGAAGTCTCCGGATCAATGCGAAAGTCCTTTTCAGCAAACGTGCACCATGGGAGAACAAATCAATAGAGAGCATACCATTATAGCGCATCCACCTAGTAAATGTAAGATGAAGTACAACACACTTTCTAAAGTATCTTTCTGCTTGTTTGCACGCCTCCCTGTTTCCCTACACGAGACTTCCACCTCTGTGAAGCAAATAAAAGACATGTTTTTGGTGGAGTCGTTCTTTCCACTACTTTCAATGAATCATCAGTCCCACAGTCTCTGCCTCTCTGCCCCCTTCATTAGTTCTACTTCCTCTACATGCTCTCAGAGGCCCCGGGCCCAGGTATTTGTTCCTCCTTCCTGAGAGCAGCCTCGTCTCCCTTCCCATATGTTTTTTTTTTTTTTTTTATGAGGGATGGTTTTTTTTTTTTTTGGCTTTTGTTTGTCCCCAAACAACAAACCATGTATCTCAGCATTTATTTTGCTGTCCTGTGACATTAGAGAGTAGGGAGAATTTTGGCCTCTTTGTTGTAGTCATCAGGTTTCAGCTCTCTCAGGCTGCCAGGTTACAAACTGCAAAAGGCGATCGTAATCACTTTTGGAGCATTCTGCTCAGAATTTGAATAAAGACATTGCTAGCTTGGCTTAGAAACTGACACGCACGTCATATCTGGTTGTTCTCTCTTTCTCTGTTTGGTTTCAGAGTTTTCTTACTGTTTGTTTATGCTAGGAATGTGGTTGTGAGACATCACTGCAGGATGAGACTCAAGAATGTTATGTAATGTTATGCAGGAGAGATGTTTAAATAGTATTCATTATCTTGCTTGACCAGAATCCTTGAGGCATGACCTGCAACCTGTGCTCTGCTAGTGGCATCAAAGCTAGTTTTCAGGAGACAAGGGTTTTCCGATTGGGATGCTAGAGGGTCTGTGGAACTTTTCAGAAAAGAAAGTATTTAAAAGAAAAAAGAAAACAAAACAAAGAAGCAGAGTTACATTTACTGTATTGGCATTTATTTACATCTATTGCCAGCCCCAAGTTTGTAACATTTCAGAAAATATGCTTATGGATTTGTGTAGAAATGTAACAATTACTGTACAATTGTTTCTCTTCAGGTTTAATGATTAACTGGTTAACAGGTGTTATGTACAGAACTATATATACCAAACATGATTAATGTCTTTCCAGAACCACTGGAAATCTCACGCTTTAATTGAACCATTTAGTCAAATTTCTTTGATTTAATGAGACATTCTTTTTTTTCTGTCTCCATATTAATCCTAAGGCTTCGTCACCTTAAAAAAACACTCATTCTCATTCACTGCATGCCCAAAGTCTGAATCCCATTCTTCTAGCTTAAATTCCCCCTAATGGTTCAGTAAATGAAAGCATCGAAACGAGAGCCATCTTTTTCCCTAAACCCTCATTTACCCTTCAGGAAAGCACCCAGTGTCAGGACCTCCCCTCCTCTCAAAGACCCCCCAAAAAAACCAAGTCTTTAAGAGAGGAATCTTCAGAGAGGGAAAAGGATTTAAGGATGACTGTTCAGTCTTTTATGGAATGGGGCTCTTGAGACTTAGGGTGTATTCTAGGGCTCCACGATTATTCGTATTTTAATCTTGATAACGATAGCCACCTTTCTTGATTAATTAAAAATAATCGTCACAATTTTGGCTGACTCGTTATTTATCCTGAAATGTGTTCTTAATTTGGCATTTGCATTATCTTGCATTGCTAACAAGTCTTCACTAGCGTTCATGCTTGTGGTTGCCAGATGTGAAGATCTTTAAGCCCCAAAACAGAGCTTTTCTTCTTTAAGGATACACTTTCTGCTCGGTGTTTTATTTAATTTGTGCAATCAGGCAACCCTGTGCGTGCCCACTGATGGCGGAACAAGTGCCACAGCGATATTTTGCTTACATGAAAGTGTCATATAGACAATGTGTGTTTTTCACAAGCCATTTATACTGTTTGTGTTACCAAATGTGCAATGATCAAACTTTCACTGAGTTTCAATAATGGATCTATTGTGTTTGAGGAATAAATGCGATTTTCCTACCTGTGACAAAACAATGGGGAAAAATGTACATAAATTGGAATTTTTGGAGATGAAAAGATGATTTTGTTTCTAAAGTCGCGTCCAATGATGAGATGAATCAGGATCATCAACTTCATTGTTACACTGACTCATAAAACACTAGTTTATTAAAAATAAATAAAATATATCCTTACTATTTTGCCCCAACATAGTCATCGTAATTTTTTGTGTCAAGCTTTAGCCTATTTAGCACACTCATGTCATGTTGCTGTGTAAGAAGTCGTGGTCTTGAGGTTATAGAGTTTGACTCCTAACCTTAAGGTTGTGGGTTCAAGTCTCGGGCTGGCAATGCCATAATTGAGGTGCCCTTGAGCAAGGGTTAAATGCAGAGCATGAATTTTGAGTATGGGTCACCACCTATTCAGCTGGGTCTCAGTACGGTTGTTTAGTCCGCACCCAAGTGCCATTGCTGTATTCACACCTGCCCAAAAGGTCTGCACAACAAGGAGAAACGAACTTGAGTTTGTTTCAATCGAATCATACAAGACAGGTGTGAATACACCCTTAAATACAGTGGAGCCCAAAGATCTTGTTTAGCCACATATGAATGTCTTGTGTAAGAGTTTAATTCCCTACTGGCACAGAACCATATACCTGAAATACATTAGCATTAGCATAGACTGGTCATATCAGTTAACGTCTAGAGGTTGAGGTTTTTGTTGAGGACACTGTCATAAGCTCTCAGCTTGTTGTCCATCAAGAAGGTGACATGAGGGATAAGGATGACTAAAGCAAGCCAGGCCAGAGGTCCATATGGCCTCCCTCAGGGGGGATCATAGTTACCAACTGAGCCGGGCTCCGGATCTGCTTATTTCCCCCAACTTCTCTGTCTTTTTTCTCCTTTATCTGTGAAATGGCTGGTCTGGTGGGAAGGAGAGCAAAGCTGACAGCTGCATTTATGCTGGAATTCCTCTGCATCTGATCAGGGGTGGTGGGGGCAGCGGAGGAAAGCGTTTGTTCCTTGTATGTGTGTGCAGGAGGGATGTCTTGATGGTAACTGGCAGGCTGGAGGGGTAGGAGTTCACAAAGCTTAAGGATAAAATAGAAAATGGCCCCCTAAGCTGGTTTACGTTTCAGTGGAGAGAATCTGCCTGTCAGAGTCTGTCAGATCACTTGGATTGTCATATGATGATGCAAAGGCTTTTGCTTTGCCATTTTCATCCTCCGATCTTGCATTCCATTCTTTATCACTCTCTCTTTCAGGAAAATGGCCCTCGAATCATTGACAACGGATTTATTTGTGCGCATTATATGATCAAAGCTGTATTTAATGGTTTGTTTCGAAGTTTTCTGCTCTTCTTTGTGCCAGTAATTTCTATCATCACTTCATCATGCCATCTGTTGCCTGCTGATGCTTCTTTAATACATTTTGCAGTGTTGATAGTTGTTCCACTGGTAGATATGATAGAATGATTCTGAAAAATATCTGAAATATTATAAACAATATTTAATTCTTTCTTTCTTTCTTTCTTTCTTTCTTTCTTTCTTTCTTTCTTTCTTTCTTTCTTATCTATCTATCGACCTTGTGTGTGTGTGTGCTCACACTAGGCAGTCTTAACCGTGCGTTTAACCCCCAAAGCCTGGTTCGTTTGACTAGTGTGAACGTTCCGTTTAACAGTCCCTGGTTCAGTTAGAAGAGGTGGGCAAGAGCCCGGTTCAGTTATATATAGATCAGTGAGTGTGAGTGCTAACTGTGCTGGAGGGCTTCTGATATGTGGTGGATGACTGCGGGAATATTTCTGAGCTGCAAAAGCGATCTGTAAAGCAATATATTGTGAGAGGGACATGTAAAACCACAAATAAACCACAAAGTTAACAAAACGATTCACTCCACTGTGTTGAGCTAGAGCGCTTCTCTGCTGTCTTCACGTGCTATCTTCCAGCTTATAAAGTCATGATTACGAGCTCGTTGCATTCTTTCTGATAAAAATAACAGTGGACAGGGGTTTGTGAATGTTGATGCTTAGCCTAAATAATTTGATCGGGAGCATCCCCTTCTGTGACCCATGATATGTCTGTATGTGTATTCAGAGCCAGTGAGCAACAGACTTAACATAATGATAATAATAAATAATAATAATAAAAACTGTGTTAACACGCAATAAAATAATTGTTGCATTAATCAGTTGTGTTAGCACAGTTTTTTTATTATTATTATGAAAGTCCGTTATATGTGTGTGTGTGTATACTGTATATACTGTATACTGTATATATATATATATATATCTATATATATATATATATATAGATATATATATACAACCCGAATTCCAGAAAAGTTGGGACGTTTTTTAAATTTTAATAAAATGAAAACTAAAAGACTTTCAAATCACATGAGCCAATATTTTATTCACAATAGAACATAGATAACATAGCAAATGTTTAAACTGAGAAAGTTTACAATTTTATGCACAAAATGAGCTCATTTCAATTTTGATTTCTGCTACAGGTCTCAAAATAGTTGGGACGGGGCATGTTTACCATGGTGTAGCATCTCCTTTTCTTTTCAAAACAGTTTTAAGACGTCTGGGCATTGAGGCTATGAGTTGCTGGAGTTTTGCTGTTGGAATTTGGTCCCATTCTTGCCTTATATAGATTTCCAGCTGCTGAAGAGTTCGTGGTCGTCTTTGACGTATTTTTCGTTTAATGATGCGCCAAATGTTCTCTATAGGTGAAAGATCTGGACTGCAGGCAGGCCAGGTTAGCACCCGGACTCTTCTACGACGAAGCCATGCTGTTGTTATAGCTGCAGTATGTGGTTTTGCATTGTCCTGCTGAAATAAACAAGGCCTTCCCTGAAATAGACGTTGTTTGGAGGGAAGCATATGTTGCTCTAAAACCTTTATATACCTTTCAGCATTCACAGAGCCTTCCAAAACATGCAAGCTGCCCATACCGTATGCACTTATGCACCCCCATACCATCAGAGATGCTGGCTTTTGAACTGAATGCTGATAACATGCTGGAAGGTCTCCCTCCTCTTTAGCCCGGAGGACACGGCGTCCGTGATTTCCAACAAGAATGTCAAATTTGGACTCGTCTGACCATAAAACACTATTCCACTTTGAAATAGTCCGTTTTAAATGAGCCTTGGCCCACAGGACACGACGGCGCTTCTGGACCATGTTCACATATGGCTTCCTTTTTGCATGATAGAGCTTTAGTTGGCATCTGCTGATGGCACGGCGGATTGTGTTTACCGACAGTGGTTTCTGAAAGTATTCCTGGGCCCATTTAGTAATGTCATTGACACAATCATGCCGATGAGTGATGCAGTGTCGTCTGAGAGCCCGAAGACCACGGGCATCCAATAAAGGTCTCCGGCCTTGTCCCTTACGCACAGAGATTTCTCCAGTTTCTCTGAATCTTTTGATGATGTTATGCACTGTAGATGATGAGATTTGCAAAGCCTTTGCAATTTGACGTTGAGGAACATTGTTTTTAAAGTTTTCCACAATTTTTTTACGCAGTCTTTCACAGATTGGAGAGCCTCTGCCCATCTTTACTTCTGAGAGACTCTGCTTCTCTAAGACAAAGCTTTTATAGCTAATCATGTTACAGACCTGATATCAATTAACTTAATTAATCACTAGATGTTCTCCCAGCTGAATCTTTTCAAAACTGCTTGCTTTTTTAGCCATTTGTTGCCCCCGTGCCAACTTTTTTGAGACCTGTAGCAGGCATTAAATTTTAAATGAGCTAATTAAGTGGATAAAAGTGTAAAATTTCTCAGTTTAAACATTTGCTATGTTATCTATGTTCTATTGTGAATAAAATATTGGCTCATGTGATTTGAAATTCCTTTAGTTTTCATTTTATTAAAATTTAAAAAACGTCCCAAGTTTTCCGGAATTCGGGTTGTATATATATATATATATATATATATATAATGAAGATAAAACGTACAGCATTTTCTGTTACCAGTAATAGGATGTGTGTTATTTTGATTATTGGCTCTGTCTTGTCTCCTGTTATTGCCTTAATGCATCACTGTCAGGGTGAAGGCGGAATGCAGCATTCTTTCCATCTTCTGTATCTCCCGCTGTTTGTACTGCTTTCAGATCCAGTTCAGTCTTACCTGGTCATGTCCCCTGGGGTCTAAGCCACCGTCCTCAGCAGTGTAACCTTTCATCACTCTGACCTTAATCTCTTGATTAGCCGGTCTCACTGCTCATCACCGCCATCCTGCTCGCAGGCCCATATGCACACTGGCACAGAGCTGAGTCCTGACAGCCAGCCACTCTTTTCTCTAAAATCAGCTCCGTTAGGAACCTTTTCCCAGATTTCATTGCTTTTCTTCAGATTGTAGTGCTAAAAATGCAGAGCACATTGATTATGCAGTGTTGTTCTTTAGCTGTTTTCTAAAAAAAAACTTCCTTAAAAAGTTAAGAATATTTTGATAATTTTATCTCTGACTTTCATTAAAGTGTAGAAAAAAATATATAAACACCTTGGACAGACATTATTGATCTGAGGGGGGAAATTAAGGTAGAAAGACCAAGATGGTGTGGCCGAGATTACTGCTGTTTTGCTGACTGTGTTTATCTTAACATCGATAACATTAGCCTGAGGAATTGTTGTTGGCATTATGAACTAATTCCCTTTAGATGAAACCAATTTATCAAGGCAAGACAAACACAGTTCATAAAACCTGGTGTAGCAGACTTTAGACAAAATTGAGTATGCAGTTTGTTAGTTAGTTTACTACTCAAGTTACTCACCTGGTTTAGCAGTCTTTAGAGAATTGCTGTTTATTTATACATTCATTCATTTGTACTTTATATTTATTTTTATTTTTATTTTGACTCTCCATTGAGTCTAATTAATCAATTTTTTTTTTCTTTTAAATGTTCTGAAATCTGAAGATCTGTCTGAAACATAGCTATTAGTATTTAATTTCTATATATACTTATTAGGGCAAAACTAAATTCTAATTAAAAAATAATATAATTAATATAATTAATTACATAATGTGATAATTCATTCATCTAATTATTTGGCCCGCAAAATTTAATTTAAAGCTATTATTGTTACATAGGAATAGCATGACATATATATCACAGAAGCTTTTTTTTCTTTAAGATTTTATATATAGAGAGAGAGAAAGTAGTTTTTTTTTATTCTACAATACTAATCTAAAATACGAAATTATAACTGCCAGTAAAATATCTTATACTTATATTCATACATTCATTCATTTATTCAGTTCATTCATTCATTTATTGAAACTGTTGATTCATTCAGGAATGAAGTAAATGGCTGTCTTTATGATTGGGCCATTAAATCATTGGTTCACCCAATTCCTTCAAAACGCGGATTCTTTCAGAAATTGTTTGTTGCTTAGTTATGCACAACAGTTCTGCTGTGGCTTTAACAGGTCATATTTGTGATGGCAAAACTGAGCAAAACCATACAATATTGTGTCTTAAGTATAACACAATAATAACTTATTTACTGAACTGTTTGATTTATTGAACTATAAAATCAATATCACATTTGCACTCATGTTATTTGGGACAAAAACAGCACTCGTGTGATATTGCACTCATCGCTCATATGATATTTCTTAAAGGGTACATAACATACACAGTTCCACCTAATCTCATGTTAATCTTGAGTACCTATAGAGTAGTACTGCATCCTTCATATATCCATAAAGTCTTTAGTTTTATCATATTTATAAAAGAAAACTACAGCTTTCCGATTCTCTCTGGAAAAAGCTGAGCTCCTGGAGGCGTGCCGTGGGCGGAGCTATAATACTGATGTTTCACATCCAAAAACGCAGTTATTTGGAGACATTCTCAAACAAATCCAATGCAGCGATGCCGACGATCTCCCGATGAAGCGCGTTGATGTGCACGGTCTCGCTCTCCTCTGGTCAACATGTGCACGGTCGCGCTTTTCTGAGAGAATTGCTCATATAAGGAGTTCCACTCTCGTCTATGTCATTAAATCCACGATCGAAAAAAAACAGCTGAAACTTGTACCAACCCGGAAGTAAGATTTTCGGCACCGAAATTCTCAGACATTCATCTAAATTACTTTTTTAAAACTTTGGGCATCTTTAGCATGAGATTCCATCTCTTTAACAATGTGAACAACTCTGAATACATTAAACACCATGCTGCATTAATCGCATTAAAAGTGTTAACGTGTTTTTTTACATAATCAATACCCATAATACATCCAATTTGACTTCTTTCCTAGTTTGGCAGTTTATTAATTTAAAGGTTGATTAGAATTTTTACCCAAACCTATGTCCTAATCTCTGATTGTATTATCAAGAATTTTCCTGTCAGAAAGCACAGACTTGCCATAACTAAAAGATCCTGCACTTTTATCTGCCCATGTGGCGATACTTTGCTCTTTTTAAAGAGCAGAGAAAGTAGTAGAAACATGGCAAAAGGATTCTCTCAGAAGGTTTTGGCTTCAGTCAGGACCTGAAACAGCTGAATAACCGAAGATAATGATTTGGGAGAGAGCACAGTCAAAGCACACACTTTGTCCTCTAGCTTAGTGTTCAGACCCATGGTGCCCTTGAATCAAGGAACACTGCATAGTGAGGATTGACCTGAAACAGTACAGTCATGTTGTGACTTCTAAAGAACCAATCTTGAATAGAGACAAGTGACAGGGTTTTAGCGTGGGAGAGCAAAAGATTCGGAGAGAACATCTGGTCTAGTTGCCAGTCGTTTTTGATAACTGCTTAAAAAGTTGTTCATTTCTCCAAAAACTCATAATCACTAACTTCCCTCTATGCCAGTAACTCATTATTAACCTCTCAAAGCTGTTATTCTCATACAAAACTACTGTTTTCACAGTAAAGCTACAGTTCAGAGTCTCAGACACTCCCGAAAAGTGGGTCATTGCAGATGATAGGATAGTAGATTCAAACAAAGCAGGTAATGCGTCTCCTCGTAGCCAGGCAGAGCAAGTCACAAAAGGGCCAGCAGAACCGAGGTGTTAGGAGGGGGACCCCGGGGGCCAGTCCTGTTCTCCTAGTCTCCGGCAGTGTGGTCTTGGATTAATGCAGCTCGCCACAATGAGCCTCTTTCACCAACAGCTGTGTAGGAGCACATTCACAGACATAATGAGCCCTCTGTGCATCAGGAATATTTCATTATATTTTTGCATACTCAAACAATATTTGGTCACATATTATTGCACGACATCAATGCTTGTCGTGGTTTCTTAGTGTGCACTTGCATGCATTTTGATGTTATAAGCAGCCTCATCATGATGTCATTGTGTCGGCAGCTACCCAGACACACTCTCGCACTCTTCCTTCTCAATTATATATGCAGATCTTCATCAGAGAAACTCCAGACACCTAAATGTTCTATGGAGTATGAAAAAATTTGAAAAGAGAGGCTAACCGTCAATAAGATTAGGTAGCATGGGATTTTGTACAGTCTTTGTAGGGCTGGGCGATATGGAGCAAAAAATATATCTCGATATATTTTGCTATATCTCGATATACGATATATATCTCGATATCTTTACAGGAAAAATAACCCCCCAAAAACTACTGCAAAAACAAATATGCCAAATATTACATCTTTAGGGCCCTATGAAACGTTTTATTTTTTCTTCACCATATGTTTTATTGTTACCTAATTCTGTATTTTAGCATGTGTAATTATTTAAATGCATAAAAACAACTTAATTAGTTCTTAAAAATTCTACACAAATTCTTACAATAGCCTTATGTGAAATGTTTTTTCCCTTCAGAAATTCTGTGTATTTAAATTTTTTCTGGTTATCAAATGAAGGCATAAAACATTCATTTAATTTATCTTTTAATTATTTGAAATTAAGCAAACTTTTTATTTTTTGGTAAATAAAGGGGATTTACTATTAAAAATAAAACATGGAAGACATGTTGTGTGATTATTCCTTTAAAAATTATGTTCGTTTCTTTTTAATAGTTGTAGTAGTGGGCTATGTACATTCTGCTGAACAATAGTAATAGATTTCTGGCAAATACTTTTATTTTGACGAACCGTTACAGTTCTGTGTATGTGATACTACAGTCTATGATGTGATATATTACGCTTGTTTTTCTCAAATCAAACGGCCAGATGCTCATGAAGTGACTCTCAGAGCAGTTCTGGAGATGTTCTTCATGTGTTTACGTCCTGATTTAGTGAGATGACAGAAGCTGAAATCACCGTGAGCGTCACGCGCGCTTCCGTGTGTTTAATGAATGAAGAAGCGCTTCTGTGCCATTCATTAATACAGACACGCAGAACATGCAGGATTCATATTTAAATAGACTTTTATGGCTTAATATTTGCAGATATTAGTCCATATCGCGATTTGATGTAAGTGCAATGACCTACTTTTGATTAATTCATTCAAAATTTGACAAATTCCGTGCCATTCTGCGTTAAACTGTAAATTCCGTTTTTATGACTGGATTCCGCGATTCCCTCCACGTTTTCTGCATCGTGGAAATCATTGGGCCATACAGTAGACAGTTGCCTGCTGTTTGCCCGATGTCTGAAAACCGAAGTATCTCCATATACAGTAATGGAGCCAGTTGTCGTTTTTTTTCTTGACTAGTTCTGTACACGAGAGGGGAGTGGGGACAAAAGCAAGGAGGCGGGGGGCGAGCGAGCGGGGGTGAGCACAGCACAGAGAAGGCAAACAAGCAAAGTGGCGGAATCAGAATTAAATATAAACAATATATCGATATATACGATATGTCAAAATCCATATCGTGTTTAAAAAAATCTCGATTTATTTTAAATATCGAGATATCGCCCACCCCTAAGTCTTTGTACCAAATATACAATACCAATTTAATGTGATGAGTTGGATTTTATTAAGCAATATTCTAGGTTTGAAGTTTAAAAGAATAATTCACCCGAAAATAAAAATTGCCACAATGCCACAAAAAGCTTAACAGCACAGGTCACCCAAAAATGAAATATTTGTCATCATTTACTCATGCTCATGTCATTCAAAACCTGTATGATTTCCTTTATCTTTTGGAAGAAGGATGTTTGGAACAATATGATGCTAAGTAAATGATGAAAGAGTTTTTGGAAGTACACGTTGGAGGTAAATGGAAATGCTGCAAATGTTTTGATAATTAAATGTGAAAATTATAATTGTATAAAAACCTTTTGCTAAAACTTGCATTTGAACTAAAGTTTCGTAAAATGTAATTTTCGCAGTCATTTTTTGGTTTTATTTTGTAATAAATAAAATTAGATATAAAATTAGAATGGCTAATAAGAATTTCTTTCTTTTTTTCCCTTTTTTTTGCTTTAAATTCATGTTAACACGCAAAATGTTTGTCTTGTGGCTATACTTTTGAAACAATTACTATTTTAATGCTTACAGATTTGCCCCATTCACTTCCATTGTAAGTGCCTCATTGGTACAGTTATATATATATATATATATATATATATATATTTTTTTTTTTATAAAGAATATGCATTTTAGAGATAAGCATTAGGCTGCAAATACTGTTGTTTTGAGTTTGTCATGTATTAAACCCATAATATTCTTTTAAGTTTTATTTCACAACTGAATCTCTCTAACTACTAAGTAAATAAATGGATTGTGCAGATTTGCTAAATATTTGCTTATTTACTTATTTACTCCGCTGTGAAATACAGATGTTTATGCAACGTTGATCTCATGTTTGGGTGAAACTGAGCCTAACGTTTATGCCTTCAGCGAGATTTCTCACTAATGCTTGGTTGATGTAATCCCCTGAGCACTAATCCTGATGTAATGATTGTCAAACGTTACCATAACATCATGTCGGCCCAGTCTCTCATTAACTGATGCTAAATCTAGAGCAGGCCTGTGAAAATGGGGACTGGCCCCCAAATGACCCACACCCCTCTGTCTAAACCTTTCTCAGGACGAGGGAGGGCTTTTTCCCTGCTCTTATCCCCTTTCAGCCCTGTTCATTAGCCCAGAAGCCCCTGCCATGCCACTGAGACAAGTTTGGCAGAATCCCTACCTTACCGATTCAGAATTAATTGGGCATAGAGCAGAGACTTCAACATGTAGCATTAAAACACCCTTCCTCCCCTCCCTCAGTTTACCAACCCCAAAGGGACAGCAGTCAGAGTGGAAAATAGACAGCCTCGAGCATCTTGGCCTGGCTGGGTTCTTTAGCAGAACCGCGCTAGATGCTGACAAAGGCTCTGCAGTAGGTTTCAGCTTGTTTGTCCTGAATAGGCGTTTTGTTTTGTCCCTTTTTCTGTAGATGATGCCAGTCTGTTTGGAAGTTTCTGCAGTATCAAGATGGTGTTTACTTTCCTCAATCTTAAACTTGATCTAATTTATCCAAATGATTTATAGATAGAATATATTTACAACTACCTCAAGAAAAATGTATTGCTCAGAGGTTGATTGTGTTGCTCAAGAATTTCATGTTAATATCAAGTATGACAGAAAACAGAAATTCGATTTTTACACTTTTCTGGAAAAACAAAATAGAGAGATTATATTATTATTATTATTATTATTATTATTATTATTGCTATTATTATTATTATTGTTATCCAGGAATATCAACCATTTTTTTCCACGCCCATTTTTTTTTATTTTTACAGTATTGCAACTTCTTTGACAAAATTTTTTTTAAATGCAATGTTTTGCTGTAAATTAGTTGTCATGTTTTCATTCAATTACATTTTAAAAGATTGCATACATTTTCTAAATTCATTGGACACCCTTTAAAAAAAAATAATAATCAGAAAATACTATTTTCAATCAATTAAAATTGATTTCATGGGAAATAAAAGGTAACGAGTTTTGTTTATATTCCTTCCTCATTAATGGTATGAATTGAATATTGTGATGAATATTGATATTGAATTATATGGAAAAGGTATTATGATTATTTTTTTCAAGTCAAAACAGCCTATGATATTCTGATCACTAGTCATGGGGTGAAAAATGTTTGAGTTCATATTGAGATTTTTGGTCATTGATTGCATAGATTTGTCATGATACCAAAGTCTGCAGAGTTTGACATTATTGAGATCTCTTCACGAGGAACGCAATGTCCTTTCAGCTGGAAAATCTGAGAATCTCAAGAAAAGTTTCCATTTTCTCTCCATTTAATCTTGTTACCTTGGAGAAACTCTTTGTGCATGTTTTTTTTTTTTTTTTACTGTTTTATTTTTAAATTGGGTCACATCATCATTGCTTGATTTACACAGGAAATTGAAGTCATGTTTTTATCATTATCTCCCTCACATCCTGCTTTTCCCTAGTCTACAGGAAATCCTGTTGTTCCATTCTACAGTATATTTTCAGCAAAAAAATCATGTTGATGTGTACTGCACCACTTACACCTTTCTGACCCTTTGACCTGGTCCTTGTGTTGATGATCCCTATCCGTCAGGCTGAAACCATAGTGTGACTCGGTGATTCTCCCAGTGAATCCAGAGATGGCCATTTTTGGGCCACGGCCATATCCCATTAGGAAGATGTAATTACAGCAGCGAGGTGGTATGCGTTGCCCAGTGCACCATGCCTTCTGCTCCCTCACCTGGCTGGTACAGCCACAACATGTCCTGTAAGTGGCACTTTATTGGATTGGTTGAGAGGGTCATCCCTCGGTTAATCAAACACTGTGTCGGAGGGAAGCCTTTGTTCATGCAAGCATGCACAGACATGAGTAGCTCAGAGGAAGATAAGAAAAGCAGTCCCCTAAGGCTGCTCGGTGTTAGCAGAGGGCTCTGCAGCAACTTGTGCACCATCTCAAAGATGAATCCATCATCTCAGTTATTACTTGAGGGGTCACGCTGCAGGACACATTTTTAGAAAAGTTTTTGGTTTTTTAAAACTTTGTTGTTGTATTTCACAGAGATGTGTTTTTAGTTATTTTTTCTCATTATTTCTTATTCTATTTTTTCTATTATTCATTCTACAGAGCCTCTTTTAAGACACATTTGTAGAATTTCTTCTCAACAGTTATTATGATTATTATGAAGTTGATGATGACTGTTATAATCATTATTTCTCTTTTTTTTTAACAAAGCAATTCAACAGAGGAGTTTCATAAACCCAAAGCAACTTTCTTTCACTAACTTTTAGATTATTTGCTTTAGATTAATTTTAGATTATATCCAAGTAGAGCTGAAATGTGGTTAGAGGTACTGTGAGTCAGACGGCCTGCGTAATAATCCATATACATGTAGAACCCACATAAAGAGCTGAGAAATTGCATCTCCTCTTAACAGTATTAAGCCTAGCGGTAAGCCATGTAATTTTCTTTCTCCCAATGTTCCAAAGACTTTTATGTATTCTGATGACCATTTAGATTAGAAATGAAGGATAAAAGAAACTGCCACCTGAAAGCATCCCGTGGGAAGGCTTGGGTGTCTGGAATCTATGCATTGTGGCTTTGTGTTGCAACTGTCTCTAGATTTCTGTATAAAAGCCAAGCGTTAATCATTGCTGGAAGGTTCCAAGTCTCTGGTCTTGCTCTCTCTAACAGCACCATCTGTCTCAGTATTAGCCTCATTAAGGGCCTGTTAACTATGTCAAGGCTCACATAGGCCACCAGGATATTGCTGTTCATCCACCCATCCAACCTGCACCATTCTCCTTCTCCTTTACCTTCAGTTCAGCTGGTGGCTGCCTGGAGATCATGGCTGATGGCAGGACTCACTCAGAGATAATGTGTGGGAATATGTGGCTTCCTTACGCAGTGAACCGTAGAACGACACTGTGCATTGATTCCAGCGCATCATGTTAAAAAAAAATTATGTAATAAAAACTTTTCAAGGCATATTTTTCCAGTGTTATTTTAGTATTATTGCAAAAATGTAATGGTTTTTAATAATACTTAGATTTTCTTTGTTTTCACTTTTGTTTCACTTAATTTTGTAATTATTAATGTAGTAATTTTGATTGAGAAATATTGCCTTGACAAATAGCTGAAATAAGTTGTAGTTCTTTTATATATTTTATTTCTGTTCAGTTTTATTTTAATTTAATTTCAAGTAATGGAAAACTTTTTATGGTTTTATTTTTAGCCAGCTATAATAACCCTTTCTTTTACTCAGAGAACTGTATTGCTTCATTGAAGATCTCTAGAAAAATTGTTGTGAATATATTATTCAATATATTTCTTTGAACAGTTTTTTTGTTTGTTTGTTTGTTTTTGTATTGAGGGTGTGTGACAATTCATCTTTGTGATAAATATTTCTATGCAGATGGCTCTATCACATGGCTCTATTTTAGGACCGTCAGGCACTCATCCAGGCATCTGCATTTGTCAGCTCGTTCTGTTGTTTAAAATATGAACACTCAGTATTCTAAACTACTTACAAATGTTTTGGGTCATTTCTTTCTGGGACCTCTCATGATTGAGGAGAATATGAGCAGAAGAGTCCTGTCACAGTGTGCCTGTCTTTCAGGCTGACGGCTGTTGTATTTTTCCATTCTGTCACTTATTTCAGTGGGCTTTTTTTCTCAGCAGGCGGCTAAAATGTCATTTCTCTACATTTGAGGGGTGCTCTGCAGTTCGCAAACACACACACACACACACACACACACACTCACACGTGTGAATCCCAAGTGAAATTATGAGTCAAATATCTCTCATACCTGAACCATTGGAGAAAATCTTACTTTGAACTGGCCTCTCTATTCTATCTCCTTCTCGTTTTATTCAATGCACATGGCCATTCCAGTCTCTTTTTTTCCCTTTTGTTTAGATATTTAGCTGGTGTGCTTCCAGGGGTATGGCATGAGAGAACACATTCCATAAAAAAAAAAAAAATAGATTTGCATTGCCCTGGTTCTGCCGATGCTAGTCTGCCGATGCTAGATCCACATTCCTGCTTATACCAACACCTGCAGATCACTTTCTGAACCCTTATTACCACTGCAACACAAGCAGATCTATACTAGGGTCTGGAAGTTACATGTTTTTAATCCTATAATCAATCAAAAGCTTAATAAATCTATAAAGTTTGGATTCTTCACAGGTTGTTCAAATAGATTAAATCGGAGCCATGGCCCAGTGGTTAATAGAGAGAGCTGCGGTGTTTATAATGGCAAGTTAGAATCAGGCTTGCAACATTTTCTGATTATTCCACCATCTTTTTTTCATATCATTTCCAGTTTTTGCACTTCACTGTGTCTAGAAATGAAAAGGAGGCCACTTTTCATAGTTGCATATCACTTGATTAATGCAAACTGTTTTTATTCTTCTTCCAGTATTATCACATATTTGATTTGATTTGATTTTCTCCTCCATTATTGTCACACTGTCCTCCATTAGGTGTGGAATGAGCATGTGGTCTGTCTCAAAGCAATATCTTGTTACTGGTTTTAGTGCCCTGTCGCCTCTCAGCTAACGTTTATGATGTGAGGATGTGGAAATAGAGGCCCCACTGGGTCTCAACTGGCCCCTCACACCCAGAGGAAAGAGGCGGAACACAATATCATGTTATCATACACAATACCGCTTTCTGTTCCACCGTGTTAATTGATATCTCCTTCTTTCTATTTTCATGTCGCTGCCTGTATGCCGTTCCTCCCTCATCACACTTTCTTTGGCTGAATGACAGGTAAGATTTTACAGCACTAAAACACTCCAGTCAACAAACGCATGCAATCACATGCTCAGGCTCATGGCCAAGATACAGTTTTAAGCTACACAAAAAAGCTCTGGATTCATTTGCCAAACAATTCATTTTGAATAGTACAGGAAGTGTACAGTAAGTGAGGTAACAAAGTGATACAATGTTATTTGGAACAGTCAGCAAAGCTCTGGGTCACATACGCACTTAAATATAAGAAGGATGTCAGTGGTTTTGTGCGGTGTGCTCACAATGTAAACTCCCAAGAGGCAGATAGAACAGTTTCAGCTCTTATTTCCACAAAGTGAGTGAACATTTCTCTCCTGAACAGGTCTCTGAGGGGAACTAGTCATCCCTTCTCCTGTCGCTTTTGTTTTAGGCCATAGGCCCCATCTCTTTGCTCCATAAAAGGGATCATGTTGCTTTTGACCCGATTTTTAAAAAGCTAGGTAGAAGTTTCTACACTCTAATAGTGTTTTTCCCCTGAAGCACACATGTAATGTTAGTCAGGGTTTCTTGTACTAACAACTGTTTTATCACTTAGAGAAAAGTATCATAAAGTAGTGATGCACTGAAATTATTATTAAATTTTTTTTTACAGAAATTAAAAACAAATGAATTTTTAGAATTAACACTCAATTAAAAACTAAGTTGCATAAAAACATTTGAACTTGAGACAGTTTTTATCATAAAAAATTGATATAAAAACTGTATATACTGAATATACACATTTAAGACGGTGGCTGTAATGAAAACTAGTTTTCATGACTGATATCAAAAATATATCAAAATATCTTTCCCCCTGATGGACATTGAATGGCTTTCCTGAGACGAACATCACCATTTCAGTCAGTTATTTCATCCAAACCCGATAAATACATTTTTGGTATAATATTTCAGTTGCTAAAATTACATTCCATCACTACCACAAAGTACCATGGAACTACCGGGTTTTTAGACACATAGATTGGTATTCCTTGAAAAACTATAGTTTATTTCAAATTACCATTTGGTGCCATCACTCTACTATCTAAAGTACTTTATTTGTAAGGGATGAGCATTTTCTTTATTCCTCAGCATTAAACATCCTGTGCCTTTTGAGATGTAAATTACCCTTGTGTTTGGCTAACATATTTGCATGTGAAATTAACAATAGTTTATGAATAGATTTCAGGTTTGCAGTTAGGTTCAGTGACTAGGCAAGGCAAGTTGCCAAATACTGAATAACCATTAATATACACAGTGAATGTGGGTGTCATGTTAATAAGATCATGGTTGTGACGTCAACATTTTTACAGCCAGATTTTGGCAGCCTTATTTAAATAAATAGACTTTGTGTTGTGAGCATTAGAATATGTCGTCTTAGTAAGGTGAATTGACATGAACTGGGCCACTTGATTTGACAAAAAGAAACTTCCCCTTTAAAACATTTTACTTTGATGGTAAAGGTTGAAGCTCATGGAAATTCCTTTACACTTTAGTACACTGACACTTTAGTGTGCTTTATCTCCAATATACAGCTGCTTGCAGTTCTTCTTTATATGAGGCCTGTACAACATAATTCCTTATTTTCCCCCGCATCATTCAGCACTTGCAAGCAACCTCAACTCATAATAATTTTCTCATCCCTTCTATTCAGTGTCCTCGTTTAATCAATGATGCACTTCAAATAAGACCTTCAAATGACAAATAGATACTTCAGGGGAACATGCTCTGATAGGTCTCCACATGTAGTCAAGGGGTTTAGAGGGCTTTACCTGCCTATTCTTCTTGAAAAAAAGAAATGGTTTCATTTAAAATGTTGTTTTGGGATTGATTAATTGTACAGTAAACAGTGGATTTATGTCATGTGGAAAGACTCCTGTTTAATGTATTTGGAAGCGAGTGGTTGTTTTTAGCATAATAGTTGATACAATTACACTGGACTGTACAATTAGGGGGAATATCTCTGTGGTAAAGGCTCGGCTGAAAGGTTAATGGAGGAGAGTATAAATGATTTTGAGTAATCAGCCATGACAGTGAGTGCTGACACTGCTGTAGCTGTTGTATGCCACCGTTACCAGAAGCAGCAGAAACTCTCTGATCTGAGTTGACTTCTCAAGCTGACTTAAAGATCAGGAGAGCATTTGCACAAATGCAGAAACATCAGAAAAAAATCCTGTTTTCATCATAATTTAGAGTTGTGCTGAAGTCTGCAGATGCAGTTTGTATGTGGTTCGGTCCATTAGTCAGACGGATGTGAGGGAGTTTTCCAGCTCAGATGGATCGGTGGTTATGATTGACTGAATCGAAGGCTGTGCTCTCCATATAGTGGAGATGTTTGCAATTCATCATTTCAGTGCATGTTTTTGCACTTCAATGTCTTATTGATTCATTAATTTCAGCACAATTTTGCGAGATGTCAAATACACTGCCATTCAAAGCCAAATGTGGACTGCAGTTAACTTAGCACTGTACTTACACTGCATGTTGTTATTTGACTTTGATTTAGAGCCAAAATAAATGTTTCATAATCCACAAAATATTCCAAAATATTCAAATGTTTCATAATCCACAAATTTTTTTTTTATGGATAACCAGTTGTTTGTATACAGATTTTTTTAACTGTAATATATCAACAGAATAATAAACTAAATGAACAATAAACATATCCTAAATTAATTAAAATGACACTTTATTGAGAGAATATCAGTACTTATTCAAATTCTGTATTTTTATGTAGTAATAATAATAATAATTTATATTTTTTATAATGCTAATGCTACTACTACTACTAATATTAATATTAATTAGGGTTGGGTACCGAAACCCGGTGCTAATATGGAACCGGTACCTATGGAACCGGTATGCACCGAACCAAATAAGAACGCAGATTTCGGTGCCTCATTTTGGTGCTTCTTAAATGCCTGAGCGAGCGATTGAAATATTTGTCCTGGTTCTCTGAAATGTACACAAGAAGCACGGGCGTTGCTAGGCTTTTTTAGCGGGGCTATAGGATTTAGCTCCATAAACTGTACACAAATTTGTGATCGCCTCAGAGTCAGTCCCCTTAAATTTCATCTGAAAATGCCGGCAGACCGGGCTCTTCTCCGTCTTTCAGTGCGCTCTTCAATCTGCAGACCGCAGCGGAGCAGCGCAAGCGGAAACAGAAACAGAGGACACAAGGTGTGTGTTTATCGATAGATTGTTAGAATATATGTATCTGTGCAGTTCGTTGTCATAAATAGTTTGCAAAAGGTCACGAGGGAGCAATTAGTTTCTCGTCTACTGTAAAGTTTTCTCTCCGTTCACTGCTCATCACATCACAAATGTTATCGTCAATATTTGAATTAAGTCTGTCTGGAGTTTCTCTCCAAACCCCCAACTAACCCCCCCCCCCAAAAAAAGTTCAGGCTCAGGATTTTTTTCCACTTTAACCCCTGAGGAGCATGTAAAAGCTATAGATTTATTTTAAATATTTTGTAATGTTCTTTTAATGTTATCTATAGCTATATATAGAAATATTATTATTTGTATTATTTTTTTATAACAATGGAAATCATTTATACTAGGGATGCACCGATACTGATACACGATACTGCACTCCTGTACTCAGTACTCGTACTCATAAAAAGGCCCCGATACCAAAGGCCGATACTACACAGCGAGGGAACAGAGCTGTGTCCAGAAAAAGAAACACTGACATCAGAATAACAGAGAGTAGAATTAAGTTATTAGAGATTAAGGATGTCTATGAAGTACATGTAAGTAATTAATATAATGTTAAAGATTCAATGTTCATGCCTGTACAGCGTGCACGGGCTGATAAACAGATAAACAGAGTGGATCGCAAGCTTGTCGAGTGAATATCTCACACAGACATCACTGGAAAGTTTGTAGTTCGGTCGGATATGTCAAAAGCAAGCAAGCAAACACAGTGTACAGGTAACTAAAGTTATATGAAGGTAAGGAGAGCGAGCGAGCTAGAGAGAGAGAGAGACAGAGAGCGAGAGAGAGTCAGAGAGCACATACTTCTGTTGCATGATCTTGATTGCTGTTCACTTCATTAGCGCATGCATTTGGATTAAAACGAAATCATAAATATGAAACAAACAAAAATTATAAGCACATTCACTATAAACAATGTTTATTTTAAACGTAAAGCATACATAATTACAGCAAAAGTCTATGTACCCAATATTTGTAGTTAAAAAAAAAAAAAAAAAAAAAAAAACCCCGTGAAAAAACAGGTATCGGTATCGGCGAATACCAAAAATGAAAGCATCTGTATCTGACTCGTTCTGAAAAAAGTGGTATTGGTGCATCCCTAATTTATAACAATTTTAAGATATATCATTAATATTTATTATTCATTATTTATTATTAATATAAATGTATATAAATATATTAAATATAATTAAATGCACATGGCATTCAGAATTCTCCTCATGCATTTTGCAATTTTAGCGTTAACAGAAAGCCATTAATTTAATACCAGAGACAATACTTGTGAATTGTTTTTCATCTCAGTCATTTAAAGCATTAAACATCTAAATTTGTGCTTGAATTGTTTTGTGTGTGTGTGTGTGTGTCTGTGTGTGTGTGTGTGTGTTTGTTTGTTTTTAACAACAAAGAAGGAAGGAGAAAGGAAGAACAGCATTTTAATCGCTGCATGGATTGGAAATAACCTGTGGGCAGTTCAGTTCAGTCTCTCATCCCGGCTTTCTCCTGGGCCGCAGATGAGCTTTGATTTACTTTGGGGTTGTCTTGCACCCCGATTGCAGCAAACAAAAGTCATTTTTGCTGCAGCATGAATGCAGGCACTTATTGATTGGCTGTATTATGGAGTGCTGTGGCCACAATGGGGGCTCAGTCATCACCATAACTCTGGCCTGTTCCAATGGGTTTGGAAATGCAGGCTTGGTATAGCACATGCATAATAAAAAGCTTTTAAAAGAATGTATTTGTTGACAGGAGCCTTATCCAGATTCAGCATTTAATTATGCTTTCTCTCTTTCTTATTTTAGTTTATTTTTATTTATTTTTTCTACAATGAATACTGTTGATATTGGAAAAAAAAGAGAAAAAAAAACATTTAAGGGAAATCTTTGGTAAAGGCAGAATAAGCCTGCATTATGCATATGGTAGTTGATATGAAATACTTTTGGGTAGTTGATGTGTTCTTCAGTGTTGTCTATCTAAGAATAAAATCTTCTTAGACTAAGAATATTTGAAACATCTTTTGGCCTTGTTATTATTATAATTATGTAATTTAATGACCATATTAAAGGGAAACACTGTCATTAAATTTTGTCATTAATCACTTACCCCCAGGGGTGGACTGGCCATCTGGACATTCTGGAGAAGTCCAGAATGGCCTTCCATCCAGCAGCCCCTCGGCCTGGCTGATTCATCATCAAAGTAAAAGTGTCAGATAGTGAAGTTGACGGCCGACAAAAGGGGGCGCTAATGCAATCTATTTTTGCAACATCGAAAACATCAACATCAAACGATCAATTTTAAAATATTTTAAATGTAAGTCATGTTAAGATTGTTTTCAGTTTATAATGATAATACTATCTCCAACCAGGAGAGGTCGCTAGTTTCCAGCTGCTCCCCAAATTTATTTCAGCGCAGTAAACATTCGCTAACATTACCAAATAATAAATGAAAAACTGACCATGAAAACAGCATTTTCCAGTCAAAATGATAAACAGATATACAGAACAGAAATAAAAAAAAAATTTAAATCGCCATCACACCACTAAACACAAACAATCGAGACGCCAGAGTTGCACTTGCTTCAGATTTCAAAAGAGAAATGCATGGTCAACAAATGCATGACAGAAATGTTTGCAGTGAACTGTGTTCTTAGGGTTTCTGCGGGTCCTTAAAAAGTATTCAATTAAATCATTTAAATTTAAGGCCATGTAAACTCTTAAATGATACAGAAAGTCTTAATTATAAGAGGTCTTAAATTTGGGGAAAGAAAGACAACAATTGCAATATGTAGATTTAACTTCAAAAGGCTATGATTTCACTGAATAAACTTGAGCACTGCACGTTTCAAAGTCAGGTGCGCTGCTTTGTACTGCGGTTACCAGGGAAACTTCTAGTTCCGAAAGTGAAACTTGCTTGCAAGACAACGAATTAGCTTTTTCAATAAGCCTGTCTGCTATTTTTGCTACATACTTTTAAATGTGAACCAGTGGATCAACAAAAGATAAGCTAATGCTTTATAAAAGTCTAAACTTTTGAGACACTAAGATACACAGTATTTATGTAATTTAATATAATAATTGATTAATAATAATTGTTTGAATTAATATAATAATTGATTCTTTTTAATCTTCCCTTTTTTTATAAAAATTAAAATTGTTTAAAGGTGAAATGTGAAGTGCAGGTCTTAAAAGGTCTTTAAAGCTCTTAAATTTTATTTTTAAAAATCCTGTAGTTTCCCGGTTATTTTATGGTACCATTTGGAATAACTATTTATTTATTTATTTATTTAATTAATTTTAATAAGCCCTTTTTAACTGTCCTCTTATGTTGTTTTGAGAATGTCCAGTAAGCCACTAATAAAAAAATAGGACCTCTGTACATTTGTTTGTTGCAAATTTATAGACAATGCAATTGAGATGTTTATTTGTTGGGGTAATATTGCTGTCAACTGACAACAAAGTTTCCCTTCTAAATTATCTTAACTGCATAAGTTTTATACTTAATAAAATCTTTAAAAACAAATTACATGAATCATACTCAATAAAAAGGAAATTGAGTAAGACGATGTAAAAGGTGTGTGAACGTGGATTAGTAATCTGGCCCCTTGGTATAAAAGAGAAAAAAGGCTGGCCGTCATCATTATCAAAGTTGCCCATCCCTGCTATAGAGCATGTAGCCTATGAGCACTATGTTAAAATCCCAGAACACCCGTAGTCCCGAATGTTCACTGCTATTTATTACTTTGCATTGTCTGACATGAATATACCATTCATTTATGAAGAGACAGCAGCGATTTTACAATAGGTTACATTTGAGAGATAGGCCTGTTGATTAACATGACGAGTTACAATACACACACACACACACAGAGAGAGAGAGAGAGAGAGAGAGACATGTGAATACTCAAATTGAAGAATTCTGTTGTTTCAGGTTTCTACTGTAGATTCTAGGTTTATGCTTATCATTGTCATTTTATACATTTTTCGTTCTGCTCTTTTTCTACAGATTTCAAGTATATATTCACACAATAATACATTTATTTCAATCCCCTACTGAAAAAAAAAAAGAAACTATCACATAATTTGTAATGGTTTTAATGGAAACTGTAATGGTGCCTCTTGGTCTCTACTGTTATTAATTGTTCGCCTTCTGCTGGTGGCTTTTGTTAAAACCACTAATTCCTAATGTAATATGTCCCAAACTCATTAAGGGGATACCATTATTTAATGGTTTTAAAGGTTAAAAGTAGATTTTTGTAATGGTATTTGTAGTGGAAATCATTGGAATTTCTGTGATGGTTTCTATTGTTTTTGTCAGCGGGGTCACAATGGGTTTTGTGATGTTAGTTGCCATAAATGCGACAGGATTGCTGTAATATTCTGAGATAGTAGCGACTGTTTGTAGTTGTGGTTGGCCTATTTGGAAGAAAATCCAGGGCCGTTTTTCACTTCCAGTCTGTCCCTGCTTACCCCCATGTCGCTCAAAACCCTGTAAAAGCTTAGTTCATCTTCGGAACACATTTTAAGATATTTTGGATGAAAACTGAGAGGCTTGTGACTGCCCCATAGACTGCCAAGTAAGTTAAACTGTCAAAGTCCAGAAAAGTATGAAAGACGTCGTCAGAAGAGTCCATCTGCCATCAGTGTTTCAACCGTAACATTATGAAGCGACAAGAATACTGTTTGTAAGCGAAGAAAGCAAAAATAACTTTATTCAACAATTCCTTTGTCAACAGTCTCCTCTGTGTCTCTCCACATCACTCACACTGCCTACTCTCTTCTGTGTCAGCCGCCACAAGGATGTGCTGTTTTCTTTCAAATCAAAGCATAAAAACAGCGCATCCTTGTGGCGGGTAAGTGATTAATGACAGCATTTTCATTTTGGGGTGGAGTATCCCTTTAATGGAGAAACTTGATTGAATATTTGCTTTTAACAATATATATACATATATATATACATATATATATATATATATATATATATATATATATATATATACATATATATATATATATATATATATATATATATATATATATATTATTCACTATTTCAAATTAACTAAACAAGATAAAAAGGTAATTAAAATGGTAAAAAAAACTTGTCTCTTATACAATGACATAAAATCTTGATATTAATTAAACAATTACTTCATTAATGTCATGCATCAACTATCCATGATACAAACAACTTATGAAACCTAGCTAGCACACAGAGACATCTATGAAAGATTGTATTAGTAAAGCATAGCATCCTATTTTAAGCATCATATCAGTACATATATATATAGATTAAGTGCACATGGTATTCTGAATCCGCTTTTTTGTTTGCAGTATTAACATTAACAATTACATGACTAATTTAATACCAGAAGAGATTCTGTACTTTTGCCTAATGTTTTTCTGTCTTTTAAAGCATTCATCATCTGAATCTGTACTTGAATAGTATCTGTAAAAGCAGGAAAAGAAGGAAGGTGAAAGAAAAAACATCACTTTAATTACTGCATGGATCGAGAATGACCTGTAGGCAGAACATTACTGAGACATCTATGACAGAGTGTATCATATGAAAAGCATCACATCCTATTTTATGTGGAAACATCTTAATCACAACATTTAAAAATATCAGTGTCAAAAAAGAAAAAAAGAAAAAAGAAATCAGCTGATTATGGTTCTAACATCAAACCTATATTATTATAGCACCATATTGCAGATGAGCACTCTAAAAATGGCATTTTCCAGATAAAACCAGTCTGGATGACGTATGCATGATCAAAGAACAGGACGTTGTTTGTGTTCGAGATTTAACTGGCTTTAGTGATGATGCACAGGACATGTCTTCTCAAAAGTGCCTGACAAGAAACATATTGAACGTGAAATCAAATCAAATCACTAGAGGTCTCGTAGCCCTCATAATAGCATACAGCCTCTAGGTCTTCAGTCTTCAGGGGACCTGAGTTGAGAATTGGGTTTCATAAAGCTTTTTTTCAACCTCCCGCTGATTCTCTCCTTCTTCCTTTCTCTCGTCACACTTTTTATTTCATCCCTCAAACCTCTAAAGAAGAAAATGGCCTTCCCATCAACACCTCATCCATCAGACCAGTCCTCAGTGACCAGCTGGGGAAGAGTTACATGTCAGATCCGCTGTTGTTTCAGAGTTCTGCGGTCCGGAAGCCTGTGATGTGAAGGCTTGGGTGGCCGCTAGGGCTGCCCCCAAATAGTGGACTAAACATATCGTTAGTCGATATGAAGAGGGCTTGGTCGAATACATTTTCATTAGGTGGTTAGTCGCAAAAAAAATCACATGAAAAAATAACGCAATCAGGGGCTTGCGCAGTCAGTGTATGACATGACATCAAAGCAACGAGAGATCAACGAGATCTCGTGCCTCGCAGTATACCAAAGCGCACTTGTGGGAGAGGTGTCTGGCTGATGCTAATAATTGTGTCAGGAAAAAAGTCCAAAGTGTGGGATCATTTGGAAAAGTCGAAGGACGACCCTAAAAGGCTGTTTGCAAACTCTGCAACATCGAATATGTCTTACCATTTAAAACATGTAAGTAGTAACGTTAACCACCACATGGCCCCTCGTTTTAACAATAAGGATATAAACACATTTGCACTGTTAAGTTAAATCATATTCATGCAGAGGAGGTTGAGCCCGAACCAAAAAAGGAAAAGCATGAACATCGATATCCAAAGCTCGCTAAAGCAGCTAAACGCCTCCACTGTATCCCTTCCACATCCACTCCATCAGAGCGCATCTTTTAAAAGGACTGCTTCATTGTGAACAAGTTGAGAAGCTCCCTTCTTCCCAACAATGTGGACAAGCTGGTGTTCCTCTCACATAATATGAAAAAAAAAAAAAATCGAATTGAAAGCTTAGGTAAGAATGCTTAATATCCTTTTTGTAGTGTTTCTGTTTGCTATCTGTTAGGCTATATTAAAAATAACGGGTATTTTTATAACGGGTAGGCTATACAAATAAATAAATATATATTATTTTTATTTATTTGATTTTATATAATGCAGAAGTTGTTTTTTATTCTGTAAGAAAAATTAGTCTGTTTGCAATTTGTTGTTTCAGGTCAAGACTCATCCGTCGTCTTAATGGCAGTTTGCGGTTTTGCTCTGATATTTTTGATTTGTATTAGTGTTCTTTAAATTATTTGTTCCACATTTTGTCTTAAATTTAGTTGTTCTAAACAATTTAATCAAATACTTAGGCTGTTGATTTGTTTGCCGCCTTCTTTTTTTATTCTAAGTTTTGGCGTTGTGCGATGTGCCATGTGCATTTATTAAATTGCTCGTTTTTGTTAATTCTCCTTTTGAACAATATAAAAATTATATTAATTTTCCACTGTATTTTTATACCAAACAGCGTTTTTGCTAGAGTATTTTTTTATTCTATTTTTTTTATTAGTTACTAATAAGTTTATTTAATTTATTTTAAAAAACGAATTTTAGTTTATTTTATTCAAAACTGTGTTTTTTTTTTTTTTTTTTTTTGACATGTAACTGTTAGAGTTTGTTTTTTTGCTAATAAATTATTAAAATGCACAGGCAGTCTGATTGCTGTTTTTATGTTATAATTAGCCTATAACGTTCCGGCCACTGATTTTTGTGTCCGTAAGCGCTGTATACTTGTTACTATTCTGTTTTAATCGCTTCATTTTCATTTTGAACGTGCTAATATCATGCTTTAGCATTTTCTGTCATATGAACTATACCTTTCCTTGTATATACGCAAGTTTTTATATTAATATCATAAGTGAACGATTATTCGACTAATCGCTAAAATGCAGGAGTGTTAGTTGACTAGGAATATCTTTAGTCGGGGGCAGCCCTAGTGGCCTCTGCTTGTGTTAAAGTGCAGTTTGAAGCCCACACATTCTTCTCCTCACTGAAACGGACATCCACAAACCATCCTATCTTTTACAGTGGCTTTTATTTCTTCTCCTGTCCATTTTCTCTCAGCTATTTCAGGCCTATCTATTTCTACCGCTTCTTTTCGCTGTATTCTATCATCTCACTCATCTACCTTAATTTTATTTGCACTTCCATCATTTCTCTTAGCTCCTCATGCATCCCCGCGTGTTATTTTAATACCTCTCCATCCTTCCACACTTTTGGCATTCTCTTCTCTTTGGTTATCTCCGTTAACCCCACTCGAGTCCTAAGGCACGTTATTGATCTGGCACTGCAGATGCTCCTGCAGCAGAGCGGTGGATGCCTTGGCGGATCCCGCTCCTTATGAAGGCTGCTGATTGCGAAAGTACCTGTCTCAGGTGCCTCTGGGTTATTACTATCCGTCTGTCTCATTAAAAGCCTGCAGCAGAAAATGAGAGGGCAGCAAGTTCAGCCATGAAGGAACACAGTTGGCCACAGTATGGTGGAGAATTGAACAGGAACTGGTCCCTTGGTGTGCGCAGATGCACTTTCGAGGAACTGATTGGCAGATGCTGGCTTTGATGAGGCAGTTATTCTAGAAACCTTTGGTTTGGAGGCAAAAAGTAGTTGCTTAACTTAGTTTTTTGAGACATGATTTGATTACTTATCTCTATGATTATTTATGTTTTAGTTATTTATTTATTGTGACCAAAGTGTTTTATTCTCACCAAGGCTGCCTTTATTTACTTAAAATAATTGTATAAAGGGTAATATTATTAAAAAAATAATGATAATAATAAACAATTTAAAATTATTTATTCTATTTTGATATATGTTAAAATGTAATTTATTCCTGTGATGGCAAAGCTAAAATTTCAGCAGCGATTACTCCAGTCTGTCACATGATCCTTCAGAAATGATTACATTTTTTAAGCTGATTTACTGCTCAAGAAGCATTTTGAATGCTTTTTAATATTTTTGTGGAAACCATAATTATTTTCTTCCAGGATTCTTTGATGAATAGAAAGTCCAGAAGAACAAAATTTATTAGAAATATTTTTTGTGAGTTTTTATTTACATTTTTATTTATGTTTTTGCATCCATTCAAAAAAATAAAATAATTATAATTATATATACAGTACAGACCAAAAGTTTGGACACACCTTCTCATTCAAAGAGTTTTCTTTATTTTCATGACTATGAAAATTGTAGAGTCACACTGAAGGCATCAAAACTATGAATTAACACATGTGGAATTATATATGGAATTATATACATAACAAAAAAGTGTGAAACAACTGAAAATGTCATATTCTAGGTTCTTCAAAGTAGCCACCTTTTGCTTTGATTACTGCTTTGCACACTCTTGGTATTCTCTTGATGAGCTTCAAGAGGTAGTCACCTGAAATGGTCTTCCAACAGTCTTGAAGGAGTTCCCCGAGAGATGCTTAGCACTTGTTGGGCCTTTTGCCTTCTGTCTGCGGTCCAGTTCACCCCTAAACCATCTCGATTGGGTTCAGGTCCGGTGACGGTGGAGGCCAGGTCATCTGGCGCAGCACCCCATCACTCTCCTTCTTGGTCAAATAGCCCTTGATGCCTTCAGTATGACTCTACAATTTTCATAGTCATGAAAATAAAGAAAACTCTTTGAATGAGAAGGTCTGTCCAAACTTTTGGTCTGTACTGTATGTGTGTGTGTGTGTGTGTGTGTGTGTGTGTGTGTGTGTGTGTGTGTGTGTGTGTGTTGCTTTGCTGACCATAAATGCAGGGAATCCATGATAAATCCTTGATATAAATGAGCATATAAATTGATTATTAGAGTATACATCTTTTATGAGTCCAGATATTTGAACTATATTTAAAAAAAAAGCCCATCACTGATATGTGTGTGTGTGTGTGTGTGTGTGTGTGTGTGTGTAATTGTTATTATATTTATTTATACCACTGCATTAAGTAACTCTCCACAATAAACTCAATAAACTTTTTTTTTTTTCCCATTGTCAAATGTTGGCCATGAGACTGTTATGATATGAGTGAATTTTCTGTTACAGCGCATAGACTAATTTACTGTAGAAACGTTGTCTTGTCTCATTTCTGTTTCAGTTTATCATGTCTCATTTCTGTTGTTTAGTCAGTCCTCTGCTACTGAACCAAACTTTTCAGGGATTTCAATTCCTCCCTCAAGTTACTTTGTGGCCTTCTTCCGAACTCTGAATTCTTTGCTGTTGAGTCTGGAACTGAGAATGACCAAGGCTTTTCAAAGAAGTCGCAGTCAGAGCTTGTTAAAAACAGCTGATTCTGATGTCCCTGGACGCCGGAACATCTGAGAAATTCACATGCTGCACACACTACGAGAGAGACAGCATGAAAGATGAGGCCAGATGAGATTAAAGTCATTCTGAGGACAGCCTTTTTTTTTATGAATGTGTGGTTCATGACCATGTTAGTGTATATGTTGTGTCTAGCCATTTGTTAACAATCAACCTGTCAGATCTGCCTTAGTTTCCTTTTTTGGAGATTACCGCAAACGCGTTTCTGTCTTCGAGCAAATGGAGAGAACACTGTTAAACATATTTTCTTTTCCTCATTCTCCTCTTCATTTATTTTAAGTAGACTTCACAGCAGTATGTGATATATCTCGGTATCGCACACAGGAAAAAAAGGACGTGTCATCTAAATTATTATTTACAAGACCATACAATACCATTGACGTCTCCTCTTTGTGTGTTGTTTCTGTTATGATAGCGCCCGTTATCAGGCTCTGTAAAGCACTGTTGAAGATGAGCTCAGCGTTTCTTCCCATCTGTTTAATGAGGACTGGTTCCATGGTGTAAATCAAAGTACCGTAGTATTACCATCTGATATTATAGCTGCATAAAGGTACCTCCACGGTACTTTACAAAAGAGGGCCTTTAGTTATGATGTGTTATCGTGTTGTCCTTGACTGCTGGTGTGTGAGTGTTTATGTGTTTGTGTGTGTGTGTGTGTGTGTGTGTGTGTGTGTGTGTGTGTGTGTGTGTGTGTGTGTGTGTGTGTGTGTGTGTGTGTGTGTGTGTGAGATTAATATCTTTGTTTTGTTTGAGAGATATAGGCAGGTATGAAGCTAAGGAAACTGATAACATTGGGATTTTTGGCTCACTGCGGTTCAATGGCAGGCTTTGGCTGTGTTTTCTTAAGGAGATAGGGAGTTATTCCTCTGGAAATATGTATTTGTTCATTTTTTTTGTCCTGCCCACGGACATAAAAGGCAAATGTGGCAA